>NC_053036.3:257044923-257354696 GCF_002575655.3 Aegilops tauschii subsp. strangulata | reverse complement strand
GACCTCTGCATGGAGGAGGTGATAATCCCCAAGTGCAGGGAATCATCGTATCAATTCCCAATGGTGGAAGTGATAAGTATGGAGTGTCGAACCCACAAGGAGCTAAAGGTAAGATCAATATTCTCTCAAGTCCTATCTGCCACTGATACGACTCTACGTACACCGAACGTTTGCTTCCAACTAGAAACGAGAAATAAAACTACGTTATGGGTATGAAGAGGATAACTTTGCATGGTATCGGAGAGCATAAATATAAAAGTAGGTGTTGTTATCATAAAGTTAGAATATATTACTAAATATTATAAATAGCGAGTGTGGAATAATGATGGATCGGTGTGCGGAATTATCCTAGGCAATTGTTAACAAGACCGGTAGTCGTCATTGCAATTTCATATGAGGGAGAGGCATAAGCTAACATACTTTCTCTTCTTGGATCATATGCAGTTATGATTGGAACTCTAGCAAGCATCCGCAACTACTAAAGATCATTAAGGTAAAACCCAACCGTAGCATTAAAGCATCAAGTCCCCTTTATCCCATACGCCACAACCCCCTTACTCAGGTTTATGCTTCTGTCACTCAAGCAACCCACTCTAAGTGAATCATGAACGTATTGCAACACCCTACAGCGGGAATCCCTCACGCTTGCGCGAAATGGAGGGCACGATAGGACAACACCAAAATAAAACATACAACTCGTACCAATCTAGATCATCAATCAACCCAAGGACAAAGGATATCTACTCAAAATATCATAGGATGGCAACACATCATTGGATCATAATATGTGGCATAAAGCACCATGTTCAAGTAGGGATTACAGCGGGGTGCGGGAGAGTGGACCGCGTAAAAGAGGTAAGGATGGTGATGATGATGGTGATGTTGATGAAGACGATCACCGCGGCGATGATTCACCTCCCGATGGCACTCCGGCGCCACCGAGAGAGAGAGGAGGAGAGGTTCTCCCCCTTGTGTTTCCTCCTGCATGGCCTCCCCCTGGATGGGGAGAGGTTCTCCCTCTGGTCCTTGGCCTTCATGGCGATGATGGCCCCTCCGGGATCCTCCTCCATGGCCTCCGGTGATGATGGCCCCCTCCGGCAGGGTGCCAGAGAGGGCCTAGATTGATTTCTCGTGGCTACAAAGGCTTGCGGCGGCGGAACTTCCGATCTAGGTTATTTTCTGGAGGTTTCTGTATTTATAGGAGAGGATGCGTCGAGAACAAGTCAGGGGGGTCCCCGAGGCGGCCACGAGATAGGGGGCGCACCCCCCACCTTCGTGGGGCCCACGGGACTCCCCTCCGGTAGATTTTTGTTCCAGTATTTTTTATATTTTCTAGAAAAATTCTCCGTTGATTTTCATCGCATTCCGAGAACTTCTATTTCTGCACAAAAACAGCACCACGATAGTTCTGCTGAAAACAGCGTCAGTCCGGGTTAGTTCTAATCAATCATACCAAAATCATATAAAACTATTGTAAACATGGCATGAATACTTCATAAATTATAGAAATGTTGGAGACGTATCAGCAACCCCAAGCTTAATTCCTGCTCGTCCTCGAGTAGGTAAATGATAAAAGAAATAATTTATGAAGTGTGAATGCTAGCAAGTGCACAAGTTTGATCAATGATAATTTCAATCACCTTTTATAGCATCATTATATGTCATAACTGTAGTTCATCTCATAAAACTTTTCATGATCAAGTAACAAGCTATTCACATGTTAAAGTATAGATCATAAACTTTCTTGAAACTAACAAACTATATTCTCAGTCATCAAACAATTGCAATTCATCTTATTTTTAGGAAGGGTCTATGTCAGAGCTTTGATTTAGCAAACTCCACATACTCAACTATCATTTAATCTTTCACAATTGCTAACACTCATGTGATATTTATGGGTTCAAAGTTTTAATCGGACACAGAGAAAGATAGGGGCTTATAGTTTCGCCTCCCAACCTTTTACCTCAAGGGTAATGTCAACAATAATAACTCATGAAAACCTACATCCAAGTGGATATATATATATATATATATATATATATATATATATATATATATCCGGATCGCTCCAACACAAAGTGCTTGCCAAAGGAAAAAGTGTAAAAAGGAAAGGTGGTGATCACCATGACTCTTGTATAAGGGTAGGAGATAAAAGTAAAAGATATGCCCTTCGCAGAGGGAAGCAGAGGTTGACATGCGCTTTTATGGTTGGATGCACAAAATCTTAATGCAAAAGAACGTCACTTTATACTGCCTCTTATTATTCAGTTCGTCGCTTTTATTTCTTCCCTATCACAAGTTTGTATAAAGCTTATTTTCTTCGCACTAATAGATCATACATATTTAGAGAGAAATTTTTATTGCATGCACCGATGACAACTTACTTGGAGGATCTTACTCAATCCATAGGTAGGTATGGTGGACTCTCATGGCAAAACTGGTTTAAGGGATGTTTGGAAGCACAAGTAGTATTTCTACTTGGTGCAACGAATTTGTCTAGCATGAGAGGGAAAGGCAAGCTCAACATGTTGGATGATCCAAGACAATATAACGTTTCGGATATAGGAAAACATAACCCATTAAGTTGTCTTCCTTCTCCAACATCAACTTTTTAGCATATCATATTTTAATGAGTGCTCACAATTACAAAAGATGTCAAAGATAGTATATTTATATGTGAAATCTCTCTTCCTTCAATATTTTTTCAATGAATTGTTCAAGTGACCAATTCTGCGTTTGCTAACTTTCAATAAGGTTACTACCTATACTTATTATGTGTGAAGTCATTACTCCCCATGTTATAAGCATATGAAACATATATAAATTCAGATTTATGATATTCAATTCATTCAACCATTTACTCATAGGATGTACGTGAAGCACGTGAGTAAATGACAAACTACTCCAAAAGATATAAGTGAAGGACACTGAGTAGTCAAATAATTAACTAGCCATGGGAGGATTCTTTTTCATTCAAGATTTCAGATCCAATGATTTTATTCAAACAACAAGTAAAACTGAAAATACGCTCCAAGCAAAACACATATCATGTGACGAATAAAAATATAGCTCCGAGTAAGGTATAACGATAGTTTTGAAGACGAAAGAGGGGATGCCTTCCGGGGCATCCCCAAGCTTAGACGCTTGAGTCTTCCTTGAATATTACCTTGGGGTGCCTTGGGCATCCCCAAGCTTAGGGTCTTTCCGCTCCTTATTCTCCTCATATCGATATCTCACCCAAAGCTTGAGAACTTCAATCACACAAAACTTAACGGAACTTTGTGAGATAGGTTAGTATGATATAGAGTAAACCTTTCACTTTCGTAATGTCAAAGACAAGGTTCATAATTGTTCTCACACAATGCCTACTGTACCATATCATTTCTACAATTTATATTGAGAAATATAATCCATAGAAACTAGAAAACAAGCAAACTATGCAATGAAAACAAAATATGTGAGAAACAGAACAGTCTGTAATGATCTGAACAGCAACCATACTTCTGCTACTCCAAAAATTATGAAATAAATTGGTGGATGTGAGGAATTTGTCTATTAATCTTCTACAAGAAGAATCAACTCAAAATCACTCTTCTGTCAAAAAATGGTAGCTAATCTCGTGAGCGCAAAGTTTCTGTTTTTTTACAGCAAGATCACATTAACTTTCACCCAAGTCTTCCCAAAGGTCTTACTTGGCACTTTATTGAAACAAAAGCTATAAAACATGATTACTACAGTAGCTTAATCATGTAAACACACAAAAACAGTAAGGGTAAATATTGGGTTATCTCCCAACAAGCGCTTTTCTTTAGTGCCTTTTAGCTAGGCATGATGATTTCAATGATGCTCACATAAAAGAAAAGAATTGAAACACAAAGAGAGCATCATGAAGAATATGACTAGCACATTTAAATCTAACCCACTTCCTATGCCTAGGGATTTTGTGAGCACATAATTTATAGGAACAAGAATCAACTAGCATAGGAAGGCAAAACAAGTATAACTTCAAAACTTTAAGCACATAGAGAGGAAACTTGATATTATTGCAACTCCTACAAGCATATATTACTCCCTCGTAATATTTTTCAGTAGCATCATGAATGAATTCATCAATATAACCATCACATAAAGTATTCTTTTCATGATCTACAAGCATAGAGAATGTTCTACTCTTCACATAAGCAAAATTCTTCTTATTCAGAATAGTGGGGTCACTAATTCCTAAAGTTGACACTCTTCCAAACCCGCTTTAGATGATAGTATTATTCATACTCCAAAAGATATAAGTGAAGTTCATGGAGCATTCTACAATTAATATAGTCTAACCAATATCCAAGCTCAAAATATATAAGTGAAGCACACGAAGCATTCTATAAAACCATACACAAAATATTTAAGTGAAGCGCAAAGAGCATTCTATAAGATCATACTCAAAAGATATAAGTGAAGCACATGGATCATTCTATAAATTGATGAAGGGATATCGCATACTAGCATGGTTCTTAAACAAAAAAGAAAAACACAAGGGACACAAATCATGTGAACAAAACAAAAACCAAGGTATACCGATAATTGTTGAAGAAGAAAGATGGGATGCCAACCGGGGCATCCCCAAGCTTAGATGCTTGAGTATCCTTGAAATATTTACATGGGGTGCCTTGGGCATCCCCAAGCTTGAAATCTTGCCTCTCTTTATTCTTCTCATATTGATAGCTCCTCGATCTTCGAACACTTCATCCACACAAAACTTTAACAATTCCCCAAGTGCAGGGAATCATCGTGGCAATTCCCAATGGTGGAAGTGATAAGTATGGAGTGTCGAACCCACAAGGAGCTAAAGGTAAGATCAATATTCTCTCAAGTCCTATCTGCCACTGATACGACTCTACGTACACCGAACGTTTGCTTCCAACTAGAAATGAGAAATAAAACTACGTTGTGGGTATGAAGAGGATAACTTTGCATGGTATCGGAGAGCTAAAATATAAAAGTAGGTGTTGTTATAATAAAGTTAGAATATATTACTAAATATTATAAATAGCGAGTGTGGAATAATGATGGATCGGTGTGCGCAATTATCCTAGGCAATTATTAACAAGACCGGTAGTCGTCATTGCAATTTCATATGAGGGAGAGGCATAAGCTAACATACTTTCTCTTCTTGGATCATATGCACTTATGATTGGAACTCTAGCAAGCATCCGCAACAACTAAAGATCATTAAGGTAAAACCCAACCATAGCATTAAAGCATCAAGTCCCCTTTATCCCACACGCCACAACCCCCTTACTCGGGTTTATGCTTCTGTCACTCAAGCAACCCACTATAAGCGAATCATGAACGTATTGCAACACCCTACAGCGGGAATCCCTCACGCTTGCGCGACACGGAGGGCACGATAGGAGAACACCAAAATAAAACATACAACTCATACCAATCTAGATCATCAATCAACCCAAAGACAAAGGATATCTACTCAAAACATCATAGGATGGCAACACATCATTCGATCATAGTATGTGGCATAAAGCACCATGTTCAAGTAGGAATTACAGCGGGGTGCGGGAGAGTGGACCACGTAAAAGAGGTGAGGATGGCGATGATGATGGTGATGTTCATGAAGACGATCACCGCGGCGATGATTCCCCTCCCGATGGCACTCCGGCGCCACCGAGAGAGAGGAGGAGAGGTTCTCCCCCTTGTGCTTCCTCCTCCCTGGCCTCCCCCTGGATGGGGAGAGGTTCTCCCTCTGGTCCTTGGCCTTCATGGTGATGATGGCCCCTCCGGGATCCTCCTCCATGGCCTCCGGTGATGATGGCCCCCTCCGGCAGGGTGCCAGAGAGGGCCTAGATCGATTTCTCGTGGCTACAGAGGCTTGCGGCGGCGGAACTTCCGATCTAGGTTATTTTCTGGAGGTTTCTGAGAGGATGGCATCGAGAACAAGTCAGGGAGGTCCCCGAGGCGGCCATGAGATAGGGGGTGCGCCCCCCACCCTCGTGGGGCCCACGGGACTCCCCTCCGATAGATTATTGTTCCAATATTTTTTATATTTTCCAGAAAAATTCTCCGTTGATTTTCATCGCATTCCGAGAACTTTTATTTCTGCACAAAAATAACACCACGGTAGTTCTGCTGAAAACAGCGCCAGTCCGGGTTAGTTCTAATCAAATCATACCAAAATCATATAAAACTATTGTAAACATGGCATGAATACTTCATAAATTATAGATACGTTGGAGACGTATCAGGAGGGCACAATATGGGCATTCCGCTTCACCTTGTTCAGCAACCAGAATGCATTTCGCCTCTTTCTTTACCGTCTTTATAGTACAAGTATACAACTGTGGTTCATCATTCTTTATTTGGTTCTTATGTAATTCTTGAACATATGTACCTATGAATCGAATAATTCATTGGTTGTTTGAACCTGATGGATATGAATAAAGCTATAGCATACATTCAAATTCAAATCCGGTACAAGTTGAAATAGCAGTAATTAAATTACGGTGAAATTACGCTCTCCAGGTCGTTACGGCACACACGGTTGGTAAAACACAAACGTTTTCGATATACACCATAATCCGACACGGTTCACAGAGAGGAAACGTGTGCAAGCATGCACACAGTTGCCGTTTGCAAAGCGTGTGCTATGTCAGACAATATCACAAACAGCGTGGGCAAACTAAATGTTTGTGATAGTTGCCTTATAGTACATGATTCGCAACCATGAACTATTTCTGATGAAGTATGCATCGTAAATGTTGCACCAAAGAATAGCGTGTGCGATAGTTGTCGTGTATGAAGATGTTACGACGGTCCGACGTTTCGTAATCCTGTCTGACACTCGTACGACGATTAGCTAATCTTCTTAATTAGTTACCGCATACGGTTTGGGAAAAGCGAATGTGTGTGACTGTATGCTTATCATACACGTTCTATAGTAGTGAACCGTTTGTGATGGGCCGCGCATCGTAAACGTAGCACCACAGAATACCGACTGCGGTGGCAATGCGAGCACAAATGAGTAGGAGTACTGTATATGCATCTTGGCTCCCTATCCCCGATGGTTTCTGGGGCGTCTGGGAAGGACCCCCCTATCGCCCACACTCACTTGACGACGGTTCCAAATGCTGTTGCGGAAAGGGGTTAAAAACTGTTTGTGTAGCACCGACGCGTACCAGTTCTAGTTGATGTGAGAGTATCTCCTTTTTTGTCTTCTCCACAACCACCATATTCTATTCCACCTATAGTGCTATGTCCATGGCTCACGTTCATGTATTGCGTGAAAGTTGAAAAAGTTTGAGAACATCAAAAGTATGAAACAATTGCTTGGCTTGTCATCGGGGTTATGCATGATTTGAATATTCTGTGTGATGAATATGGAGCATAGCGAAACTATATGACTTTGTAGGGATAAGCTTTCTTTGGCCATGTTATTTTGAGAAGACATAATTGCCTTGTTAGTATGCTTGAAGTATTATAGTTTTTATGTCAATATTAAACTTTTGTTTTGAATCTTATGGATCTGAACATTCATGCCACAATAAAGAAAAATTACATGGATAAATATTTTAGGTAGCATTCCACATAAAAATTATGTTTTATAATTTACCTACTCGAGGGCGAGCAGGAATTAAGCTTGGGGATGCTTGATACGTCTCCAACGTATCTATAATTTTTTTTGTTCCATGCTATTATATTATCTGTTTTGGATTTTTTTTTATGCATTTATATGCTATTTTATATGATTTTTGGGACTAACCTATTAACCTAGAGCCCAGTGCCAGTTTCTGTTTTTTCCTTATTTTTGAGTTTCGCAGAAGAGGAATATCAAACAGAGTCCAAATGAGCTAAAAATTTACGGTGATTTTTTATGGACCAGAAGAAGCCCCCGAAGCAAAAGAGTTGGGCCAGAAGAGCCACGAGGCATCCACAAGGGTGGAGGGCGCGGCCCCCTAGGGCGCGCCCCCTGCCTTATCGTCGCCTCGTGGACCCCCTTACTTGTTCCCGACGCCAAAAATTACTATAAATATAGAAACCCCCAGAAATAAACCTAGATCGGGAGTTCCGCTGCTGTAAGCCTCTGTAGCCACGAAAAAACAATCGGGAGCCCGTTCCGGCACCCTACCGGAGGGGGAAATCATCACCGATGGCCATCTTCATCATTCCGGCGGCCTCCACGACGAAGAGGGAGTAGTTCACCCTCGGGGTTGAGGGTATGTACCAGTAGCTATCTGTTTGATCTCTCTCTCCCTCTCTTGTGTTCTTGATATAGCACGATCTTGATGTACCGCGAGCTTTGTTATTATAGTTGGATCACATGGTGTTTCTCCCCCTCTATCTTCTTGTGATGAATTGAGTTTTACCTTTGAGGTTTCACTATGATTGGATTGAATACTATTATGGATTTGAGAACACTTCATGTATGTCTTGCGTGGGATACCCGTGGTGACAATAGGGTATTCTATTGATTCACTTGATGTATGTTCTGGCACTCAACTCACGGATTCTCGAGGTGACATTGGGGTAATCTATGCATAGGGGTTGATGCATGTTTTCGTCCTTGTTTCTCCGGTAGAAATCTTGGGCCACTCTTTGAGGTTCTTTGTGTTGGATTGAATATGATGAATCTGAAGTTGTTTGATGCATATCATATAATTGACCCACGGATACTTGAGGTGACATTGGAGTATCTAGGTGACATTAGGGTTGACTGATGTGTGTCATATGCTGTTATTTTACTACGAACTCTAGGGTTGTTTGTGACACTTATAGGAATAGCTCAATGGATTGATCGAAAAGAATAACTTTGAGGTGGTTTCATACCCTACAAGCAATTTCATCTTATGTTCTCCGCGATAGGAACTTTGGAGTGACTTTTGTCGCGCGTTGAGGGGTTACCATATGATCTAATTATGTTATCATTGTTGAGAGAAGTTGCACTAGTGAATGTATGAACCCTAGGCCTTGTTTCCAAGCATTGCAATACCGTTTTTGCTCACTTTTGTTACTTGCTACCTTGCTGTTTTTATATTTTCATATTACAAAAACCTATATCTACCATCCATACTACACTTGTATCACCATCTCTTTGCCGAACTAGTGCACCTTTATAATTTACCATTGTATTAGGTGTGTTGGGGACACAAGATACTCTTCGTTATTTGGTTGCAGGGTTGTTTGAGAGAGACCATCTTCATCCTACGCCTCCCACGGATTGATAAACCTTAGGTCATCCACTTGAGGGAAATTTTCTACTGTCCTATAAAACTCTGTGCTTGGAGGCCCAACACGATTCTACAAGAAGAAGGTTGCGTAGTAGACATCAATTGTCTAGGGTGTCGTTTTCTCTAGTGTCCGTGTTGCTCGCATGGCTTCGACGTGCCTTGGAGCGGCGGCGCTGTCCACGGCGTTTCAGCGGCTCACCGCTGGGCTTGCCGTTATCCTTCCCGTGGGTGTCGTCGTCGTCCTTCGGGGTGTCCACCATGTAGACATCGTAAGTGGACGTGGTCGTCCAGCGGCCGGTGACGGGGGGAGCAGCATTAGTGTTAGCCGTGGCTCCACTATCCTCGTCCATGTATTCGGCGTTTTCCGAAGTGTAGTCTAACATGTCGGTTAAGTCTTCGACTTTGGCTACTAGGTGGGTGGTGGGCGGGTCATAAAATTCCCTATAATTCACCTCGAGGGGCTGTTGAACGCATGCCGATGGTGGATCATCCCGAATAGCCATCATCTGGATTCGGTCCAGCGCCTCATTTAATAAAGTGAGGCTCGCCGTGCTGGTACGTGGTGGCTGCTGAGGACCGGTCTCTGTCATGGCGGGGCATGGAAAGGTCTGGGTCCGGGTTGAATCCCGTATCTTCAAGGGCCGAGTCGAACTCGAGGCTTGGGGTCGGCTTGGTGGCCGGATAGGCAGGAGAGACTGAGGATAAGACCTGGTCTTCAGATGTTACTTCCATATTGGGGCTCGGAGCCGAGTGGGCGAGGGGGAGTTCAGTCAGGGATGATTCCTGATTTCCGAACGTCGACCGTCACTAGGGCTCCGGGCCCAATCCATGATGTGAGGAAAGGGTTCGGCCAAGAGTGACTCTTAGCGTTCGAATGTTGTATCTGTGTTGAGGTCTGAAGCTGGGTGTTCGACAGGCATCGTTGGCATGGTCGAAGGGGATTCCTGGCCTCCGGACTGGGTGGAGCCATCCGAGCTCGAGGCCGGCTGAGGGGTTGAGGCCGATCCGTTGATCGGATCGGGAGAAAGCTCCGGAGCGGGCACCGCGGGGCCCATAGGGGTAGTGGGTGAGGCTGCGAATCCGGCCAAGACCAGATCGCCTGGGACGTCCGCGGCGTACTACAGGTTGCCAAATCTAATCCGGTGCTCGGGGGCAAAATTGTTGATTTGGTCGATATGATCGGTTGGTTTGGCGTACAGCATGATGCTGCCGAACACGAATAGCTGTTCAGGGACAAAGAGGTCCCCGGAGTTGACGCCATCTCCGATGATCAGGGGAACCATCGATCCTTCGGTGACCCAACGGCGGAACTCTTAGTGAAAGCACCAATGTCGGTGTCAAAACTGGCGGATCTCGGGAAGGAGGTCCCAAGCTGTGGATCTAGGATCGATGGGGAACAAGGGACGAAGAACACGGTGTTTACCCGGGTTCGGGGCCTCTATAAGAGGTAAAACCCTACGTCCTGCTTGATTGTATTTGATGTGTATGGTTACAGAGTTGATCTACCTCGAGATCAGGCGAGCTAAACCCTAGATTAATGGGGTATTGGATCTGGCTCTAGCCCTAAAGACTAAAACCCTTGGTATATATAGACACCGGTAGGGTTAGGGTTACATACGATCGGTTACAATGAAGGAAAGATCATGACTAATCTTGACTTGGAGGGCACACCATGACTCCAAAGATCTTCTATCCGGCCATGGATCCTCGCTCTAGCTGGGCTCCATAGCAGCCCTTCAGCCCGGCCCATAAGCAATGGGCCGGCGACCTGAGGACCCCTTAATCCATGACTCCCTCACCCGGTCTTCAATCCACTAAAAGGCTGATCGTCAGAATCACTTGAGTTATTTGCCTGGAGTTGAAATTCTTCAAAGCACTCTGTCCACAGTACCTGGCAAAGGCAAGAACGTCATTGATGAAGGGAATCGGACCCGTGATGGACAATTTTGTCAACCTATTTCCAACTCCAGAGCTGATGAATCTGCTAGCCAGGACACTACATCAAAAGCTTCAAGGCCATCCACTTCTCCCGAAGCGCCACGTGTCATGACTGACCGTGAGCTGCTTATAAGTCTTCATCAGAAAGTTGACAAGAACCACCACTGGGTTAAGTGTCAGTTTGCGGCTATTCAAGCCAACATGACTCTGACGCATAGCGCAGTGCACAAAAACCGCTACTATCTTCATGAGATATTCGACAGGTCATGGGCCATACTCTCGCACATCAAAACAGATGAAGAACTTGCTGCTGAAGAATTTCAAATGAACTTTGACTGGGCTGAACTGTGAAGGAAGAAGTTCAAGAAAACTCAAGCTCCTCCTCGGATGCCAAGTTTAGAGTCTTCATCGCGCTCCACTGATGAATATGAAGTTGTTGAAGACACTGCTGCTGGTCCTTCTGCATCGCGCGACCCCAATAATGTTGGCGCTTGATACGTCTCCAACGTATCTATAATTTATGAAGTATTCATGCCATGTTTACAACAATTTTATATAGTTTTGGTATGATTTGCATGGAACTAACCCGGACTGACGTTGTTTTCAGCAGAACTACAGTGGTGTTGTTTTTTGTGCAGAAATGAAAGTTCTCCAAATGCGCTAAAAAATTTTGATGATTTTTGTTGGAATAAAAGAGACCCCCGAAGCTTCGTGGGAGAGCCAGAAGATCCACCAGGAGGGCACAACCCAATAGGGCGCGCCTGAGGGGCCCGGCTTGCCCCGGTGGGTTGTGCTCACCTCGAGGCCCATCTTCGCGTGATTCCAATGCTGAAAAATCCTATAAGTAGAGAAACCATCAGAAATACCCCTAGATCAGAAGTTCCACTGCCGCAGGCCTCCATAGCCATGAAAAACCAATCTAGACCCCGTTCCGGCACTCCGCCGGAGGGGGAAAACCATCACAGGTGGCCATCTTCATCATCCCGGCGCCCACCATGATGACAAGGGAGTAGTCCACCCTCGGGGCTGAGGGTTTGTACCAGTAGCTATGTGTTTAATCTCTCTCTCTCTCTCGTGTTCTTGAGATTTCACGATCTTGATGTATCGCGGGCTTTGTTAATAAAGTTGGATCATATGGTGTTTCTCCCTCTCTATCTTGTTGTGATGAGTTCAGTTTTCCCTTTGAGATTTCATTTTATCGGATTGAATACTTTTATGGATTTGAGAGCACTTGATATATGTCTTGCATACGAATACCCGTGGTAACAATGGGGTATTATATTGATTCACTTGAGATATGTTTTGGCACTCAACTCGCGGATTTCGGAGGTGACATTGGGGTAATCTATGCATAGGGGTTGATGCACGTTCTCGTCTTTCTTTCTCTAGTAGAAATCTTGAGGCACTCTTTCAGATCCTTTGTGTTGGATTGAGTATTATGAATCTGAATTTGTTTTGGTGTTATTTTAGTACGAACTCTTGATAGATCGATCGAAAAGAATAACTTGTGTTATTTTAGTATGAACTCTTGATAGATCGATCAGAAAGAATAACTTTGTGTTATTTTAGTACGAACTCTTGGATAGATCGATCAAAAAGAATAGCTACAAACAATTTCTTCTTATGTTCTCCGCTAGATATGAACTTTGGAGTGATTCTTCATCGCACGTTGAGGTATGGTTATATGATCCAATGAGATTAGCATTGTTGATAGATTACACTAGCGAAAGTACGGACCCTAGGCCTCATTTTCAAGCATTGCAATACCATTTGTGCTCACTTTTGTTACTTGCTACCTTGTTGTTTTTTATTGTTACTATACCAAAAATCAATATCTACTATCATTACTACACTTGTATCACCATCTCTTCGCCGCACTAGTGCACTTATACAAATTACCATTGTATTTGGTGTGTTGGGGTCACAAGAGACTTTTTATTATTTGGTTGCAGGGTTGTTTGAGAGAGACCATCTTCATCCTATGCCTCCCACGGATTGATAAACCGTAGGTCATCCACTTGAGGGAAAATTGCTACTGTCCTACAAAACTCTGCGCTTGGAGGCCCAACACGATTCTACAAGAATAAAGTTGCGTAGTAGACATCAAGCTCGTTTCTGGCGCCATTGCCCGGGGAGGTGAGTGCTTGAAGTTATATCTTTAGATCTTGCAATTGAATATTTTAGTTTCTTGTTTTATCACTAGTTTTTTTTATAAAAAGAAAACTAAAAAATGTAATTGAGGTGGCCACGTATTATTCGCCTTTATCATGTCTTTCTTGAAAATGATGGAAAGGAAAACTGTGCTCAATTGATAGAAGAAGAATTCAATAAAATGTTTGGCATAAATGATGAACATGATTGTTATTAGTATGAATTCTTTGAATATCCATGATGCTAATGATATGCAAATCTACAAGCTTGGGGATGCTATATTGATGAAGATGATATTTTTACTCCCTCAAGTTTTGATGAGAAAATTTATTATGATGAAAGCATGCCTCCTATTTATGATGATTATATTGATGAAAGTGGATTTGGAGAATCCATGACTTTATTTAGTGATGAATCCACTATTTTGGAAGAGGTTGCAATTGATTATGACAACAAAGTTCCTATATATGATGATTATGGTGATGAAATGTATGCTATAGAGAATAATTATAAGCATGAAACTTGTCATCGTGATTTTAATTTTCAATCACATGATAGTTATTTTGTTGAGTTTTCTCCCACTACTATTCATGAGAAAACCGACAAAGCCAAGAGCCAGAGCCAAAGTGATTGAGCATCACTGAGAATATTTTAACCGAAAGCTATAGAGAATATTTTAATTTTAATTTTCAATCACATGATAGTTATTTTGGTAATTCAACTTTGAGAGAAACCTAGGTGAGGAAAAACCTAGAGCCAAAGTGATTGAGCATCACTGGAGAGATTAATCTGTGTGATCCGACACCTGTTACCTTTGAAGACTGTCATTCTTACAGAGTTAGGCGTCAAGTTCTGAGTACGCCAAAAGTCATTATGGTGTGCTGGTGAACAAGTCTGTGAAGGTTTTCGAAGTCTACCTTGAAGACTTACCACGAGTGATTGGGTGAGGACTAAGTGACCTTAGCCCAAGAGGAATATGGTGAGGACTGTGTGTCCTCTGAGTTGCGACTCAGCCGCCTCAGCCAGGCGTACAGTTGATGCAACAACTAGAACTGGTCTACCAAATTGCATTGTCTTCACCGAGCAAACCTGATTTCAAATTCCTCACCCTCTCTTACATTATTCCGCTGCTGAAGAATTTGTTATCTTGCTCTGACGAATTTGAACCGAAGAATTTCATCATGTTGTCTTTCATTTGCTCTATTCATATTCTTTATGCTTATATGAATGAATGATTGCATGTTCTTCACTCTTACGTATCCTGATTGCATGTACTCTGATTCTGTGATGACTTAGCTTCCCTTGTGTTTCTATTTCTTCACTCTGATCTTCGTCATATTCTTCAGAGTTTGATAAATTTCTAAAAATCTCCCATTCACCCCCCCCCCAAGGGATAACCTCACTTTCAAACAGTGAACTTTAGGATGGTAAGTAATGTGTTGCCTTTCCCCCTGCCCACAACAAGTTACTCAATTAGACATGAATATCTGAAAGTTTTCTCTTTTCAGTGGTTTCCGAAGCAATTTACTTATGATTACCTTGCAAACTACATGACCGGAGTGGAGGCAACCAAGGTTAAAGTATATAATTCATACTACCATGATAATGGTCTAGAAGTCTTCCTGAAGGCGGTGAAGGATGGGCGGGCGATCGTCACAAGGGGTTGGACTAAAGTTGTTCACACCTATGGCATGCAGGAGGGCACATTATGGGCATTCCGCTTCTTCAACACCGTCGATAGACAAAATGATTTACACTTCTCTCTTCACCTTTACCGCCTCTAAATATTCATAGTTAATTGCTCCCTAATCCCATAATTACTGAACATATTGTACTGAGAAGTTTATTTATGGATTGGTTGTTGAACCATTGTGCTGAGAATTTGAATTTCACGTTTCATATTTCAAAATTTCCAATTTGAATAATAAATTACAGGGGAAAATAAAATTAAACAGGAGCAAATAAAATGATGTACACATTGTTAGAAAGAAAACAGTGTGTGCGATGGAAAATATAGAATAGACGGTTCTTTGACGTGAAACGTTTGGATCTCGACGAACGCACACACGGTTTTGTCTCATATGAGTGTCCGGTTCATGGTAATACGACAAATGTTTCAAACTATACCCCGGGGCCATAGTTTTCACTAGAGGCTTCTCTCGAGAAAATAGCATACGGTGGGTAAACAAATTACTGTTGGGCAATTGATAGAAGAACAAAATAATTATGACGATATCCAAGGCAATGATCATGAATATAGGCATCATGTCCAAGATTAGTAGACCAACTCTTGCCTGCATCTACTACTATTACTCCACACATCGACCGCTATCCAGCATGCATCTAGTGTATTAAGTTCATGGAGAAACGGAGTAATGCAATAATAATGTTGACATGATGTAGACAAGATCTATTCATATAGGAACAGACCCCATCTTTTTATCCTTAATAGCAATGATACATGTGTGCCTCGCTGCCCTTTCTGTCACTAGGTGAGGACACCGCAAGATCGAACCCATCACAAAGCACCTCTTCCCATTGCAAGAAAAAACAAGCAAAAACAACAACTAGCACTGTGCACTATGTCAATAGGGTAGTCCCATTAAATGATATAAAGTTGCTATAAAATGATTGTAAAACATCCAAGAATGATCATATAACAGTATGGAACAATCAAAAATTATAGATACGTTGGAGACGTATTAGTAATGTCAACAATAATAACTCATGATTACTCATATCCAACTAGATATATATGCCTAGATCTTTCCCCACCACATGATGCTTGCAAAGATAAAAATGAAGAAGGAATAGAGGAGAACACTATTGACTCTTGCATGAAAAGTAAATACATAAAGGTAAAAGATAGGCCCTTCACAGAGGGAAGCAGAGGTTGCATGCGCTTTTTATTTTGGATGTGCAAGCTCTTAATGTAAAGGAACGTCCCTTTATATTGCACCTTGTGATACCAACCTTTATCATGCAGTCCATCGCTTTTATTTTTTTACCATCACAACATCGTACAAAGCTTATTTTCCCTTACAATAAAAGATCATACATATTTAGGAGAAATTTTTATTTCGTTGTGCACCGATGACAACTTACTTTAAGGATCTTATTCAATCCATAGGTAGATATAGTGGACTCTCATGGCATGAAACTTGGTTTAAGGGTTTTGGATGCACAAGTAGTATCTCTACTTAGTGTGGATATTTGGCTAGCAAAATATATTGAGCAAGCACCACATGTTGGAGGATCCATAACAATATAACTTCTATGTGAATATAAGCAAACGTAACTCATTATGTTGTCTTCCTTGTCCAACGTCAACAAATTGACATAGAATATTTAATGGAGGCTCTGTCCAAGATAGTACATTTATATGTGAATCTTCTCTTCCCTTGATATTTTCTCATGAATTGCATCATTGACCAATGCTATGTTTGTTATCTTCCAACAAATTTATCACTTATACTTTTCTTTATGTAAAGTCATTACTTTCCATGGGATCAGCATATGATTCTTTTATTATTATCATTGCTAAGATTGGAACATAATAGTAAAGAAGCAAAACTCAAACTACTCTTTATTTTATAACCCTCAACTCAATTACATAGATAGATAGATCACGAAACTAGCACTCAAAAGTAGATCATGCTGAACTTTTATTCTTCTAAATCACAAAAAAGCTAAGGATCGAATTAAGATAGGTAAAGAAAATAAAAGTGATGGTGATAAGATACCCGCGCACCTACCCCAACCTTGGCACAAGCCTAGGGTGGTGCCCATACCAATGTACTCAAGTTTCTTTCTTCGGTGATGGTGGTGGAATGTTCTTAGCGATGATGCCCCTGAGTATGCGATTTTGCTCTTCAAGCTTATTGACCAGATGCTTAAGATCCATAATTTCCTTTAGAAGCTTCCAGGTGACAGTTAACGCACCATCCACCCAAGGGTGCATCTTGACTAAAGGATATGAAGCAACACTCTTTTTCAAGTTACGATAAAAAATAAATTGAGTGTTGGGAAGTTTAACCGTATCCGGCAAGCTCGATCCCTCGTATTCCACATGCATGTCTTTGGGCTATGGTTGAGAGGTTTCCTCCTGCTCCGTGGAATCCAGCCTCTTTAAGTCAACTTCGACCTCCTCATTGGTTGACTACCCATAGTGATCAACATCATCGTAGGCTCTAAGATTTGCAGCAGCATGTAAAACATGGCTCTCTCCAACCGAGTCTTGGGACGACATATTGTTAGATCTGCCAGAAAAATATCATGAAACAAAGACGGAGGAGATTTATGCGATACAGTGATCAAAACATCTAGGAGTATACAAAGAATTTTATCTTGCGAAACAAGTATTCCAGAAGAAAACAGAGTCGGGAAGGCACCAGGGCGCGCCCATCTGCCTTGTGGGCAGCTCGTGGGTCCCCTCGGTTGTTTCTAATTTTGGTATTTATTCTAATATTCCAAAACAGACATAAAATATGTTTATGGAATTTTTGGAGTCGGTTTACTTACCGTATCACATACCTACTCCTTTTTAGGGTTCTGGAGTGTTCCAAAAGATCTCTCTTATGTGTTCCTCCAGTGTCATAGATTGAACAATGTTAGTTTCAACATTAATAGGTGTACTTGAGATATAATGCATAATTCTTTGCCCATTGACCTGAAGGAAATATGCCCTAGAGGCAATAATAAAGTTGTTATTTTATATTTTCTTATTCATGATAAAAGGTTTGTTATTCATGCAAGAATTGTATTGATCGGAAACCTAAATATATGTGTGAATACATAAACAAACACTGTGTCCCTAGTGAGCCTCTACTAGAGTAGCTCGTTGATCAAAGATGGTTAAGGTTTCCTAACCATGGACATGAGTTGTCATTTGATAACGGGATCACATCATTAGGAAAATGATGTGATCGACAAGACCCATCCGTTAGCTTAGCATTTGATCGTACAGTTTATTGCTACTGCTTTCATGTATGTCAAATACATATTCCTTTGACTATGAGATCATGCAACTCCCGAATACTGGAGGAATACCTTGTGTGCTATCAAACGTCACAACGTAACTGGGTGATTATAAAGATGCTCTGCAGGTATCTCCGAAGGTGTTTTGTTGGGTTGGCGTGAATCGAGATTAGGATTTGTCACTCCGAGTATCGGAGAGGTATCTCTGGGCCCTCTCGGTAATACACATCATAAGCTTGCAAGCAAACGACTAAGGAGTTAGTCACAAGGTGATGTATTACAGAACGAGTAAAGAGACTTGCCGGTAACGAGATTGAACTAGGTATGAAGATACAGACGATCGAATCTCGGGCAAATAACATAGCGATAGACAAAGGGAATTACGTATGTTGTCATGAGGTTCGACCGATAAAAATCTTCGTATAATATGTAGGAGCCAATATGGGCATCCAGGTTCCGCTATTGGTTATTGACCAGAGATGTGTCTCGGTCATGTCTACATAATTCTCGAACCCGTAGGGTCCGCACGCTTAACGTTCGTTGACGATATAGTACTATATGAGTTGTGTATGTTTGTGACCGAATGTTGTTCGGAGTCCCGGATGAGATCACGGACATGAAGAGGAGCTCCGGAATGGTTCAGAGGTAAAGATTCATATATAGGATGATATTGTTCGGCCAAGGGGTGAAGCCCACGAGGCTTTAGGTTGGTGCAAAAGGAGTTTTGCGGAGGCCAGGGGCCAAACGCCGGAGACCCTGGCATCTGGCCCTGGGCCACACACTGAGGCCCAAGGCGTCTGGGCCAGACGCCAAGGTCTGTGGCATCTGGTCCTGGAAGTCCGAGAAGGACACTTCCTTGCGGGCAAAACCGACTTTGAGGAGGCTTTTACTCCAAGTTTCGACCCCAGGGCTCAACATATAAATAGAGGGGCAGGGCTAGCACCTGGAACACATCAAGAAACACCAAGCCGTGTGCCAGCAACCCTGCCCCTTTAGTTTATCCTCCGTCATAGTTTCCGTTGTGCTTGGCGAAGCCTTGCGGAGATTGTTCTTCACCAACACCATCACCACGCCATCGTGCTGCCGGAACTCATCTACTACTTCCCCCGTCTTGCTGGATCAAGAAGGCGAGGACGTCATCGAGCTGAACGTGTGCTGAACGCGGAGGTGCCGTACGTTCGGTACTTGATCGGGACGGATCGTGAAGGTGTACGACTACATCAACCATGTTGATAAACGCTTCCACTTTGCGATCTTCAAGGGTGTGAAGATGCTCTCCCCCTCTCGTAGCTATGAGTCTCCTAGATAGATCTTGCGTGAGCGTAGGAATTTTTTTGAAATTGCATGCTACGTTTTCCAACAGTGGCATCCGAGACAGGTCTATGC
Source organism: Aegilops tauschii subsp. strangulata (assembly GCF_002575655.3). Lineage (NCBI taxonomy): Eukaryota > Viridiplantae > Streptophyta > Magnoliopsida > Poales > Poaceae > Aegilops > Aegilops tauschii. Next base: position 257,335,017 of record NC_053036.3, on the reverse strand, counting down.
GTAGATGATATGCACGAGTAGAACACAAAGAGTTGTGGGCGGTGATCGTCATACTGCTTACCACCAATGTCTTATTTTGATTCGGCGATATTGTTGGATGAAGCGGCCCGGACCAACCTTACATGACCACGTTCATGAGCCCGGTTCCACCGACACACATGCAACTAGTTTTGCATGAAGGTGGCTGGCGGGTGTCTGTTTCTCCTACTTTAGTTGAATCAAATTTGGCTGCAGCCGGTCCTTGATGAAGGTTAAAACAGCAAACTTGATAAATCACCGTTGTTGTTTTGATGCGTAGGTAAGAACGGTTCTTACTAGAAGCCCGCAGCAGCCACGTAAAACTTGCAACAACAAAGTAGAGGACGTCTAACTTGTTTTTGCAGGGCATGTTGTGATGTCATATGGTCAAGACATGATGTGATATACGTTGTTGTATGAGATGATCATGTTTTGTAAAAGTTATCGGCAACCGGCAGGAGCCTTATGGTTGTCTCTTTATTGTATGAAATGCAAACGCCATGTAATTGCTTTACTTATCACTGTGCGTTAGCGATAGTTGTAGAAGCAATAGTTTGCGAGATGACCACGACGCTATGATGGAGATCAAGGTGTCAAGACGGGGACGATGGAGATCATGACGATGCTTTGGAGATGGAGATCAAAAGACAAGATGATGATGGCCATATCATGTCACATGTTTTGATGCATGTGATGTTTATCTTTTATGCATCTTATTTTGCTTAGTACGGCAGTAGCATTATAAGATGATCCCTTCACTAAATTTCAAGGTATAAGTGTTCTCCCTGAGTATGCACCGTTGCGACAGTTCGTCGTGTTGAGACACCACGTGATGATCGGGTGTGATAGACTCTACATTCACATACAACGGGTGCAAGACAGTTTTGCACATGCGGAATACTTGGGTTAAACTCGACAAGCCTGGCATGTACAACCATGGCCTCGGAACACTCGAGACCGAAAGGTCGAACGTGAATCATATAGTAGATATGATCAACATAGAGATGTTCACCATTGATGACAACTCCATCTCACGTGATGATCGGACATGGTTTAGTTGATTTGGATCATGTATCACTTAGATGACTTGAGGGATGTCTATTTAAGTGGGAGTTCTTAAGTAATTTGATTAATTGAACTTAATTTATCATGAACTTAGTCCTGATAGTATTTGCAAATTATGTTGTAGATCAATAGCTCGCGATATAGCTCCTATATATTTACTTTTGATATGTTCCTAGAGAAAAATAAGTTGAAAGATGATAGTAGCAATGATGCGGACTGGGTCTGTGATCTTAGGATTATCCTCATTGCTGCACAGAAGAATTATGTCCTTGATGCACCGCTAGGTGACAGACCTATTGCACGAGCAGATGCAGACATTATGAACGTTTTGCAAGCTCGGTATGATGACTACTTGATAGTTTAGTGCACCATGATTTACGGCTTAGAACCAGGACTTCAAAGACGTTTCGAACGTCATGGAGCATATGAGACGTTCCAAGAGTTGAAGTTAATATTTCAAGCAAATGCCCGGGTTGAGAGATATGAAGTCTCCAACAAGTTCTATATCTACAAGATGGAGGAGAATAGCTTAGCCAGTGATCATGTACTCAGAATGTTTGGATACTACAATCGCTTGAATCAAGTGGGAGTTAATATTCCAGATAAGATAGTGATTGACAGAGTTCTCTAGTCACTATCACCAAGCTACTAGAACTTCGTGATGAACTATAATATGTAAGGGGTGACGAAAACAATTCCCAAAGCTCTTCACAATGTTGAAATCGACGAAGGTAGAAATCAAGAAAGAGCATCAAGTGTTGATGGTGAATAAGACAACTAGTTTCAAGAAAAAGGGTAAGGGAAAAGAAAGGGAACTCCAAGAAGAATGGCAAGCAAGTTGCTACCACCATGAAGAAGCCCAAAGCTGGACCCAAGCCTGAAATTGAGTGCTTCTACTGCAAAGGAAATGGTCACTAGAAGCGGAAATGCCCCAAATACTTGGCGGATAAGATGGATGGCAAAGTGAACAAAGGTATATTTGATATACATGTTATTGATGTGTACTTTACTAGTGTTCATAGTAGGCCCTGGGTATTTGATACCGGTTTAGTTGCTAAGATTAGTAACTCGAAACGGGAGTTGCAGAATGAACAGAGACTAGTTAAGGACGAGGTGACAATGTGTGTTGGAGGTAATTCCAAGGTTGATACGATCACCATCTCACACTCACTCTACCTTCGGGATTAGTGTTGAACCTAAATAAATGGTATTTGGTGTTTGCGTTGAGCATGAATATGATAAGATCATGTTTATTGCAATGCGGTTATTCATTTAAATAAGAGAATAATTGTTGTTCTGTTTACATGAATAAAACCTTCTATGGTCATACACCTGATGTAAATGGTTTATGGAATCTCAATCGTAGTGATACACATATTCATAATATTGATGCCAAAAGATGCAAAGTTGATAATGATAGTGTAACATATTTGTGGCACTGCCGTTTAGGTCATATTGGTGTAAAGCGCATGAAGAAACTACATGTAGATGGACTTTTGGAATCACTTGACTATGAATCATTAGATACTTGCAAACCATGCCTCATGGGCAACATGACTAAAACTCCGTTCTCTGGGACAATGGAGCGAGCCAATGACTTATTGGAAATAATACATACCAATGTATGCGGTCCGATGAGTGTTGAGGCTCGCGGCGAGTATCATTATTTTTTGACCTTCACAGATTATTTGAGCATATATGGGTATATCTACTTAATGAAACACAAGTCTGAAACATTTGAAAAGTTCAAGGAATTTCAAAGTGAAGTGGAGAATCATCGTAACAAGAAAATAAAGTTTCTACGATCTGACCGCGGAGGTGAATATTTGAGTTGCGTAGTTGCGTGTCTGGCCATCATTTAAACAATGTGGAATAGTTTCACAACTCACGCCACCTAGAACACCACAGCGTAATGGTGTGTCCGAACGTCGTAACCGTACTTTATTAGATATGGTGTGATCTATGATGTCTCTTACCAATTTACCACTATCGTTTTGGGGTTATGCATTAGAGACAGCTGCATTCACGTTAAATAGGGCACCATCTAAATCCGTTGAGACGACACTGTATGAACTGTGATTTGGCAAGAAACCTAAGTTGTCGTTTCTTAAAGTTTGGGGTTGCGACACTTATGTTAAAAGGCTTCAGCCTGATAAGCTCGAACCCAAATCGGAGAAGTGCATCTCATAGGATACCCTAAGGAAACAACTGGGTACACCTTCTATCATAGATCCGAAGGCAAGATCTTTGTAGCCGAGAATGGAACCTTCACAGAGAAGGAGTTTCTCTTGAAAGAAGTGAGTGGGAGGAAAGTAGAACTTGATGGGGTAATTGTACCTTCTCTCGAATTGGAAAGTAGCACATCAGTGAAATACGTTCCCTTGATGCCTACACCAACTAGAGAGGAAGCTAATGATGATGATCATGAAACTTCGGATCAAGTTACTACTAGACATCATAGGTCGAACAGAGCACGTTCCGCACTAGAGTGGTATGGTAATCCTGTTCTGGAAATCATGTTACTAGACCATGACGAACCTACGAACTATGAAGAAGCTATGATGAGCCCAGATTCCGACAGATGGCTTAAGGCCATGAAATCTGAGATAGGGTCCATGTATGAGAACAAAGTATGGACTTTATTGGACTTTCCCGATGATCGGCAAGCCATTGAGAATAAATGGATCTTCAAGAAGAAGACTGACGCTGATGGTAATGTCACTATCTAAAAAGCTCGACTTGTCACAAAAGTGTTTTCGACAAGTTCAAGGAGTTGACTATGACGAGACCTCACCCGTAGCCATGCTTAAGTCTGTCTGAATCATGTTAGCAATTGCAACATTTTATGATTATGAAATCTGGCAAATTGATGTAAAAATTGCACTCCTTAATGGATTTCTTAAAGAAGAGTTGTATACGATGCAACCAGAAAGGTTTTGTAGATCCTAAAGGTGCTAACAAAGTGTGCAAGCTCCAGCGGTCCATCTATGGACTGGTGCAAGCATCTCGGAGTTGGAATATACGCTTTGACGAGGTGATCAAAGCATATGGTTTTATACAGACTTACGGTGAAGCCTGTATTTACAACAAAGTGAGTGGGAGCTCTGTAGCATTTCTGGTATTATATGTGGATGACATATTGCTGATTGGAACTGATATAGAATTTCTGGATAGCATAAAAGGATACTTGAATAAGAATTTTTCATTGAAAAACCTCGGTGAAGATGCTTACATATTGGGCATCAAGATCTATAGAAATAGATCAAAACGCTTGATAAGATTTTTCAATGAGTACATACCTTGACAAGATTTTGAAGTAGTTCAAAATGGAACAGTCAAAAAGGTAGTTCTTGCATGTGTTGCAAGGTGTGAAGTTGAGTAAGACTCAAAACCCGACCATGGCAGAAAATAGAAAGAGAATGAAAGTCATTCCCTATGCCTCGGCCATAGGTTCGATAAAGTATGCTATGCTGTATACCAGACCTATTATGTACCTTGCCATGAGTTTTGCAAGGGGATACAATAGTGATCCAGGAGTGGATCACCGGACAGTGGTCAAAGTTATCCTTAGTTACCTAAGAGGACTAAGGAAATATTTCTCGGTTATGGAGGTGATAAAGAGTTACGTCGATGCAAGCTTTTACACCGATCCAGATGACTCTGAGTCTCAATCTGGATACGTATTGAAAGTGGGAGCAATTAGCTAGAGTATCTCCATGCAGAGCATTTAGACATAGAAAGTTGCAAAATACATACGGATCTGAATGTGGCAGACCCGTTGACTAAACTTCTCGCACAAGCAAAACATGATCACACCTTAGTACTCTTTGGGTGTTAATCACATAGAGATGTGAACTAGAGTATTGACTCTAGTAAACCCTTTGGGTGTTTGTCACATGGCGATGTGAACTATGGGTGTTAATCACATAAAGATGTGAACTATTGGTGTTAAATCACATGGCGATGTGAACTAGATTATTGACTCTAGTGCAAGTGGGAGACTGAAGGAAATATGCCCTAGAGGCAATAATAAAGTTTTTATTTTATATTTTCTTATTCATGATAAAGGTTTATTATTCATGCTAGAATTGTATTGATCGGAAACCTAAATACATGTGTGAATACATAAACAAACACCGTGTCCCTAGTGAGCCTCTACTAGACTAGCTCGTTGGTCAAAGATGGTTAAGGTTTCCTAACCATGGACATGAGTTTTCATTTGATAATGGGATCACATCATTAGGAGAATGATATGATGGATAAGACCCATCCGTTAGCTTAGCATTTGATCATACAGTTTATTACTACTGCTTTCATGTATGTCAAATACATATTCCTTTGACTATGAGATCATGCAACTCCCGAATACCGGCGGAATACCTTATGTTCTATCAAACGTCACAACTTAGCTGGGTGATTATAAAGATGCTCTACAGGTATCTCCGAAGGTGTTTTGTTGGGTTGGCGTGAATCAAGATTAGGATTTGTCACTCCGAGTATCGGAGAGGTATCTCTGGGCCCTCTCGGCAATACACATCATAAGCTTGCAAGCAAACGACTAAGGAGTTAGTCACAAGGTGATGTATGGCAGAACGAGTAAAGAGACTTGCCGCTAACGAGATTGAACTAGGTATGAAGATACCGACGATCGAATCTCGGGCAAGTAATATACCGATAGACAAAGGGAATTACGTATGTTGTCATAAGGTTCAACCGATAAAGACCTTCTTAGAATATGTAGGAGCCAATCTGGGCATCCAGGTTCCGCTATTGGTTATTGACCAGAGATGTGTCTCGGTCATGTCTACATAGTTCTCGAACCCGTAGGGTCCGCGCGCTTAACGTTCGTTGACAATATAGTACTATATGAGTTATGTATGTTGGTGACCAAATGTTGTTCGGAGTCCCGGATGAGATCACAGACATGACAAGGAGCTTCGGAATGGTCCGGAGGTAAAGATTCATATATAGGATGATATGGTTCGGCCACGGGGTGAAGCCCATGGGGCTTTAGGTCGGTGCAAAAGGAGTTTCGCGGAGGCCAGGGGGCCAAACACCGGAGACCCTGGCGTCTGGCCCTGGGCACGATGTCGAGGCTCATGGCGTCTGGGCCAGACGCCAAGGTCTGTGGCATCTGGCCCTGGAAGTCCGAGAAGGACTCTTCCTTGCGGGCAAAACCGCCTTTGGGGAGGCTTTTACTCCAAGTTTCGACCCCAGGGCTCAACATATAAATAGAGGGGCAGGGCCAGCACCTAGAACACATCAAGAAACACCAAGCCGTGTGCCGGCAACCCCGCCCCTTTAGTTTATCCTCCGTCATAGTTTCCGTTGTGCTTGGTGAAGCCTTGCGGAGATTGTTCTTCACCAACACCGTCACCACGCCATCGTGCTGCCGGAACTCATCTACTACTTCGCCCGTCTTGCTGGATCAAGAAGGCGAGGACGTCATCGAGCTGAACGTGCGCTGAATGCGGAGGTGTCGGGATGGATCATGAAGGTGTACGACTACATCAACCGCGTTGATAAACGCTTTCGCTTTGTGATCTTCAAGCGTATGAAGATGCTCTCCCCCTCTCGCAGCTATGCATCTCCCAGATAGATCTTGCGTGAGCGTAGGAAATTTCTTGAAATTGCATACTACGTTTCCCAACATGACCACCCCCGGATTGGTGCCTTCGGAGTTGTTGATCTTGATAGCTCCGGAATGAAAAATACATCTTCAATGATATACGGTCCTTCCCATTTTGAGAGAAGTTTTCCTACAAAGAATCTAAAACGATAGTTGTACAATAGAACATACTCACCTACTTTGAATTCCCATCTTTCATCATGCCATCTTTTAACCTTTTCTTTGAACAACTTGGCATTTTCATGAGCTTGGGTTCTCCACTCATCTAACGAGCTAATATCAAATAACCTCTTTTCACCGGCAAGTTTGAAATCGTAGTTAAGTTCTTTAATTGCCCAATATGCTTTCTGTTCTAACTCAAGAGGTAAATGGCATGCTTTTCCATAAACATTTTATACAAAGACATACCCATAGGGTTCTTATAAGCAGTTCTAAAAGCCCATAATGCATCATCAGGTTTCTTGGACCAATTCTTTCGAGATCTATTAATGGTCTTTTACGAAATTAATATTATTTCTCTATTACTCAATTCAACTTGACCACTAGACTGAGGATGATAAGGAGATGCAACTCTATGGTTAACATCATATTTAGCAAGGAGTTGACTGAAAGCACCATGAATAAAATGTGAACCACCATCAGTCATTACATATCTAGGGACTCCAAACCTCGGGAAAATAACTTATTTAAGCATTTTAATAGAAGTGTTATTTTCAGCACTACTAGTTGGAATAGCTTCTACCCACTTAGTAACATAATCAACATCAACTAAAATATGTGTATACCCATTATAGGAAGGAAAAGGTCCCATATAATCAAATCCCCAAACATCAAATGGTTCAATAACAAGTGAATAATTCATAGGCATTTCCTGACGTCTACCAATATTACCCAATCTTTGACATTCATCACAAGATAAGACAAACTTATGTGCGTCCTTGAAGAGAGTAGGCCAATAAAAACCAGATTGTAATACCTTATGTGCGGTTCTATCTCCAGCATGGTTTCCTTAGTATGCCTCGGGATGACACTTCCGTAGGATTTGTTCCTATTCATGCTCAGGTACACAACATGTAATAATACCATCTACTCCTTCTTTATAAAGATGTGGGTCATCCCAAAGTAATGTTGTAAATCAAAGAAGAACCTTTTATTTTGTTGGTATGTGAAACTATTTGGTATATGCTTAGCAACAATGTAATTAGCATAGTCTGCATACCAAGGAGTATTACGAGAAGCTTTTATAACAAATAATTGTTTATCAGGAAAACTATCATCAATAGGTAGTGGGTCATCAAGAACATTGTCCATTCGAGACAAATTATCAGCTACGGGGTTCTCAGCTCCCTTTCTACCAATAAGATGCAAGTCAAATTCTTGTAGCAATAGAATCCACCTAAGCAGCCTAGGTTTAGCATCTTTCTTTTCTGTAAGGTGTTTAATAGCAACATGATCTGTGTGAACAATTACCTTAGAATCAGCTATATAAGATCTGAATTTATCACATGCAAACACAACTGCTAGAAATTCTTTCTCAATAGTAGCACAAATTCTTTGAGCAATGTCTAGAGTTTTACTAGCATAATGGATGCCATTCAATTTCTTGTCAACTCTTTGTCCTAGAACAGCACCAACAACATAATCACTAGCATCACACATAATTTCAAATGGTAGGTTCCAATCAGGTGGTTGGACAATGGGTGCAGAGATTAAGGCTTTCTTAAGTATTTCAAAGGCTTCTACACAATCATCATAAAAACAAATGGAACATCTTTTTGCCAAAGATTAGTAAGAGGCCTAGAAATTTTAGAGAAGTCTTTAATAAACCTCTTATAGAAACCAGCATGACCAAGGAAACTTCTTATACCTTTAATATCTTTAGGACATGAAATTTTCTCAATTGCATCAACTTTAGCTTTATCTACTTCAGTACCTCGTTTAGAAATTTTATGCCCAAGTATTATACCTTCATTAACCATAAAGTGGCACTTCTCCCAATTCAAGACAAGATTAGTTTCTTCAAATCTCTACAAAACTTGATCAAGGTTGCTTAAGCAATTATCAAAAGAAGTCCCGTAAATGGAAAAATCATCGATGAAAACCTCAACAATCTTTTCATAAAAATATGAGAATATAGCAGTCATATATCTTTGAAAGGTATCAGGTGCATTGCATAAACCGAAAGGCATAAGTCTATAAGAATAATTTCCAAAAGGGCAGGTAAAAGTAGTTTTCTCTTGATCTTCTTTTGACACATGTATTTGAGAAAAACCATAATATCCTTCAAGGAAACAAAAGTGTGTATGCTTAGACAATATTTCTAAAATTTGATTAATAAAAGGCAAGGGGTAATGATCTTTTCTAGTAGCTTTGTTTAATTTCCTGAAATCAATTACCATCCTATAACCAGTTATAGCTCTTTGGTGGATGAGTTCATTTTTATCATTAGGAACAACAGTTATACCTCCTTTCTTAGGAACACAATGAATATGGCTTACCCATCTACTATCAGCTATGGGATAAATTATACCTGCTTCTAGAAGCTTTAATATGTCAGTTCTTACCACATGCTTCATCTTAGGATTCAACCGTTATTGATGATCAACAACTGGCTTAACATCAGGTTCCATATTAATCTTGTGTTGACATAGAGTGGTACTGATGACCTTAAGATCATCAAGAGTATATCCAATAGCAGCACGGTTCTTCCTTAGAGTTTTAAGTAATCTCTTTTCTCCGTACTCTGAAAGTTTAGCACTAATAATAATAGGATATATCTTATTTTCATCAAGATAAGAATATTTCAATGTGTCAGGTAATTTCTTAAGTTCAGACACGGGGTCACCCTTAGGTGGAGGAGGACCTCCAAGGGTTTCAACAGGCAAACTATATTTAAGGATAGGTGCTTGATTAAAGAATATCTCATCTATTTCATTTCTTTCATTCATATGCATATCATTTTCATGGTCTAGCAAATATTGTTCTAACGCATCAGTAGGAGGTACGACAATAGAAGCAAGAGCAACTATTTTATCCTTACTAGGCAATATAGAATTTGGATAAAGTAAACTCATGAGATACATCACCAATGTTAACGTTGACAGTTTCCTTATTGCAACCAATCTTAGCATTAACTGTATTTAAGAAAGTCTACCAAATATAATGGGACAAAAATCATCTTGTGGAGAACCAAGAACTAGAAAATTGGTAGGGTATTTTTATCTTTCCACACAAGACTTCAACATCTCTAACAATCCCAAGAGGTGAAATATTATCTCTATTCGCAAGCTTAATAGTAACATCAATGTCCACTATCTCAGCAAGTGCAATATCATTCATAATATCTTGATATAAGGTAAACGGAATAGCACTCATACTAGCACCCAATCACATAAACCATGGTAACAATGGTCTCTTATTTTAACTGAGACAACAGGCATGCCAACAACGGGCTTATTCTTATCTTTAGTATGGGGCTTAGCAATTCTAGTAGCTTCATCGCACAAGTAAACTAACATGCCCATCAATATTATTGACCAAGAGATCTTTAACCATATCAACATTAGGTTCAAATTTAATTTGTCCAGAGGGTCTAGGTGTTCTAATATTACTTTTATTAACCACAATTGAAACTTTAGCATGTTCCTTAGTCCTAACAAGAAAAGGACGTTTCTCGGTATAAGTAGTAGGCACAACTGGATCAACATTGTAAATGATAGTTTCATCTTTAACTATAATGGGTTCCTCAATCTTTTCTTTAATGGGGGGTGATATTTAAACCACTTCTCCTTAGGGAGATCAACATGAGTAGCAAATGATTCGCAAAAAGAGGCTACTATCTCAGAGTCAAGTCCACATTGAGTACTAAACTTATGAAAAGCATCAGTTTCCATAAAAGATTTAACACAATCAAAATCAAGTTTATTACCTGACTCTTTATCTTTGTCGAGTTCCCAATCTTCAGAGTTGCGTTTCATTCTTTCCAGGAGATCCCATTTTAATTCAATAGTTTTCTTCATAAAGGAACCGGTAGAAGAAGAATCGAGCATTGATGATCATTATGAGAAAGCCGAGCATAAATTTTTTCTATAATAATTTCTCTTCAGAGCTCATGATTGGGGCATGTGCACAACATGTACTTAAGCCTCCCCAAAGCTTGAGCGATACTTTCTCCTTCATGAGGCCAAAAATTATATATATATAATTCTGATCACGATGAACCAGATGCATAGGATAAAACTTCTGATAATTCCAATTTCAATCGGTTCCAATCCCACGTTCCAATATCATCACATGGCCTATAGAATGTCAATGCCTTTCCCTCCAACGATAAAAGGAAAACCTTATTCTTAACTCCATCCTTGGATAAACCCACAAGCTTAAATAATCCACAAACTTCATCCACATAGATTAAGTGCATATTAGGATGTATTGCTCCATCTCCTACATAACGATTAGCTAGCAGTTTATCATACCTGAATGAATATCATAATAAATACTTTCAGAAGGTGCAGTAGGTTGAGGGACAACTCCTTGTGCCTCCGGTCAAGTTGAAGATACCTCGAACATACCCCTCGAAGGATTACTTTCCATAGTAACAAGTGACAGTAAATTTCAACACATAATATAAATGTTTCCAGACCAAATTCCACTCACCAAAGGCGCTTCACTCCCCGGCAATGGCGCTAGAAAATAGTCTTTATGGCCCACAAGTATAGGGGACCAATCATAGTCCTTTCGATAAGTAAGAGTGTCGACCCAACGAGGAGCAGAAGGAAATGACAAGTGGTTTTCAGCAAGGTATTTTCTGCAAGCACTAAAATTATCGGTAACAGGTAGTTTGGTAGAAAGGTAATTTGTAATGAGCAACAAGTATAAATTGTAACAAAGGTGCAGAAAGGTAGCCCAATCCTTTTTGTAGCAAAGGACAGGTCGTAAAGGTTTCTTATAGTAAGCAAAGTGTTCTTGAGGACGCACAAGAATTTCATCTAGTCACTTTCATCATGTTTGTTTGACTTGCATCCGCTACTTTGATAATTTGATATGTGGGTGGATCGATGCTTGGGTGTTGTTCTTACTTGAACAAGCCTCCCGCTTATGATTACCCCCTCTCGCAAGCATCCGCAACTACGAAATAAGAATTAAGATAAATCTAACCATAGCATGCAACATATGGATCCAAATCAGCCCCTTATGGAATAACGCACAAATTAGGGTTTAAGCTTCTGTCACCCTAGCAACCCATCATCTACTTATTACTACACAATGACTTCCCTTATGCCCAAGTATGTTGAAGTGTCATGTAGTCGACGTTCACACGACATCACTAAGGGAAGAAACAACATACATATCATCAAAATATGAAACGAATACCAAATTCACATGATTACTTATGACAAGGCTTCTCCCATGTCCTTAAGAACAAAAGTAACTACTCACAAATAATATTCATGTTCAAGATCAGAGGGTTATTGAATAGCATCAAGGATCTAAACATATGATCTTCCACCAAATAAACCAACCAACATCAACTACAAGATGTAATCAACACTGCTAGTAACCCACAGGTACTAATATGAGGTTTTGAGGCAAAGATTGAATCTAAGAGATGAACTAAGGTTTGAGATGAGATGGTGCTGGTGAAGATGTTGATGAAGATCAGTCCTCCCATGATGAGAGTGTTGCTAGTGATGTCGATGGCTTCAATTTCCCCCTCCCGGAGGGAAGTATCCCCGGTGGAATCGCTCCGTCGGAGAGCAAAAGTGCACCTGCTCAGGTTCTGCCTCGAGACAGCGGTGCTTCATCCGAAAGTCCTCTATTGATTTTTTTTCTAGGGGAAATGGCATCATATAGGAGAAGATGGGCCTCGGAGGCCAGCCAGGGGCCTAATAAGCCACTTGGACGCGCTCAAGTGCCTTATGAGCACCTGGTGGGTCCCCTCTGGTATTTATTTTCTCCAATATTTTTATATATTCAAAAATAATTCTCCACGAAATTTCAGTTCATTTGAGTTGTGCAGAATAGGTGTCTCTGATATAGCTTTTTCAGGTCCAGAGTTCCAGCTCTCGGCAATCTACATAATGATCAAAAACACTATAAATAACAGTAGGAAAACACGATGCAAAATGGACGTATCACCCTCCGTGTCGCGCAAGCATGTAGGTTTACCGCCGTAGGGTTTTGCAATACGTTCATAATTCGCTTATAGTAGGTAGCGAGAGTGACAAAAGCTTATACCTGAGTAAGCGGGTTGTTGTGTATGGGAGTAAAGAGGACTTGTTACCTAATGCTATGGTTGGGTTTTACCTTAATGACCTTTAGTAGTTGCGGATGCTCGCTAGAGTTCCAATCATAAGAACATGTGATCCAAGTATGGGAAGTATGTTAGTTCATGCCTCTCCCTCATTGCATATGATAAATATCTATCGTGTTATATTCAATGGCCTATGGTCTATGAACAATCTTTCTCATCGTTCTACAAAAAGCTTTCTACTAAACAACTAACTTTTATTATCTCGCAAAGCACTCCTAGTTTTATTCTTGCAAAGTAGTTTTAGCATTACACCTACAAAGTACTTCTAGTTTCATACTTGTTCTAGGTAAAGCAAACGTTAAGTGTGCATATTTGTATCGGTGGTCGATATAACTTGAAGAGAATATAAATTCTACCATTTGCTCCTCGTTGGGTTCGACACTCTTATTTAACAAAAAAGCTACAATTGATTCCCATGCACTTGTGGGTTATCAACATGTTGGATGCGATCTAGGGGCGCCACCGTCCTCTAGTCTTGGGCGCCAAGAAGGTCGTCTGGCTTCTTAGGGCTAGTGTCGCGCCGGCCCACTGGGCCCCCTTCTGGTCCATGTGACCGGGCTCCTTGGCGTTAGCCACCCCCGGTACAGGACCCCATCAACAGTACGTAGAAGTACCCTTATAGGTTTTCCTACAAACTTCCGCTCTATGAGCTACCCGCACTAGGACGCCTTTTAATGATATTTGGCAGGGGACAGACCTCGGCAACATATTCAGCCTCCTTGACGACCTCATGCAGAAATAGTTGTGGATTCGGGCTTCTAGAAGGAGGTGTCGCAATCGTCCAGAGGTTGGTGTTGGGATGATGAGCCCGGACGCTGGCTAGGACCTGGTGAGCTCCTTCAAAAGCAGTAGAGTATATCCAATCATCCAAACAATTGGAGGAATCTGCAAGCAACTTAAGGACGACCTCAAGGTCGGATATCAGGCAAGGATGCCCGGTAAACAAAGTCCTAGCAGCAATCCCCAACGCGATGGTCATCTACTATGCCACAGAGGCAACCTCTAGAAGTCGCTGAGGGAGTCCTGGATTAAGGGGTCCTCGGGCGTCCGGACTATGGGACATGGGCCGGACTGATGGGCTGTGAAGATACAAGACCGAAGACTCTCACCCGTGTCCAGATGAGACTCTCCTTGGCGTGGAAGGCAAGCTTGGCGCCCGGGTATGAAGATTCCTTTCTCTGTAACCGACTTTGTATAACCCTAGTTCCCTCCGGTGTCTATATAAACCGGAGGGCTTAGTCCATAGAGGCGAGGAGAATAATCATAGTCATACATGCTAGACTTCTAGGGTTTTAGCCATTACGATCTCGTGGTAGATCAACTCTTGTAATACTCATATTCATCAAGATCAATCAAGCAGGAAGTAGGGTTTTACCTCAATAGAGAGGGCCCGAACCTGGGTAAACATCGTGTCCCCCGTCTCCTGTTACCATCGACCTTAGACGCACAGCTCAGGACCCCCTACCCGAGATCCGCCGGTTTTGACACCGACATTGGTGCTATCATTGAGAGTTCCGTTGTGTCGTCGTCAAGAGGTTCAATGGCCCCGTCAATCATCTACAACAATGTTGTCCAGGGAGAAGTCTTCCTCCCCGGACAGATCTTCGTATTCGGCGGCTTCGCACTGCGGGCCAACTCGCTTAGCCATCTAGAGCAGATCGACAGCTACGCCCCTGGCCATCAGGTCAGATTTGGAAGCTTAAACTACGTCGCGGATATCCGCAGAGACTTGATCTTCGACGGATTCGAGACCACGGCAGCCGCTCCCTGTCACCGTGATGAACATGACTTAAATCTGTCATCGGACCATACCCAGGAGATAGTGCATGTAACTGCTCTGGCCCTAGATCCGGAGCAGATCGCGCCATCCGAGGACGGGAGGCTCAACCCCGTCACAGAAACCGCAGACTCAGCGGCGTCGGAGCCGCACACAGACCCAACCTCGAGTGGGATCGGTGTCACCGGAACCTCGGACTCATTTCCGGCTACAGGATCCGAACCATGTGCGTCCGTGCACATCGAGCTTGATCAGGCATCGATCATCGAATTCAGCTCCGCGGACATCTTCAGGCACTCGCCTTTTGGCGACGTGCTAAACTCATTAAAAACACTCTCCTTAGTGGGGGACTCACAGCCGAATTATATCCGGTTCGAACTGGAGGCTGATGATGGAGAATTTCGCTTCCCACCCACCGCCCACTTCATAGCCACTGTCGAGGACCTAACCGACATGCTCGATTACGGCTCCAAAGACATCGACGGTATGGACGACGATGCCAGAGAAGAGGAGGCCCAAAACCCGTCGTTTACCGGACGTTGGACGACCACTTCCTCGTATGACGTATACATGGTGGACACACCTAAAGAGAAGAATGGTGACAACAAGAAGGATCCAGTCGAGGATAAACCTCCTGAGATACAGCCAAAACGCCGACGTCAGCGGTGCCGCTCTAAGTCACACCGTGGAATAGATAGCGATACCGGCACAAGAGAAAACAATACTCCGGACGATCCCGAAGACAATAAAGACCCTGTTGAGGCAACTTCCGAACAGGATGAATGGGAAGACGGGCAAGTTAGCCCTGATGAACATGCCATACATGAAGACTCGGAGGACAGTAATTATCTTCTGCTCTCCGAGGATGAGGTGAGCCTCAGAAATGAGGATTTTATCGTGCCTGAGGAACCTCTCGAGAAGGAGCGCTTTAAGCGCCGGCTAATAGCTACTACAAGGAGCCTGAAAAAGAAGCAGCAGCAGCTTCAAGCTGATCAAGATCTGCTCAACGATAGATGGATTGATGTCCTGGGAGCCGAGGATTACGGCCTCAAGCGCCCAGCCAAAAGTTACCCGAAACGCAAATTGCTACCTCAGTTTGATGATGAGGTGCTGGAGCCCGTACCATCATCGCGCAGTGCAGCTGACCGACCACCACGTGGTCAGGACAAAGCGGCAACTCAAGCCGAACACCAGCCCGCCCCACCTCACCATAAAGGCAGGGATAAAACAGCTCGGGGACATACAGATGACCTGCGGCAGGACTTGGACAGTAGAGCAGGTCAGAACAGATCGATCTATGGATCACGGGGACGTGCCCCGACACGCGACAACGGCTACCTAGCCGGACGCAACAATCATACTCACGCCCGGGCCGAGAACCGCATACGGACTCCATCCGAGCTACATCGCGACGTGGCTCGATATAGAGGCGCCGCAAACCCCCTTTGCTTCACTGACGAGGTAATGGAGCACGAATTCCTAGAAGGGTTTAAACCTGTAAACATCGAATCATATGACGGGACAACAGACCCCGCGGTATGGATCAAGGATTTTCTTCTTCACATTCATATGGCCCGCGGCGATGATCTCCACGCCATCAAATACCTCCCACTAAAACTCAAAGGACCAGCCCGGCACTGGTTGAACAGCCTACCCGAAAACTTCTTCGGCGGCTGGGAGGACTTGGAAGAGGCCTTCCTTGACAACTTCCAAGGTACATATGTTCGACCTCCAGATGCCGACGAGTTAAGTCACATAATTCAACAGCCCGGAGAGTCAGCCAGGAAACTCTGGACTAGGTTCTTAACCAAAAAGAACCAAATCGTCGACTGTCCGGATGCCGAAGCCCTGGCGGCCTTTAAACACAGCATCCGGGACGAATGGCTCGCCCGACACCTCGGCCAAGAAAAGTCGAAGCCCATGGCAGCCCCCACGGCACTCATGACCCTTTTTGTGCGGGCGAGGATAGTTGGCTAGCCCATAGCAATAACACTGCAAGCGAGGCTGGCACCTCTGAGACCAAAAATAGCAACGGCAAGCCCTGACGCAACAGGCACAAGCGTCGAAGCAACGGTGACAATATCGACGACACGGCAGTCAACGCCGGATTCAGTGGCTCCAAGTCCGGTTAGCGGAATAAGCCATATAAAAGAAACAATCCAGGACCATCCAGCTTGGACCGCATACTCGATCGTCCATGCCAGATTCATGGCACCCCAGACAAACCAGCCAATCATACCAACAGAGACTGTTGGGTTTTTAAACATGATGGCAAGTTAAATGCCGAGAACAAGGAGAAGGGGTCGCATAGCGAGGACGATGATGAGGAGCCCCGGCCACCGAACACAGGGGGACAGAAGAAGTTTCCCCCCAAGTTAAAACGGTGAACATGATATATGCCACCCATATCCCCAAGAGGGAGCGCAAGCGCGCGCTCAGGGACGTGTATGCGATGGAGCCAGTCGCCCCAAAGTTCAACCCATGGTCCTCCTGTCCGATCACTTTCGATCGCAGGGACCATCCGACCAGTATCTGTCATGGCGGTTCAGCCACACTGGTCCTCGACCCAATCATTGATGGATTCCACCTCACGCGAGTCCTCATGTATGGTGGTAGCAGCGTGAACCTGCTCTATCAGGTTACAGCGCGCAAAATGGGCATTAATCCCTCAAGAATTAAGCCCACAAAGACTACCTTTAAAGGAGTCATACCAGGTGTAGAGGCCCGCTGTACGGGCTCAATCACACTAGAGGTTGTCTGTGGATCCCCGGACAACTTCCGAAGCGAAGAATTGATCTTCGACATCGTCCCCTTCCGCAGCGGCTATCACGCACTGCTGGGACGAACCGCATTTGCTCGATTCAACGCAGTACCACACTATGCTTATCTCAAGCTCAAGATGCCCGGAACACGCGGCGTCATAACAGTCAATGGAAACACGAAATGCTCCCTCCGTACCGAGGAGCACACCGCTGCTTTAGCAGCAGAAGTACAGAGCGGCCTTTTCCAGCAGAACTTTAATTCGGCGGCCAAGCTCCCGGACACTATCAAACGAGTCCGGACTACTCTGCATCAAGACAGCCCAGCTCGTCAAGAGCTCGACTAGCAATTCGGCCTCCGTCCTAGCCCCAAACAAGCGGCGGCGTTTGTACCGCGCATACATAACTACGCACTCAAGATACCATGGACATAGACGGAGGCTTAACTAGATTGTGATCCATAATACGGCTCGACCCCTCCCTGGACACACATACTTTCACTTTTTCTTGTTTATCCTTTTCAGGTTTCTTTTCCACAGGCTTTTTCTGACAACCTGATCATCGGTCCTCTCGACAGGATAGACACACCAAGATGGCAAGTAGCACTGACGTATAAGGGAATTTCTAGGTGGTCTCTTTAACGATCACTCTACCTGTTTTCAGGACCCGCACGCAGCTCTCCCTTGGTTGTGGCATGTCAAATAGCCCTGTTGCTTTTCAAATTCAAATTCAAATCTGGTACAATTTGAAATAGCAGCAATTAAATTATGGTGAAATTACGCTCTCCAGGTCGTTACGGCAAACACGGTTGGTAAAACACAAACGTTTGCGATATACACCATAATCCTACACGGTTCCCAGAGAGGAAACGTGTGCAAGCATGCACACGTTGCCGTTTGCAAAGCATGTGCGATGTCAGACAATATCACAAACAGTGTGGGAAAACTAAACGTTTGTGATAGTTGACTTATCGTACATGATTCGCAACCAAGAACTATTTCTGATGAAGTATGCATCGTAAATGTTGCACCAAAGAATAGCGTGTGCGATAGTTGTCATGTATGAAGATGTTACGACGGTCTGATGTTTCGTAATCCAGTCTGACACTCGTACGACGATTAGCTAATCTTCTTAATTAGTTATCGCATACGGTTTGGGAAAAGCGAATGTGTGTGACTGTATGCTTATCATACATGTTCTATAATAGTGAACCGTTTGTGATGGGCCACGCATCGTAAACATAGCACCACAGAATACCGACTGCGGTGGCAATCGAGCACAAATGAGTAGGAGTATTGTATATGCATCTTGGCTCCCTATCCCCGATGGTTTCTGGGGCGTGTGGGAAGGACCCCCCTATCGCCCACACTCACTTGATGACGGTTCCAAATGTTGTTGCGGAAAGGGGTTAAAAACTGTTTGTATAGCACCGACGCGTACCAGTGCTAGTTGATGTGAGACTATCACCTTTTTTGTCTTCTCCACAACCACCATATTCTATTCCACCTATAGTGCTATGTCCATGGCTCACGCTCATGTATTGCGTGAAAGTTGAAAAAGTTTGAGACCATCAAAAGTATGAAACAATTGCTTGGCTTGTCATCGGGGTTGTGCATGATTTGAATATTCTGTGTGATGAAGATGGAGCATAGCGAAACTATATGACTTTGTCGGGATAAGCTTTCTTTGGCCATGTTATTTTGAGAAGACATAATTGCCTTGTTAGTATGCTTGAAGTAATATAGTTTTTATGTCAATATTTAACTTATGTTTTGAATCTTATGGATCTGGACATTCATGCCACAATAAAGAAAAAATACATGGATAAATATGTTAGGTAGCATTCCACATCAAAAATTCTGTTTTATCATTTACCTACTCGAGGACGAGCAGGAATTAAGCTTGGGGATGCTTGATACGTCTCCAACGTATCTATAATTTTTTATTGTTCCATGCAATTATATTATCTATTTTGGATTTTTTATATGCATTTATATGCTATTTTATATGATTTTTGGGACTACCCTATTAACCTAGAGCCTAGTGCCAGTTTCTGTTTTTTCCTTGTTTCTAAGTTTCGCAGAAAAGGAATATCAAACGGAGTCCAAATGAGCTAAAAATTTACGGTGATTTTTATGGACCAAAAGAAGCCCCCGAAGCAAAAGAGTTGGGCCAGAAGAGCCACGAGGCATCCACAAGGGTGGAGGGCGCGGCCCCCCCTAGAGCGCGCCCCCTGCCTTATCGTTGCCTCGTGGACCCCCCTGACTTGTTCCCGACGCCAAAAATTGCTATAAATATAGAAACCCCCAGAAATAAACCTAGATCGGGAGTTCCGCCCCTGTAAGCCTCTGTAGCCACAAAAACCAATCGGGAGCCCGTTCCGGCACCCTGCCAGAGGGGGAAATCATCACCGGTGGCCATCTTCATCATTCCGGCGGCCTCCACGACAAGGAGGGAGTAGTTCACCCTCGGGGCTGAGGGTATGTACCAGTAGCTATGTGTTTGATCTCTCTCTCGTGTTTTTGATATGGCACGATCTTGATGTACCGCGAGCTTTGTTATTATAGTTGGATCACATGGTGTTTCTCCCCCTCTATCTTCTTATGATGAATTGAGTTTTACCTTTAAGGTTTCACTATGATCGGATTGAATACTATTATGGATTTGAGAACACTTCATGTATGTCTTGCGTGGGATACCCGTGGTGACAATGGGGTATTCTATTGATTCACTTGATGTATGTTCTGGCACTCAACTCACGGATTCTCGAGGTGACATTGGGGTAATCTATGCATAGGGGTTGATGCACGTTTTTGTCCTTGTTTCTCCGGTAGAAATCTTGGGCCACTCTTTGAGGTTCTTTGTATTGGATTGAATATGATGAATCTGAAGTTGTTTGATGCATATCATATAATTGACCCACGGATACTTGTGGTGACATTGGAGTATCTAGGTAACATTAGGGTTGACTGATGTGTGTCATATGGTGTTATTTTACTACGAACTCTAGGGTTGTTTGTGACACTTATAGGAATAGCTCAATGGATTGATCGGAAAGAATAACTTTGAGGTGGTTTCATACCCTACAAGCAATTTCATCTTATGTTCTCCGTGATAGGAACTTTGGAGTGACTTTTGTCGCGCGTTGAGGTGTTGACATATGATCTAATTATGTTATCATTGTTGAGAGAACTTGCACTAGTGAATGTATGAACCGTAGGCCTTGTTTCCAAGCATTGCAATACCGTTTTTGCTCACTTTTGTTACTTGCTACCTTGCTGTTTTTATATTTTCATATTACAAAAACCTATATCTACCATCCATACTACACTTGTATCACCATCTCTTTGCCGAACTAGTGCACCTATACAATTTACCATTGTATTAGGTGTGTTGGGGACACAAGAGCTCTTCGTTATTTGGTTGCAGGGTTGTTTGAGAGAGACCATCTTCATCCTACGCCTCCCACGGATTGATAAACCTTAGGTCATCCACTTGAGGGAAATTTTCTACTGTCCTATAAAACTCTGTGCTTGGAGGCCCAACACGAGTCTACAAGAAGAAGGTTGCATAGTAGACATCAATTGTACAGGGTGTCATTTTCTCTGGTGTCCGTGTTGCTCGCATGGCTTCGACGTGCCTAGGAGCGGCGGCGTTGTCCGCGGCGTTTCAATGGCTCACCGCTGGGCTTGCCGTTATCCTTCCCGTGGGTGTCGTCGTCGTCCTTCGGGGTGTCCACCATGTAAACATCGTAAGTGGACGTGGCCGTCCAACGGCTGGTGACGGGGGGAGCAG
The DNA here is from genome assembly GCF_002575655.3 of Aegilops tauschii subsp. strangulata. NCBI lineage: Eukaryota > Viridiplantae > Streptophyta > Magnoliopsida > Poales > Poaceae > Aegilops > Aegilops tauschii. Next base: position 257,313,661 of record NC_053036.3, on the reverse strand, counting down.
CATTGGTGTTAGCCGTGGCTCCACTATCCTCGTCCATGTATTCGGCGTTTTCCGAAGTGTAACATGCCGGTTAAGTCTTCGACTGTGGCTACTAGGTGGGTGGTGGGCGGGTAATAAAAATCCCTATAATTCACCTCGAGGGGCTGTTGAATGCATGCCGATGGTGGATCATCCCGAATAGCCATCATCTGGATTCGGTCCAGCGCCTCATTTAATAAAGCGAGGCTCACCGTGCTGGTACGTGGTGGCTGCTGAGGACCGGTCTCTGTCGTGGCGGGCAAGGAATGGTCTGGGTCCGGGTTGAATCCCGTATCTTCAAGGGCCGAGTCGAACTCAAGGCCTGGGGTCGGCTTGGTGGCCGGATAGGCAGGAGAGACTGAGGATAAGACCTGGTCTTCAGATGTTACTTCCATATTGGGGCTCGGAGCCGAGTGGGTGAGGGGGAGTTCAGTCAGGGATGATTCCTGATTTCCGAACGTCGACCGTCACTAGGGCTCCAGGCCCAATCCATGACGTGAGGAAAGGGTTCGGCCAAGAGTGACTCTTAGCGTTCGAACGCCGCATCTGTGTTGAGGTCTGAAGCTGGGTCTTCGGCAGGCATCGCTGGCATGTTCGAAGGGGATTCCTGGCCTCCGGAGTGGGTGGAGCCATCCGAGCTCGAGGCCGGCTGAGGGGTTGAGGCCAATCCGTTAATCGGATTGGGAGAAAGCTCCGGAGTGGGCACCGCGGGGCCCATAGTGGTAGTTGTAGGATCAAAAGTATGTCTAGAGGGGGGGTGATTAGACTACCTGACCAAATAAAAATCTAGCCTTTTCCCAATTTTAGTTCTTGGTAGTTTTTAGCAACTTAGCACAAGTCAAGCAATCAACCTACACATGCAATTCTAAGAGTATAGCAGCGGAATGTAAAACAATTGCATATGAACGTAAAGGGAGGAGTTTGGGGGAGCAAACGCAATGTTGACTCAGAGATTTTTTATCCGTGGTTCCGATAGGTGGTGCTATCGTACATCCACGTTGATGGAGACTTCAACCCACGAAGGGTAACGGTTGCACGAGTCCATGGAGGGCTCCACCCACGAAGGGTCCACGAAGAAGCAACCTTGTCTATCCCACCATGGTCGTCGCCCACGAAGGACTTGCCTCACTAGGGTAGTTCTTCACGAAGTAGGCGATCTCCTTGCCCTTACAAACTCCTTGGTTCAACTCCACAATCTTGACGGAGGCTCCCAAGTGACACCTAGCCAATCTAGGAGACACCACTCTCCAAGAAGTAACAAATGGTGTGTTGATGATGAACTCCTTGCTCTTGTGCTTCAAATGATAGTCTCCCCAACACTCAACTCTCTCACACAGGATTTGGATTTGATGGAAAGAAGGATTTGAGTGGAAAGCAACTTGGGGAAGGCTAGAGATCAAGATTTATGTGGTTGGAATGGAATATCTTGATCTCAACACAAGTGTAGGTGGTTCTCTCTCAGAAAATATGTGTTGGAAGTGTAGGCATGTTCTAATGGCTCTCTCCACGAATGAAGAGTGGGTGGAGGGGTATATATAGCCTCCACACAAAAGCTAACCGTTACACACAAATCACCAAACTCGGTGGGACCGATTCAGAAAACTCGGCCAGACCGATATGGTTCATAATGTGACCGTTAGGCATTTTGGTGGGACCGACACGTCAACTCGGTGAGACCGATTTCATTAGGGTTAGGGCATAACGTAATCTCGGTGAGACCGATTACACAAACTCGGTGAGACCAATTTTGGTAATAGACAAACAGAGAGTTGGTCAGGCAAACTCGGTGGGACCGATTCGCTCATCTCGGTTGGACCGAAACGTTACGAAAAGGAAACAGAGTGTTTGCATTGCAATCTTGGTGGGCCGATCGTTCATCTCGGTTTGACCAAAACGTTATGGAGGGAAACAGAGAGATTACAATCCCATCTCGGTGAGACCGAGATCCCTATCGGTGAGACCGAAAAGACTAGGGTTTTTGGCAGTGGCTATGTCAACTGAACTCGATGGCTCCGGATATGAAATTTCGGTGGGGCCGAGTTGGACTTTTTGGTTTGGGACATATGTGGATGTGAGAAAGTAGTGGAGGGTTTTGGAGCATATCACTAAGCATTTTGAGCAAGAACCTCATTAAGCAACACCTCATCCCTTCTTAATAGTATTGGCTTTTCCTATAGACTCAATGTGATCTTGGATCACTAAATAGAAAATGTAGAGTCCTGAGCTTTGAGCTTGAGCCAATCCTTTGTCCTTAGCATTTTGAAGGGTCCACTTTCTAATCCATGCCATGCCAATCATTGAGCATTCCTGAAATATTTATCTTGGAATAGCATTAGCTCAATGAGCTATATGTTGTTAGGAATTACCAAAACCACCCAGGGATAGTTGCACTTTCAATCTCCCCCTTTTTGGTAATTGATGACAACATATAGATCAAAGATTCGACAAATGATAAATAAGATAAAAAAACACATCGTCGCTTGGAGAAGTATGTGATAAGCAAGAGCTCCCCCTAAATTTGTGCATTATTTAAAATTTTCTTTTGAATGCAAATACACAATCGATTAGGATCATGGGTTACTCTTCCATGTCACATACATCTTGGTGGAGCGCTCAAAATGATAGAAATTAAAAACATCCACTCATCACCAAGCAAAGTGAATGATCATAAGAGGATATGAAAGATAATATCATCCAACAAGCATTAAGGGTAGCATATGATCAAACACATGATCAACAAGTATCTCACAAGGACATAAAGTAGTATCTCACACAAGCACACAATAAAAAGTTTCAACCAAAATAGCAAGAGAGATAAAAAAGCAACACTATCTCTCGAAGCCTATGATCTATACATTTTTCTCCCCCTTTGGTAACAAGTTACCAAAAAGTTCAAAAATGCATAGTGCTAAACGACTCTCAGGCTTGGTCTTCGGTAGGAGGTGTTGAGAGAACTCCAAGGACGAAGGCTTCAGATGAAGTAGCTGGAGCTAGTGGAGTAGCTACTGGAGGTGGAGCTGGAGTTGTGGCTGCTGGTGTTGATGCTGTAGCTCTAGTGTCTGTCACGGGCACTGCAGCAGACCTCTGTCCTCTGGGCACTCTAGCAAAAGCATCTGTGGTAGACTTGCCCTTCTTCTCCTCTGCTTCCTCCTGAAGTTGCTCAACTGCAGTTTGGATCTCTGTAACCTTGACATCCAGGTCATAGAATTTCTGCTCAATGATCCTCTCCAAACTCTCCTGGTTCTTGGTCAGGGTGGCCAAGCCCTTCTCAATCCTCAGGGTGGATTGGATCAGATATCCAAGCTGGTCTTGCTTGCTCTTCGAGAATATCTGAGATGCCTCCTCTACAGTTGGCATCTTTGCAGCTTTCTCTGCTTTAGCCTTCTCTCTCTTCTCATTGAGCTGAAGATGGTTCATTCTCATTCATCACCACTGTGTTGTCTTCAAATTCAGGATAGATGGGCAGGTGCTCCTTATCCAAAATATATTTGCCTGTGCCCATCTTTGAGTTGATGAGCTCCTGAATGTGTGGGGCATACCCACAACTCCTCTTCTGATCAGCAGCAGTCCTGTTGATTGTTTCAACAATCAAACTCATGACCTTGAACTTCTATGGGACTTCAAATATATGCAGCAAGTTTATGGCATGTCCTCTGATCATCTTGTGATCACCTGACTTGGGTAGCAGTGTGTGCCTTAGGATCCAGTTGATAGTTGGCAGACCAGACAACAAGAAGTGAACAGATCCAAACTTATGTGTATCCAAAGCATCATCTGGGATCTCTTTGTACATGTTGGCCATTGTGTTGTGGTCTTTCTTCTTCTGTGCATAAATGTCCAAGTCATCCTCATGTTCCTCAGGAGCATTGATAAGCTTGGCCCATTCCTCAACTGTAGACTGGTACCTAGCACCTTCAGACATCCATACTATCCTTCCATCTGGATAGAAGTGGGCAGTGGAGTAAAACTGCATGATGCGCTCATCATTCCACTTGGTGAGCTTCTGGGCAACAAAAGTGTCAACTCCACATGCCTTGAAGCTATCAAGCACACCAGGGAAGTGATCCTCATTCTCCTTGATGAACTCCCAGTCAACCCATCTCATGTCACACACAATGGGCTTCTTATCAAGCAGAACTGTCTCATAGAAGTCCTGTTGTTCCTTAGTGTGAAACCTATAGTCCACAGCAGTTCTTCTCCTGATAGCATATGGATCAGACTATCTCCATAGTCTCAATCTTGCATCCTTCCTGATTTTCATGTTCTCTGCAACTGGGTGTGCATCATTGTGGTCAGAGATCTTGGGTTTCAGCCTCAATACAACAGAGTCATCTTCTTCTTCAGCAGCTTCAGGCACTTGGGCCTTGTTCTTCTCTTCAGCACGGATGTTCCTAGTGCTTCTCTTGGGTTTAGGCTTTGGAGGTGGAGCAGTAGCCTTGGGAGCAGATTTGGGCTTAGATGGAGCAGCCCCTGTTCTGATTGCATCCCCCATAAGCTTTTGAGCTTTGGGTGCTGGTGCAGCATCCTCTTCCTCTTCCTCTTCAGAGTATTTCCTCATTGAGGGCTTGCCAAGAACTCTGGCAATAGTGGTTCTAGCCCTCTTCTTCTTCTTATCCTCACCAGTCGCTTCTTCTTCAGATTCAATGGTGAACTTCATAGTTTCACCTGTGGCAACTTTTCTTGGCTTAGACATGGGCTGTCTTCTTGCTGGCATCTTTGTTTTTAGTCTAGGCTTTGTTGCAGCAGTTGTGCCATACTCTTTCTTCAGCACCTTTTTCATTGAAGTGGCTTCATCTTCAACAGCCACATAGTCCTCGTCTTCTGAATCAGAAGTCCTCTTCTTCCTTGTCCTGGTGGCAGCCTTTGGCACGTTGCTGGGAGTGCTCCTGCTGCCATCATCATAACTGTTAGAGGGATCTGAACCCTCACTCATCTGCACCTGCTATTCAGACTTTTTCTAGCTGTCACTTTGATCAGACATCTCTGCAAACACTCTGACAGCAGACCCTGTGAATAGGTTATAGATGAGGTAGAGTAGATGAGCATCACAAAGTATAGGAGTTTTGCAAAACAGATGACTTAAAAACTTAGTTTTAGTTCTTCACAGAAAGCATTTCGGATCTACCGATTTGTAAACTCGGTGATACCGAAGCAGCTTTTGGAACCTAAACTAGTGAACTCGATCAGACCGAGTCATAGTTCGGTGGTACCGAGACTGCTAGGGTTTCACAGAGAATCGAACTCGGTCACACCGATTTGCAATTTTCGGTCAGACCGAAAACGATGTGCTCTGGCCTAAGCCAAATCGGTGAGACCGATTTCTACAACTCGGTCGGTCCGAGATGAATTCGGCGGAGACCTAACCCTAAATTTTCAAACCAAAATTAATCTACGGGATGTTTTCACTGGACAGGATGATTTCAATTCACTGGACAGGATGATTTCAATCGTGGAAAGAATCATGGCAAAGCAATGTGCTAAGAATCAGAGTTATAGATTAGCACAAAGATCAAGTTCGTACCCTAGTTCGGCGGCAAACTTGCTATGGCGGCAACGGCGGGGCAGATTGCCATTGACGGCGGCGGAGACCAGCGGCGGGAGGTCGCTGGCGACGAGAGGACGATCCGGAGACCCGAGGAGGCAGAGCAGGTTATGCGCAGGCGAAGAGGTTCGAAAATTTTTCCAAAATTTGGCTCATCGGTATATATAACCTGACCCTGTCGATGTGACCGAGTGGAACGACTCGGTGGCACCGAGATGCAAAACTGCAAGCAGTTACTGCAACTCGGTGTGACCGAAAGGTTCTAATCGGTTGCACCGAGATTGAAAACCCTAGATCAACTTATTGATCTCGGTAGGACCGAAAAGGATGAATCGGTCAGACCGAGATGCACAAAGAGGTTTTGGAGGTTTAAGTCTATGATGAATCGGGAACTCCGAGTGCTCCTCACACAGAGTGGTTCGAATCTGACATGATCAAACTTTGTGATGTAGCATGAATAGAGTTTGAGACGAGAAAAGCATAGATAGCTAGAGGGTGTTCTTAGGCATTCTTGTCCATCCATTTGGCAAAAGAGAAAGAGCCAAACAATCAAAGCAACAAATGGATGTCCTCAAAGAGTAAAATATGCAACCAACATGCTCACACAATTAAAATGGCAAATGAAATATGTGACAAGCATGCACAAACACTCTAGCATCTATCAACCAATTGGCGATGACTAGGTCATCTATATATGAGTATATTGACTTAGGAGTCAAATGAGAACATTTGATCATAGGTCATACTCATCGTTTAAGCACAAGTGGGGTTACCACTTTTACATAAAGCATTGTTGTGTTCACACCATTAGAGTTGCTTTAGCTCAATTGATTAGAGTAAAGCTCCCCCTACATGTGATATCCCCCTTAAGAGGGATGAACTAACCTTGGGTTTTGTCGATGATGACTTCATGTAGGTGTTGAAGATGTAGATGCTCAATGTTGATGTAGATCATTCGGAGCAATCCTTTGGAGTGATTTGCACTTTCAATACCTACACGGGTTAGTCCCACAAGGAACAAACAAGGATATCCATAGACATAGAGTGATGCATACACAAGATGTTGTCCATGAAAGCATTAGGTTACCTTGTCCCTTGTCTTACCAACAAGAGGGTTTGTGACTCCTTGAACTAGTGCAAGATATGGAAGTTGTTTGCACTTGTCCTTGCCAAAATGATAAAGTGAAGTATGATGGCGGAGTCACCCTCAAGAACTTTCTAGTTCTTCTTCTTTGGGATCCACACCATCTTGATGGGAATCCTTGGAGTCGTAGTCGTACTTGATGAGGTAGAACTTGATGTAGTCTTGGGAACCCACTTGACCAAGGCCTTAGGTGCTTCTTCAAATGCATCAATTTCCTCTTGAAGCTTGTCCTTGCCTTTTTGCTTGTGGTCTTGTGGTGGAAGATCATCTTGAGCTTGTGTCCCTTTGAAAGAAGTAGGATCATACTTCTCTTGTTGAGGAACAAACTTTGTCTTGGGGTATTGATCTTCTTCCCACTCAACTCCATTGGCATTGAACTTTCGTTCAAAACCAACACCTTGATTCTTCCGGTATCTTCCTTGCTTGCCTACAATCTCCTCAAATTGCTTACTTCCGGCAAGGCTCTTGTAAACACCTTTCTCTATAATTCCCTTCAATAAGCTATTTTTTGCTCAAGTGTAACTTGGCTAAGAGAATCATTAGTGGAATCAAGAGAATTACTAGAAGCAACCACATTGGATTTAGCATGATTGTTGTTACTACTAGATGAAGAATCTTTCTTGCTCTTGTTGCTAGATTTAACTTGTGGCATGTAAGTAGATAAGAGCAGACGCTTGGCAATCTAAGAAGAACTTTTCTTGCGAAGATCATCATTGATTGCCTTTAAAAACTCATGTTCTTGCTCAAGGTTGAGCTTTTCAAAGCGTAGCTTATCATGAATCTTTAATAGTTCTTGATGATCTTCCAAGGTAGTTTCATGAGCTAACTTAAGAGTGTTTAGTTCTTTAGTTAGACGCCCAATCTCCTTCTTATCATCTCATTCGTTTTATCTTGATTAGCATGATTAATTGACGTTTCATCATAGTTTTCATCACTAGAGTTGTCAACAAGTAAATCATCATCACCTAGCAAATCATCTTCATCACTATTGAAATCAACATACTCGGGATGTGTTACCTTTGGACCTTTGGCCATGAAGCATCTTCCAATTCCTTCATTTGGTGAGTCAAATATGTCGTAGGAGTTGGTTGACACAAGTGCTAGACCGGCAACACCTTCATCTTGAGTATATTCGAAGTCGGAGTGATAACTTCTTTCGGAGTGATTGTCGGAGTCGGAGCCGGATACCCATTCACCAACATGAGCTTGATGTCTTCTTTTCGTGTAGCTCCTTGATGACTTATCCTTCCTTTCCGAGTCCTTGCTTCTCCGAGAGGGTCTTCGTTCATAACGATCATTTCTACTCCTCCTTTCTCTTGGTGGTGATTCTTCTCTTCTACTTCTTATTTTGGGAGAATCTTCTCTTCTTTTGTAGGGGGCCGTACACTCATTGGAGTAGTGTCCGGGTCTTCCACAATTGTAGCAATTACGCTCACGACTAGAAGATCTTTTGTCATTGTAGGACCTTGACTTGGAACTTCTTTCCTTGCTTCTACTCTTGTAGAACTTGTTGAAGTTCTTCACCATTAGACTCAATTCTTCATTGAAGGTTTGCTTCTCACTTGATGATGTGGGAGCATCACACGAGGCTTTTTAAGCACCACTTGACTTGTTGTGAAGCTCTTCCTTATCCTTGAGTGACATCTCATGAGCAACAATTCTTCCAATGACTTCCGTTGGCTTGAGATCTTTGTAGTTGGGCATCATTTGGATCAATGTGCACACGGTATCATATTTTCCATCAAAGGCTCTTAGGATCTTCTTGATGATGAATCTATCGGTCATCTCTTCACTTCCTAAGCCGGCAATCTCATTTGTGATGAGAGCAAGCCTAGAGTACATTTCAGCGACACCTTCACCATCCTTCATTTTGAACTTGTCAAGTTGACTTTGAAGCACATCCAATTTGGATTCCTTGACGGAGTCGGTACCTTCTTGCATATCAATCAAAGTATCCCAAATTTCCTTTGCATTCTCAAGATGGCTGATTTTGTTGAATTCTTCGGGGCATAATCCATTGAAGAGAATATCACAAGCTTGAGTATTGTATTGTAGCATCTTCAACTCTTCCGCGGTAGCTTCACGGTTTGGTTCTCTCCCATCAAAGAATTCACCTTGCAAGCCAATACACACAATTGCTCAAACGGCGGGGTTATGTCCAAGAATATGCATTTTCATCTTATGCTTCCTACTAGCAAAATTTGTACCATCAAAGTAAGGACCTCTACGGTGGTAATTTCCCTCGCTAGACGTCATACTCTCCTAGGTTGTGAAACCAAGGCTATGACCACCAAAAGCTATGGAAATCAAAGCAAATGGAGACCAAAGCCCTGATACCACTTGTAGGATCGAAAGTATGTCTAGAGGGGGGTGATTAGACTACTTGACCAAATAAAAATCTAGCCTTTTCCCAATTTTAGTTCTTGGCAGATTTTAGCAACTAAGCACAAGTCAAGCAATCAACCTACACATGCAATTCTAAGAGTGTAGCAGCGAAATGTAAAACAATTGCATATGAAGGTAAAGGGAGGGGTTTGAGGGAGCAAACGCAATGTTGACATGGAGATTTTTTATCCGTGGTTCCGATAGGTGGTGCTATCATACATCCACGTTGATGGAGACTTCAACCCACGAAGGGTAACGGTTGCGCGAGTCCATGGAGGGCTCCACCCACGAAGGGTCCACGAAGAAGCAACCTTGTCTATCCCACCATGGCCGTCGCCCACGAAGGACTTGCCTCACTAGGGTAGATCTTCATGAAGTAGGCGATCTCCTTGCCCTTACAAACTCCTTGGTTCAACTCCACAATCTTGACGGAGGCTCCCAAGTGACACCTAGCCAATCTAGGAGACACCACTCTCCAAGAAGTAACAAATGGTGTGTTGATGATGAACTCCTTGCTCTTGTGCTTCAAATGATAGTCTCCCCAACAGTCAACTCTCTCTCACAGGATTTGGATTTGATGGAAAGAAGATTTGAGTGGAAAGCAACTTGGGGAGGGCTAGAGATCAAGATTTATGTTGTTGGAATGGAATATCTTGATAGGTGGTTCTCTCTCAGAAAATATGTGTTGGAAGTGTAGGCATGTTCTGATGGCTCTCTCCATGAATGAAGAGCGGGTGGAGGGGTATATATAGCCTCCACACAAAATCTAACCGTTACACACAAATCACCAAACTCGGTGGGACCGATTCAGAGGAATCGGTCAGACCGATTTGGTTCATAACTTGACCGTTAGGCATTTCAGTGGGACCGACACGTCAACTCGATGAGACCGATTTCATTAGCGTTAGGGCATAACGTAATCTCGGTGAGACCGATTACACAAACTCGGTGAGACCGATTTTGGTAATAGACAAACAAAGAGTTGGTCAGGCAAACTCGGTGGGACCGATTCGCTCATCTCGGTTGGACCGAAACGTTACGAAAAGGAAACAGAGTGTTTGCATTGCAATCTCGATGGGACCGATCGCTCATCTCGGTTTGACCGAAATGTTACGAAGGGAAACAGAGAGATTACAATCCCATCTCGGTGAGACCGAGATCCCTATCGGTGAGACCGAAAAGACTAGGGTTTTCGGCAGTGGCTATGTCAACTGAACTCGGTGGCTCCGGATATGAAATTTTGGTGGGGCCGAGTTGGACTTTTTGGTTTGGGACATATGTGGATGTGAGAAAGTAGTGGAGAGTTTTGGAGCATATCACTAAGCATTTTGAGCAAGAACCTCATTAAGCAACACTTCGTCCCTTCTTAATAGTATTGGCTTTTCCTATAGACTCAATGTGATCTTGGATCACTAAAATAGAAAATGTAGAGTCCTGAGCTTTGAGCTTGAGCCAATCCTTTGTCCTTGGCATTTTGAAGGGTCCACTTTCTAATCCATGCCATGCCAATCATTGAGCTTTCCTGAAATATTTATCTTGGAATCGCATTAGCTCAATGAGCTATATGTTGTTAGGAATTACCAAAACCACCCAGGGATAGTTGCACTTTCAGTAGTGGGTGAGGCTGCGAATCCGGCCAAGACCAGATCGCCTGGGGCGTCCGCGGCGTACTACAGGTTGCCGAATCTAATCCGGTGCTCGGGGGCAAAATTGTTGATTTGGTCGATATGACCGGTTGGTTTGGCGTGCAGCACGATGCTGCCGAACACGAAGAGCTGGTCGGGGACAAAGAGGTCCCCGGAGTTGACGCCATCTCCGATGATCGGGCAAGCCATCGATCCTTCGGTGACCCAACAGCGGAACTCTCAATGAAAGCACCAATGTCGGTGTCAAAACCGGCGGATCTCGGGAAGGAGGTCCCAAGCTGTGGATCTAGGATCGATGGGAAACAAGGGACGAAGAACACGGTGTTTACCCAGGTTCGGGCCCTCTCTAAGAGGTAAAACCATATGTCCTGCTTGATTGTATTTGATGTTTATGGTTACAGAGTTGATCTACCTCGAGATCAGGCGAGCTAAACCCTAGGTTAATGGGGTATTGGATCTTGCTCTAGCCCTAAATACTAAAACCCTTCGGTATATATAGACACCGGTAGGGTTAGGGTTACATACGATCGGTTACAATGAAGGAAAGATCATGACTAATCTTGACTTGGAGGGCACACCATGACTCCGAAGATCTTCTACCCGGCCATGGATCCGCGCTCTAGCTGGGCTCCATAGCAGCCCTTCAGTCCGGCCCATAAGCAATGGGCCGGCGACCTGAGGACCCCTTAATCCATGACTCCCTCACCCGGTCTTCAATCCACTAAAAGGCTGATTGTCAGAATCACTTGAGTTATTTGCCTGGAGTTGAAATTCTTCAAAGCACTCTGTCCACAGTACCTGGCAAAGGCAAGAACGTCATTGATGAAGGGAATCGGACCCTTGATGGACAATTTGTCAACCTATTTCCAACTCCAGAGCTGATGAATCTGCTAGCCAGGACACTACATTAAAAGCTTCAAGGCCATCCACTTCTCCCGAAGCGCCACATGTCATGACTGACCGTGAGCTGCTTATAAGTCTTCATCAGAAAGTTGACAAGAACCACCACTGGGTTAAGTGTCAGTTTGCGGCTATTCAAGCCAGCATGAATCTGACGCATGGCGTAGTGCACAAAAACCCCTACTATCTTCATGAGATATTCGACAGATCATGGGCCATACTCTCGCACATCAAAACAGATGAAGAACTTGCTGCTGAAGAATTTCAAATGAACTTTGACTGGGCTGAACTGTGAAGGAAGAAGTTCAAGAAAACTCAAGCTCCTCCTCGGATGCCAAGTTTAGATTCTTCATCGCGCTCCACTGGTGAATATGAAGTTGTTGAAGACACTGTTGTTGGTCCTTCTGCACCGCGTGACCCCAATAATGTTGGTGCTTGATACGTCTCCAACATATCTATAATTTATGAAGTATTCATGCCATGTTTACAGCAATTTTATATAGTTTTGGTATGATTTGCATGGAACTAACCCGGACTGACGTTGTTTTCAGCAGAACTACAGCGGTGTTGTTTTTTGTGCAGAAATGAAAGTTCTCCAAATGAGCTGAAACTTTTTGACGATTTTTGTTGGAATAAAAGAGACCCCCGAAGCTTCGTGGGAGGGCCAGAAGAGCCACGAGGAGGGCACAACCCAATAGGGCGCGCCTGAGGGGCCCGGCTTGCCCCGGTGGGTTGTGCTCACCTCGAGGGCCATCTTCGCGTGATTCCAACGCTGAAAAATCCTATAAGTAGAGAAACCATCAGAAATACCCCTAGATCAGAAGTTCCACCACCGCAGGCCTCTATAGCCACAAAAAACCAATCTAGACCCCGTTCCGGCACTCCGCCGGAGGGGGAAAACCATCACCAGTGGCCATCTTCATCATCCCGGCGCCCACCATGATGAGAAGGGAGTAGTCCACCCTCAGGGCTGAGGGTTTGTACCAGTAGCTATGTGTTTAATCTCTCTCTCTCGTGTTCTTGAGATTTCACGATCTTGATGTATCGCGGGCTTTGTTAATAAAGTTGGATCATATGGTGTTTCTCCCTCTCTATCTTGTTGTGATGAGTTGAGTTTTCCCTTTGAGATTTCGTTTTATCGGATTGAATACTTTTATGGATTTGAGAGCACTTGATATATGTCTTGCATACGAATACCCGTGGTGACAATGGGGTATTATATTCATTCACTTGAGATATGTTTTGGCACTCAACTCGCGGATTCCGGAGGTGACATTGGGGTAATCTATGCATAGGGGTTGATGCATGTTCTCGTCTTTGTTTCTCCAGTAGAAATCTTGGGGCACTCTTTCAGGTCCTTTGTGTTGGATTGAGTATTATGAATATGAATTTGTTTTGGTGTTATTTTAGTACGAACTCTTGATAGATCGATCGAAAAGAATAACTTGTGTTATTTTAGTACGAACTCTTGATAGATCGATCGGAAAAAATAACTTTGTGTTATTTTAGTACGAACTCTTGATAGATCGATCAGAAAGAATAGCTACAAACAATTTCTTCTTACGTTCTCCGCTAGATATGAACATTGGAGTGATTCTTCATCGCACGTTGAGGTATGGTTATCTGATCCAATTAGATTAGCATTGTTGAGAGATTGCACTAGCGAAAGTACGGACCCTAGGCCTCATTTTCAAGCATTGCAATACCATTTGTGCTCACTTTTGTTACTTACTACCTTGCTGTTTTTTATTGTTACTATACCAAAAATCAATATCTACTGTCATTACTACACTTGTATCACCATCTCTTCGCCGCACTAGTGCACCTATACAAATTACCATTGTATTTGGTGTGTTGGGGACACAAGAGACTTTTTATTATTTGGTTGCAGGGTTGTTTGAGAGAGACCATCTTCATCCTATGCCTCCCACGGATTGATAAACCGTAGGTCATCCACTTGAGAGAAAATTGCTACTGTCCTACAAAACTTTACGCTTGGAGGCCCAACACGATTCTACAAGAATAAAGTTGCGTAGTAGATATCAAGCTCGTTTCTGGCGCCATTGCCCGGGGAGGTGAGTGCTTGAAGGTATATCTTTAGATCTTGCAATTGAATATTTTAGTTTCTTGTTTTATCACTAGTTTTGTTTATAAAAAGAAAACTAAAAAATGGAATTGAGGTGGCCACGTATTATTCGCCTTTATCATGTCTTTCTTGAAAATGATGGAAAGTAAAACTGTGCTCAATTGATAGAAGAAGAATTCAATAAAATATTTGGCATAAATTATGAACATGATTGCAATGTTATTAGTATGAATTCTTTGAATATCCATGATGCTAATGATATGCAAATCTACAAGCTTGGGGATGCTATATTGATGAAGATGATATTTTTACTCCCTCAAGTTTTGATGAGAAAATTTATTATGATGAAAGCATGCCTCCTATTTATGATGATTATATTGATGAAAGTGGATTTGGAGAAGCCATGACTTTATTTAGTGATGAATCCACTATTTTGGAAGAGGTTGCAATTGATTATGACAACAAAGTTCCTATATATGATGATTATGGTGATGAAATGTATGCTATAGAGAATAATTATAAGCATGAAACTTGTCATCGTGATTTTAATTTTCAATCACATGATAGTTATTTTGTTGAGTTTTCTCCCACTACTATTCATGAGAAAACCGACAAAGCCAAGAGCCAGAGCCAAAGTGATTGAGCATCACTGAGAATATTTTAATCGAAAGCTATAGAGAATATTTTAATCTTAATTTTCAATCACATGATAGTTATTTTGGTAATTCAACTTTGAGAGAAAGCTAAGTGAGGAAAAACCTAGAGCCAAAGTGATTGAGCATCACTGAAGAGATTAATCTGTGTGATCCGACACCTGTTACCTTTGAAGACTGTCTTTCTTACAGACAGTTAGGCGTCAAGTTCTGAGTACGCCAAGAGTCATTATGGTGTGCTGGTGAACAAGGCTGTGAAGGTTTTGGAAGTCTACCTTGAAGACTTACCACGAGTGATTGGGTGAGGACTAAGTGACCTTAGCCCAAGAGGAATATGGTGAGGATTGTGTGTCCTTTGAGTTGCGACTCAGCCGCCTCAGCCAGACGTACAGTTGATGCAACAACTAGAACTGGTCTACCAAATTATATTGTCTTCACCAAGCAAACCTGGTTTCAAATTCCTCACCCTCTCTTACATTATTCCGCTGCTGAAGAATTTGTTATCTTGCTCTGACAAATTTGAACCGAAGAATTTCATCATGTTGTCTTTCATTTGCTCTGTTCATATTCTTTATGCTTGTATGAATGAATGATTGCATGTTCTTCACTCTTACGTATCCTGATTACATGTACTCTGATTCTGTGATGACTTAGCTTCCCTTGTGTTTCTATTTATTCACTCTGATCTTCGTCATATTCTTCAGAGTTTGACAAATTTCTAAAAATCTCCCATTCACCCCCCCCCCCCCCGAGGGATAACCTCACTTTCAAACAGTGAACTTTAGGATGGTAAGTAATGTGTTGCCTTTCCCCCCTGCCCACATCAAGTTACTCTATTCGACATGAATATCTGAAAGTTTTCTCTTTTCAGTGGTTTCAGAAGCAATTTACTTATGATTACCTTGCAAACTACATGACCGGAGTGGAGGCAACCAAGGTTAAGGTATATAATTCATACTACCATGATAATGGTCTAGAAGTCTTCCTGAAGGCGGTGAAGGATGGCAGGCGATCGTCACAAGGGGTTGGACAAAAGTTGTCCACGCCTATGGCATGCAGGAGGGCACATTATGGGCATTCCGCTTCTTCAACACCGTCGATAGCCAAAATGATTTACACTTCTCTCTTCACCTTTACCGCCTCTAAGTATTCATAGTTAATTGCTCCCTAATCCCGTAATTACTGAACATATTGTACTGAGAAGTTTATTTATGGATTGGCTGTTGAACCATTGTGCTGAGAATTTGAATTTCATGTTTCATATTTCAAAATTTCCAATTTGAATAATAAATTACAGGGGAAAATAAAATTAAATAGGAGCAAATAAAATAATGTACACATTATTAGAAAGAAAACAGTGTGTGCGATGGAAAATATAGAATAGATGGTTCTTTGACGTGAAACGTTTGTATGCTCGACGGACGCACACACGGTTTCATCTCATATGAGTGTGCGGTTCATGGTAATACGACAAATGTTTCAAACTATACCCCGGGGCCATAGTTTTCACTAGAGGCTTCTCTCGAGAAAATAGCATACAGTGGGTAAACAAATTACTATTGGGCAATTGATAGAAGAACAAATAATTATGACGATATCCAGGCAATGATCATGAATATAGGCATCATGTCCAAGATTAGTAGACCGACTCTTGCCTGCATCTACTACTATTACTCCACACATCGACCGCTATCCAGCATGCATCTAGTGTATTAAGTTCATGGAGAAACGGAGTAATGCAATAATAACGTTGACATGATGTACACAAGATCTATTCATGTAGGAATAGACCCCATCTTTTTATCCTTAATAGCAATGATACATGTGTGCCTCGCTGCCCTTTCTGTCACTGGGTGATGACACCGCAAGATCGAACCCATCACAAAGCACCTCTTCCCATTGCAAGAAAAAACAAGCAAAAACAGCAACTGGCACTGGGCACTATGTCAATAGGGTAGTCCCATTAAATGATATAAAGTTGCTATAAAATGATTTAAAACATCCAAGAATGATCATATAACAGCATGGAACAATCAAAAATTATAGATACGTTGGAGACGTATCAGTAATGTCAACAATAATAACTCATGATTACTCATATCCAACTAGATATATATGCCTAGATCTTTCCCCACCACATGATGCTTGCAAAGAGAAAAATGAAGAAGGAATAGAGGAGAACACTATTGACTCTTGCATGAAAAGTAAATACATAAAGGTAAAAGATAGGCCCTTCGCAGAGGGAAGCAGAGGTTGCATGCGCTTTTTATTTTGGATGTGCAAGCTCTTAATGTAAAGGAACGTCCCTTTATATTGCTCCTTGTGATACCAACCTTTATCATGCAGTCCATCGCTTTTATTTTTTTGCCATCACAACATCGTACAAAGCTTATTTTCCCTTACAATAAAAGATCATACATATTTAGGAGAAATTTTTATTTCGTTGTGCACCGATGACAACTTACTTTAAGGATCTTATTCAATCCATAGGTAGATATATTGGACTCTCATGGCATGAAACTTAGTTTAAGGGTTTTGGATGCACAAGTAGTATCTCTACTTAGTGCGGATTTTTGGCTAGCAAAATATATTGAGCAAGCACCACATGTTGGAGGATCCATAACAATATAACTTCTATGTGAATATAAGCAAACGTAACTCATTATGTTGTCTTCCTTGTCCAACGTCAACAAATTGACATAGAATATTTAATGGAGGCTATGTCCAAGATAGTACATTTATATGTGAATCTTCTCTTCCCTTGATATTTTCTCATGAATTGCATCATTGACCAATGTTATGTTTGTTATCTTCCAACAAATTTATCACTTATACTTTTCTTTATGTAAAGTCATTACTTTCCATGGGATCAGCATATGATTCTTTTATTATTTTCATTGCTAAGATTGGAACATAATAGTAAAGAAGCAAAACTCAAACTACTCTTTATTTTATAACCCTCAACTCAATTACATAGATAGATAGATCACGAAACTAGCACTCAAAAGTAGATCATACTGAACTTTTATTCTTCTAAATCAAGAAAAAGCTAAGGATCGAACTAAGATAGGTAAAGAAAATAAAAGTGATGGTGATACGATACCTGGGCACCTACCCCAACCTTGGCATAAGCCTAGGGTGGTGCCCATACCCGTGTACTCAAATTTCTTTCTTCGGTGATGGTGGTGGAATGTTCTTGGTGATGATGCCCCTGAGGATGCAATTTTCCTCTACAAGCTTATCGACCAGATGCTTAAGATCCATAATTTCCTTTCCGAGCTTCCAGGTGACAGTTAACGCACCATCCACCCAAGGGTGCATCTTGACTGAAGGATATGAAGCAACACTCTTTTTCAAGTTACGATAAAAAATAAATTGAGTGTTGGGTAGTTTAACCGTATCCGGCAAGCTCGATCCCTCATATTCCACATGCATGCCTTTGGGCTATGGTTGAGAGGTTTCCTCCTGCTCCGTGGAATCCGGCCTCTTTAAGTCAACTTTGACATCCTCATTCGTTGACTATCCATAGTGATCAACATCATCGTAGGCTCTAAGATTTCCAGCAGCATGGAAAACATGGCTCTCTCCAACCGAGTCTTGGGACGACATATTGTTAGATCTGCCAGAAAAATAGCATGAAACAAAGACATAGGAGATTTCTGTGATACAGTGATCAAAACGTCTAGGAGTATATACAAAGAATTTTATCTTGCGAAACAAGTATTCCAGAAGATAACAGAGTCGGGAAGGCACCAGGGCGCGCCCATCTGCCTTGTGGGCATCTCGTGCGTCCTCTCGGTTGTTTCTAATTTTGGTATTTATTCTAATATTCCAAAACAGACATAAAATTTGTTTATGGAATTTTTGGAGTCAGTTTACTTACTGTATCACATACCTACTCCTTTTCAGGGTTCTGGAGTGTTCCAAAAGGTCTCTCTTATGTGTTCCTCCAGTGTCATAGATTGAACAATGTTAGTTTCAACATTAATAGGTGTACTTGAGATATAATGCATAATTCTTTGTCCATTGACCTGAAGGAAATATGCCCTAGAGGCAATAATAAAGTTGTTATTTTATATTTTCTTATTCATGATAAAGGTTTATTATTCATGCTAGAATTGTATTGATCGGAGACCTAAATACATGCGTGAATACATAAACAAACACCGTGTCCCTAGTGAGCCTCTACTAGACTAGCTCGTTGATCAAAGATGGTTAAGGTTTCCTAACCATGGACATGAGTTGTCATTTGATAACGGGATCACATCATTAGGAAAATGATGTGATGGACAAGACCCATCCGTTAGCTTAGCATTTGATCGTACAGTTTATTGCTACTGCTTTCATGTATGTCAAATACATATTATTTTGACTATGAGATCATGCAAGTCCCGAATACTGGAGGAATACCTTGTGTGCTATCAAACGTCACAACGTAACTGGGTGATTATAAAGATGCTCTACAGGTATCTCCGAAGGTGTTTTGTTGGGTTGGCGTGAATCGAGATTAGGATTTTTCACTCCGAGTATCGGAGAGGTGTCTCTGGGCCCTCTCGGTAATACACACCATAAGCTTGCAAGCAAATGACTAACGAGTTAGTCACAAGGTGATGTATTACGGAACGAGTAAAGATACTTGCCGGTAACAAGATTGAACTAGGTATGAAGATACCGACGATCGAATCTCGGGCAAATAACATACCGATAGACAAAGGGAATTACGTATGCTGTCATGAGGTTCGACCGATAAAAATCTTCGTAGAATATGTAGGAGCCAATATGGGCATCCAGGTTCCACTATTGGTTATTGACTAGAGATGCGTCTCGGTCATGTCTACATAGTTCTCGAACCCGTAGGGTCCACACGCTTAACGTTCGTTGACTATATAGTACTATATGAGTTGTGTATGTTGGTGACCGAATGTTGTTCGGAGTCCCGGATGAGATCACGGACATGACGAGGAGCTCCGGAATGGTTCAGAGGTAAATATTCATATATAGGATGATATGGTTCGGCCAAGGGGTGAAGCCCACGAGGCTTTAGGTCGGTGCAAAAGGAGTTTTGCGGAGGCCAGGGGCCAAACGCTGGAGACCCTGGCGTCTGGCCCTGGGCCAGACACCGAGGCCCATGGTTTTCAGGCCAGACGCCAAGGTCTGTGGCGTCTGGTCCTGGAAGTCTAAGAAGGACTCTTCCTTGCGGGCAAAACCGACTTTGAGGAGGCTTTTAGTCCAAGTTTCGACCCCAGGGTTCAACATATAAATAGAGGGGCAGGGCTAGCACCTGGAACACATCAAGAAACACCAAGCCGTGTGCCGGCAACCCCGTCCCTTTAGTTTATCCTCCGTCATAGTTTCCGTTGTGCTTGGAAGCCTTGCGGAGATTGTTCTTCACCAACACCATCACCACGCCATCGTGCTGCTAGAACTCATCTACTACTTCGCCTGTCTTGCTGGATCAAGAAGGCGAGGACGTCGAGCTAAACGTGTGTTGAACGTGGAGGTGTCGTACGTTCGGTACTTGATCGGGACGGATCGTGAAGGTGTACGACTACATCAACCATGTTGATAAATGCTTCCGCTTTGCGATCTTCAAGGGTATGAAGATGCTCTCCCCCTCTCATAGCTATGCGTCTCCTAGATAGATCTTGCATGAGCGTAGGAATTTTTTTGAAATTGCATACTACGTTTTCCAACAGTGGCATCCGAGACAGGTCTATGCGTAGATGATATGCACGAGTAGAACACAAAGAGTTGCGGGCGGTGATCGTCATACTGCTTACCACCAATGTCTTATTTTGATTCGGCGGTATTGTTGGATGAAGCGGCCCGGCCCAACCTTACATGACCACGTTCATGAGCCCGGTTCCACCGACACACAAGCAACTAGTTTTGCATAAAGGTGGCTGGCGGGTGTCTGTTTCTCCTACTTTAGTTGAATCAAATTTGACTGCGGCCGGTCCTTGATGAAGGTTAAAATAGCAAACTTGATAAATCGCCGTTGTTGTTTTGATGCGTAGGTAAGAACGGTTCTTACTAGAAGCCCGCAGCAGCCACGTAAAACTCGCAACAACAAAGTAGAGGACGTCTAACATGTTTTTCCAGGGCATGTTGTGATGTCATATGGTCAAGACATGATGTGATATACGTTGTTTTATGAGATGATCATGTTTTGTAAAAGTTACCAGCAACCGGCAGGAGCCTTATGGTTGTCTCTTTATTGTATGAAATGCAAACGCCATGTAATTGCTTTACTTTCTCACTATGCGTTAGCGATAGTTGTAGAAGCAATAGTTGGCGAGATGACCACGCCGCTACGATGTAGATCAAGGTGTCGAGACGGTGACGATGGAGATCATGATGATGCTTTGGACATGGAGATCAAAAGCACAAGATGATGATGGCCATATCATGTCACATGTTTTGATGCATGTGATGTTTATCTTTTATGCATCTTATTTTGCTTAGTACGGCGGTAGCATTATAAGATGATCCCTTCACTAAATTTCAAGGTATAAGTGTTCTCCTTGAGTATGCACCGTTGCGACAGTTCGTCGTGTTGAGACACCACGTGATGATCGGGTGTGATAGACTCTACGTTCACATACAACGGGTGCAAGACAGTTTTGCACATGCGGAATACTCGGGAGCCTGGCATGTACAAACATGGCTTCGGAACACTCAAGACCGAAAGGACGAACGTGAATCATATAGTAGATATGATCAACATAGAGATGTTCACCATTGATGACTACTCCATCTCACGTGATGATCGGACATGGTCTAGTTGATTTGGATCATGTATCACTTAGATGACTTGAGGGATGTCTATTTAAGTGGGAGTTCTTAAGTAATTTGATTAATTGAACTTAATTTATCATGAACTTAGTCCTGATAGTATTTGCAAATTATGTTGTAGATCAATAGCTCGCGATATAGCTCCTATATATTTATTTTTGATATGTTCCTAGAGAAAAATAAGTTGAAAGATGATAGTAGCAATGATGCGGACTGGGTCCGTGATCTGAGGATTATCCTCATTGCTGCATAGAAGAATTATGTCCTTGATGCACCGCTAGGTGACAGACCTATTGCAGGAGCAGATCCAGACATTATGAACGTTTTGCAAGCTCGGTATGATGACTACTTGATAGTTTAGTGCACCATGCTTTACGGCTTAGAACCGGGACTTCAAAGACATTTCAAACGTCATGGAGCATATGAGATGTTACAAGAGTTGAAGTTAATATTTCAAGCAAATGCCCGGGTTGAGAGATATGAAGTCTCCAACAAGTTCTATATCTACAAGATGGAGGAGAATACCTTAGCCAGTGAGCATGTACTCAGAATGTCTGGATACTACAATTGCTTGAATCAAGTGGGAGTTAATCTTCCAGATAAGATAGTGATTGACAGAGTTCTCTAGTCACTATCACCAAGCTACTAGAACTTCGTGATGAACTATGATATGTAAGGGATGACGAAAACAATTCCCAAAGCTCTTCACAATGTTGAAATCGATGAAGGTAGAAATCAAGAAAGAGCATCAAGTGTTGATGGTTAATAAGACAACTTGTTTCAAGAAAAAGGGCAAGGGAAAAGAAGGGGAACTCCAAGAAGAATGTCAAGTAAGTTGCTACCATCATGAAGAAGCCCAAAGCTGGACCCAAGCCTGAAACTGAGTGCTTCTACTGCAAAGGAAATGGTCACTAGAAGCAGAACTGCCCCAAATACTTGGCGGATAAGATGGATGGCAAAGTGAACAAAGGTATATTTGATATACATGTTATTGATGTGTACTTTACTAGTGTTCATAGTAGCCCCTGGGTATTTGATACCGGTTCAGTTGCTAAGATTAGTAACTCGAAATGGGAGTTGCAGAATGAACAGAGACTAGTTAAGGACAAGGTGACGATGTGTGTTGGAGGTAATTCCAAGGTTGATACGATCACCATCTCACACTCACTCTACCTTCGGGATTAGTGTTGAACCTAAATAGATGGTATTTGGTGTTTGCGTTGAGCATGAATATGATTAGATCATGTTTATTGCAATACGGTTATTCATTTAAATCAGAGAATAATTGTTGTTCTGTTTACATGAATAAAACCTTCTATGGTCATACACCTGATGTAAATGGTTTATGGAATCTCGATTGTAGTGATACACATATTCATAATATTGATGCCAAAAGATGCAAAGTTGATAATGATAGTGCAACATATTTGTGGCACTGCCGTTTAGGTCATATTGGTGTAAAGCGCATGAAGAAACTACATGTAGATGGACTTTTGGAATCACTTGACTATGAATCATTAGGTACTTGCGAACCATGCCTCATGGGCAAGATGACTAAAACTCCGTTCTCCGGAACAATGGAGCAAGCCAATGATTTATTGGAAATAATACATACCGATGTGCGGTCCGATGAGTGTTGAGGCTCGCGGCGGGTATCATTATTTTTTGACCTTCATAGATGATTTGAGCATATATGGGTATATCTACTTAATGAAACACAAGTCTGAAACATTTGAAAAGTTCAAGGAATTTCAAAGTGAAGTGGAGAATCATCGTAACAAGAAAATAAAGTTTCTGCGATCTGATCGCGGAGGTGAATATTTGAGTTACGTGTGTGGCCTTCATTTAAATAATGTGGAATAGTTTCACAACTCACGCCACCTGGAACACCACGGCGTAATGGTGTGTCCGAATGTCGTAACCGTACTTTATTAGATATGGTGTGATCTATGATGTCTCTTACCAATTTACCACTATCGTTTTGGGGTTATGCATTAGAGACAGTTGCATTCACGTTAAATAGGGCACCGTCTGAATCCGTTGAGACGACACCGTATGAACTGTGGTTTGGCAAGAAACCTAAGCTGTCGTTTTTAAAGTTTGGGGTTGCGACACTGTGACGCCCCCGATTTGACCGTACACTAATCATGCACGCAAATGTGTACGATCAAGATCAGGGACTCACGGGAAGATATCACAACACAACTCTAATACATAAATAAGTCATACAAGCATCATAATACAAGCCAGGGGCCTCGAGGGCTCGAATACAAATGCTCGATCATAGACAAGTCAGCGGAAGCAACAATATCTGAGAACAGACATAAGTTAAACAAGTTTGCCTTAAGAAGGCTAGCACAAACTGGGATACAGATCGAACGAGGCGTAGGCCTCCTGCCTGGGATCCTCCTATCTACTCCTGGTCGTCGTCAGCGGGCTGCACATAGTAGTAGGCACCTCCAGTGTCGTAGGTGTCGTCGTCGACGGTGGCGTCTGGCTCCTGGACTCCAGCATCTGGTTGCGACAACCAGGTAGAAAGGAAAGGGGGAAAAGAGGGAGAGAAGCAACCGTGAGTACTCATCCAAAGTACTCGCAAGCAAGGAGCTACACTACATATGCATGGGTATATGTGTAAAGGGGCGTATCAGTGGACTGAACTGCAGAATGCCAGAATAAGAGGGGGATAGCTAGTCCTATCGAAGACTACGCTTCTGGCCATCTCCATCTTGCAGCATGTAGAAGAGAGTAGATTGAAGTCCTCCAAGTAGCATCGCATAGCATAATCCTACCCGGCGATCCCCTCCTCGTCGCCCTATTAGAGAGCGATCACCGGGTTGTATCTGGCACTTGGAAGGGTGTGTTTTATTAAGTATCCAGTTCTAGTTGTCAAAAGGTCAAGGTACAACTCCGGGTCGTCCTTTTACCGAGGGACACGGCTATTCGAATAGATAAACTTCTCTGCAGGGGTGCACCACATAACCCAACACGCTCGATCCCATTTGGCCGGACACACTTTTCTGGGTCATGCCCGGCCTCGGAAGATCAACACGTCGCAGCCCCACCTAAGCACAACAGAGAGGTCAGCACGCCGGTCTAACCCTATGCGCGCAGGGGTCTGGGCCCATCGCCCTATGCACACCTGCACGTTGCGTATGCGGCCGGAAGCAGACCTAGCCTAGTGGCGTTCCAGTCCAATCCGGCGCGCGCCACTCAGTCGCTGACGTCACGAAGGCTTCGGCTGATACCACGACGCCGGGATACCCATAACTACTCCCGCGTAGATGGTTAGTGCGTATAGACCAAATGGCCAGACTCAGATCAAATACCAAGAACTCGTTAAGCGTGTTATGTATCCGCGAACGCCGACCAGGGCCAGGCCCACCTCTCTCCTAGGTGGTCTCAACCTGCCCTGTTGCTCCGCCAGAAAGTAACAGTCGGGGGCCGTCAGGAACCCAGGCCCACCTCTACCGGGGTGGAGCCACCTGTCCTTCCAGCCCCCTCATCAGAATCACTTGCGGGTACTCAACGAGCCGACCCGACTTTGGTCACCACATGAGTCATGTATATAAATTATATAGTATATACCCGTGATCACCTCCCGAAGTGATCACGACCCAGTAGTATAGCATGGCAGACGGACAAGAGTGTAGGGCCACTGATGGAACACTAGCATCCTATACTAAGCAATAGGATAGCAGATAAGGGTAACAACTGTAGCAACAATGATAGGCTAGGCATCAGAAATAGGATTAACCGAAAGCAGTAACATGCTACACTACTCTAATGCAAGCAGTATAGAGAAGAATAGGCGATATCTGGTGATCAAGGGGGGGCTTGCCTGGTTGTTCTAGCAAGTAGGAGGGGTCGTCTTCGATGTAGTCGAACACACGAACATCGGAAGCGGTCTCGGAGTCTACCGGAAAGGAGTAACGGAGGGGGAACACAATAAATAACAGAGCAATCAAAGGTAACACAAAGCAAGACGCGGCGATACGTTGTGCTAGGGTTGACCTAACGTAGGGATAGGTGATACCGGCGAAAGGGGAAACATCCGGGAAAGTATCCTCGGTGTTTCACGTTTTCGGACAGATGAACCGGAGGTGAAAGTTTACAGTTTCGCTATGCTACGGATGTGTGGCGGACGAACGGGCTGCGTATCCGGATTCGTCTCGTCGTTCTGAGCAACTTTCATGTAGAAAGTATTTTCATCTGAGCTACGGTTTATTTTATATGATTTTCTAAAGTCTTAAATCATTTTAGTATTTATTCAATTTATTTAATTCAACATTATCCATGATAGTGCCTGCTGACGTCAGCATGATGTCAGCAGTCAACAGGGCGTTGACTGGGTCAAACTGACATGCGGGACCCACCTGTCATTGACTGGTTAATTAATTAACTAATAGTTTAATTAGTTTAGTTATTAGATTAGTTTAATTAATCAAAAATTAATTAGGTTAATTAATTCTTTAATTAATTAATTATTTTTAATATATTATTATTTTTATTCCTTTTTTTATCTTTTTATTTTATGTTCTGGGGGTGGGGTCCCCGTGTCAGTGGCTCAGGGGGGTGCAGCTGGCGCACTGGTGCGGCTGCTCGCACCCGACGCCATGAGAGGCGAGGGCGAGCGCGCCTGGGGCCTCGGTGGCCGGCGACAACGGGAGCAGCACCGGGCATGGGGAGTTGCGGGGCACGCGCGCCGGCGAGACGAGCCGTGGCGGCCTTCGGCAGGCGCGGGGGAGCGCGGTAGGCGCCGGCGGCTGTGGCCGCGGCCGCTACTGGTCCAGCGGCAGCAAGGGCCGGTGAGCGGAGCGAGCAGGGGCTGCCGGGGAGGCGCGGCCAGCGCGGCACGGCAGGTCGTGGGGTAGGCCTGGCCGGTGCGGGACGACGGGCGACACGGGCTCGCGTCGGCGCGGGCGAGCGCGAGGGGAGGGAGCGGGGCAGCTGTGGCAGGGCGAGGGCGCGGACACGCGAGGGGCTTCGGTCGCGCGCGGGAACGACGGGCGCGGTGAGTGCGCACAAGCAGGGAGACGGGGACGGATGGATGGGGTGCTCACATGCGATGCAGGGCACTGGCAGCGGGGCGTGGGGAGGACGACGAGGACGAGGCGACGGAGGCGGACCGACGAGGGGAAGAACTCCGAGCGGCAGCGTCAGGGACCGGCTCGGGCATCGATCCAGATCGGGACGAGGGGAATCCGGCAGAGAGGCTCGGTGCGGCGACCCTGGAGGAGCGGGCGGGCGGAGGCGGTGGTCCTCAGGCACGGTGCGGCGCTCGCCGGGGGTGGCGTTGCAGCGAGGCGACGGCGATGGGGGTCGAACCCGATCCACGATCCAGGAGGGGATTGGGGGAAGGGAGAGTGGGGAGTGGGTTTGTGGGGTTAGGGTTTGGGGGAGGGATTGGATAAGGGGGAGTGGGGGAGGTGCGCGGCAGGGTGGGCCGGCCTGGCGGCCCGGTGGGTTGCGGCCTGGTGGGCCAAAGCCCAATTGGCCAGGGGTTTTCTTTTCATTTTTTTTGTTTGTTTGTTTTTCTCTTTTGTAATTTCTTTTCTTTTATTTATTTTTTTGTTTTTACAAAAATTACCACTAGTGCCTAAATTTGTATTTATCAACAAACTACTGTGAGATTAATCCTTAACCCATAATAAAATAGTTTTGGCATTTTATAAATTCAATAGGCATTTGTTTAATTGTTTTCTCTATTGTTTTAATTGTTTTAGAGCCTTTAAATATTTTATCAAAGCTTGGTTTCTCCACCATAATTACTTACGATTTATTTGACACAACCCGAACATTTTAGTTTTGATATTAGAAAATTTTACTGTTTGCCTATATTTTAGATTTTAATTTGAATCGTTTTTGAACTAACTCCAGTTATCAACAGTAACCGAGGTGACGTCGCACCATTAGCAGAGGTTTACTGTAGCTTGATTATCCGGGCGTCACAATTCTCCTCCACTACAAGAAATCTCGTCCCGAGATTTAAGAGGGAAGTAAAGGGGGAAGGTTCGGGTTACGAAATTCTAGGGAGTGTTCTTGGTCTTGGTTGTTCTTCTCGAAGAGGTTGATCCATTACATTGATGTCTTCATTCTGCTGTTTCAGGTCATCATGATGAAGTTGTCGTCCTTTCTTCGGGAACTCCATCGTACTTACGAAAGAATAAGGGGGTATTCTGGAAGAATGGGACCTCTGCAAGGTTGACTATCTGGTAGCTAACATCGGGGAAGGTGGCGGAAAGTAACTCTCGAACTGGAACTTTAAGAAAATATCGAGAGCAAAGTAAGAAGGTACCATGAGAA
This sequence comes from Aegilops tauschii subsp. strangulata, assembly GCF_002575655.3. Lineage (NCBI taxonomy): Eukaryota > Viridiplantae > Streptophyta > Magnoliopsida > Poales > Poaceae > Aegilops > Aegilops tauschii. The sequence goes on along the minus strand of NC_053036.3, from coordinate 257,286,189 downwards.
GTGTCAAGCGGGTAGGCAATCGTTCGATGCCTGAAACAAAGTGTAAAAGGGGTCCAGATCAATGGGAGTAAGTTTTGTGTCTGATACCAGAACTGATGATCTCTCGGGAGGTGACTCGTGAATTATATACGAGGCCACGCGCGAGGAACAACCTTGGGAACAGGGGGTGTACAGGAGAGTCAGGTTTCGATCCTGTGGAACTGTGGGTTATGGGCCCACCATGTGTATTAAAAGTAGAAAGGTCGTTGGCATCTTACACGGTCATGATAGCAAGACATGTCAGAGGGTAGCCTGTCGATTATGTCGGCAACAACGTCGATACCAAGGGCGAGGGACGAAGAGAACCATTTTTCCTGCTCGTTGAACGAGGCGGACTAATAAGCAAAGTTCTCGTCCATCGGTGGTTACCGGAATGCCATCGACAATAGTAACAGGGCCTTACTGACAGAACTGTACACCGAGGTGTTTACATAAGCAGGAGAATACTACTGCTTAGATCATATAGATCACCAGAAAGGTTAAACCAAACAATGGAAAGGAAAATATGATTATCAGATTAAACAGAACAATGGAAAGGAAAATGTGTTTAAACACATATTTCAAGGGTATATCCTCCCCAAGGGCAAGCAGAGCATGATATCCAGGACAGGATATAATGTAGAAAACTCTTTAGGTAAGGTGAGAGAAATTTCATGTCATTACCCATACAACGGTGTTTGGATAATTGAGCAAGAAACATTTAGCATCGGGCTTCAAATGTTCCTGTTGAAAATCAGAGTACCATAGACATACTTCGAGATAGAATTGACATGGTCAATAGGTAAGATCAGGCCATGGATACACAAAGGATCCATCAGGAATAACTTATAGAGTAAGTCTTACAATTTCCTCATGGAAGAATGGATAACCTTGCTGAAGGGAAGAACTATAACAATAGGTCCTCCGGCCAGTTGTGCTAGCCATGACATCACCTTATCGGGTCAAACACTAATGTTATAACTCTTGGAAATATGTCCCAGCCATCATATCTGACCGAGATTTAGATATGACTGGTGTCAGCATACCTCAGACTCAGGATGCCTGGGAAGAAGAGGCTCAACACAAATTGACGAGATGACAATGTAAGATTCTCGGGAAATGAACTATGGAAACAAGTTCCAAAACAAGAGTTCATCATTAAACCTAGGAGAGGACGAGGAGGTGGCTGATGAACTTAATGACAATTCAATGAGATTTTCAAAAGATGGATTTCCACAACAAGGAGATAACATTTGTCAGATCAAATGATATAATGAGGTATGCTCAAGGAAAACATACACAGTTAAACATTGGTTGAAAAGTGCACCCGAAATACGGACTTAGGTAGCACAAACAATGTTAGAATGGCGATTCGATAACCAATGGTCTAAGATTGAAATGTTGACCATTAACTTCAAAACAATAAGGTTGCTAGCAGTTTTAAAATTACTAGTCCATCTGTCGGTATTCCTGTTAGGAACAACACGGGGACCAAGAAAGAATGGTGATGGTGAAGTATCACTTATATCGAGAATTCTCAAGAGGTGGAGTAATGTTCACGACATTCTTGACATCAAAGATGGTAATACTCCACGGTAGAACATAACATAAGTTGGATAACATGGGAAATCAAGATACAACACAAAATATGAACAAGTTTGTGTTGGGGGGAGGTAAGAATGTTGTCGATGATAACACAATTCATCGAGGGGCAAGGATGGTATTTCTCATCCTGAATTTCGACACACAACTTGGAAGAAGTCAAATTGTTGACAATGATCACGACAAATTTGTCGAGAGGTTTTCAAGAAGATGTAATTGATCGACGAAGTGATCAAGTCAAAGGAATGATGAAAGCGAAAGGTTATTGGAACCACAGGTAGGACACAAACTTGAAATCAAGTTTGCAGTTCAAGGAGAAGTGATATGATGAGGAAGATCAACGCAAGATTAGCTCACTGTCGAAATTTGTGCGTTGGGAAGGTCCAGGTAGCACGGTTAAAATCGGCACGATAATGACATAGCCGAGCAAGCTAGGAATGACTTGAAGGATTATTAAACTCGTAAGCAAAAAAAATTACTTAGAGTTATTGAATCGGAGTGCGGAATTGATTCACATATCGGTGTCCTTGAGGGGTTCTAACAACTCAGAACCCGTTGGAAAAATTGGAATTAGTGAGAAATAATAGCTGATGAAGACTCATAAGAGGCAACACAGTTCTTAGATATTCTCGGGATACCAGAGGGTAATACTCGACGGTAGATCAAAGTAGAGGTTGGACTGGGGTATTGACTTGCAAAAGACAAGTGCTTTAACTTGTCTGAGAAATGGGATCAAAGAGAAAATATGGTCGGAACCACGATTGCAAAAGGCCAGATCCCAGATATAAGATGAACTTATACCAAGGGAATAATTAATTTAAGAAAAGCTTTAATGATAAGATCTACATCGTGTCCATGGGCATGAACGCAAAGTTCAAGGTCGACTCCCACTTCTTCAATGCATAACCTTTCATTCACTTCTCGCGTTTGATGAAGTTGCAGTGTTGAAAAATTTTAGCTGGCAAAATACCAGAAGAGTATGACTCATGAAAACTTTCGAGTTCACACATATTATGGAAGGCATAGGTTCAACCCATCGGGGCATATTAGGAATATATGCCACAAGCTTCAAGAGTAATTATCACCAGCTCAAAAGCAGAGCATGGTTGACAAAGCAGAGGATACAATTTACCAAAGGCATTATGTATCAGGGAAGAACTCACAAGGTGATTAAATATGAGGGCACTGTCGGATAATAATCCAACAAAGGATTTGGTTGTCCACAAGGGATCAGATGTGAGCATCGGTACTCAACTAGAGGAAGAAAGAATGCAAGGGGATCAGATTATAGCAACAACTGACTAACTCAAAGCTCAAATGCAAAGGGATTATGATTTCCAAATCAAGGGATCAGAAGCAAACGCTCTTATTAAGGATGGATAAGTTGAATAGCCTTAGGGGTACAATCGATGGCAATTCGATTGGTCGATACCAGCTCATGTTTAAAATGACGTTTGAGCCAGAAGGAAGAATTCTAGGATCTGATTGAGGATTGTGAGCATTCACAATATTTTGAATCAACAGACTCAAAATGATAATGACAAGGAATGACAATAAGATTACGAGACTTATAGGATTAACCATAATGCAAGCAAGCAAGAATTTCAAGAGCAATAGGCTGCTTAGGATTTTCGGAAGTTCAAATAGTATTTCAAAGACTTTTGTGAATTACTTGAATCAACTGGGGACGAGAGGATACTCGGTAAGTGCGAGAATTATCCGTAGGGGTATTCAGGTGACAAGGAACAGCAAGGCAGTAAGCTCAAAGGATTCTCGGAACAACAGAGAGAATTTCGGGGTATCTTGTAATAACAAGATCAACGGGAAAACAATGTATGAATGGCGAGTATACGTGGTTATCCATAGGAGTTTATCGATGGAAGGGAATTGCAAAAGCGATGAACACAAGTTCTCGGGTTAACAGCGGAGAGTGTCTTCAGGGTCTTCCCGTGCAGCAGACGATCATCAGTAATAAGGGGCTCTCCGGGTGAAAGTGATAACGAGAACCTAATTTTAGATTTAGCAAAATTCATTTAACCCGAATAGAAGAGAGATCAGAGTCCCAGAGTAAAGGTCGAGGAGTAAAAGATCCTAATACCACCCAATGGCGACGTGGGCCCGTAAGCCACACAGCCATGTTAGTAAAAGTTTTTCAATGACTAGACTCGACTTCGGCCAAGGAGTTAGAAAGGGGATTCCTACAGGCAGTTGGCTCTGATACCAACTTGTGACGCCCCCGATTTGACCGTACACTAATCATGCACGCAAATGTGTACGATCAAGATCAGGGACTCACGGGAAGATATCACAACACAACTCTAATACATAAATAAGTCATACAAGCATCATAATACAAGCCAGGGGCCTCGAGGGCTCGAATACAAATGCTCGATCATAGACAAGTCAGCGGGACCAACAATATCTGAGAACAGACATAAGTTAAACAAGTTTGCCTTAAGAAGGCTAGCACAAACTGGGATACAGATCGAACGAGGCGTAGGCCTCCTGCCTGGGATCCTCCTAGCTACTCCTGGTCGTCGTCAGCGGGCTGCACATAGTAGTAGGCACCTCCAGTGTCGTAGGTGTCGTCGTCGACGGTGGCGTCTGGCTCCTGGACTCCAGCATCTGGTTGCGACAACCAGGTAGAAAGGAAAGGGGGAAAAGAGGGAGAGAAGCAACCGTGAGTACTCATCCAAAGTACTCGCAAGCAAGGAGCTACACTACATATGCATGGGTATATGTGTAAAGGGGCATATCAGTGGACTGAACTGCAGAATGCCAGAATAAGAGGGGGATAGCTAGTCCTATCGAAGACTATGCTTCTGGCCATCTCCATCTTGCAGCATGTAGAAGAGAGTAGATTGAAGTCCTCCAAGTAGCATCGCATAGCATAATCCTACCCGGCGATCCCCTCCTCGTCGCCCTATTAGAGAGCGATCACCGGGTTGTATCTGGCACTTGGAAGGGTGTGTTTTATTAAGTATCCAGTTCTAGTTGTCAAAACGTCAAGGTACAACTCCGGGTCGTCCTTTTACCGAGGGACACGGCTATTCGAATAGATAAACTTCCCTGCAGGGGTGCACCACATAACCCAACACGCTCGATCCCATTTGGCCGGACACACTTTTCTGGGTCATGCCCGGCCTCGGAAGATCAACACGTCGCAGCCCCACCTAAGCACAACAGAGAGGTCAGCACGCCGGTCTAACCCTATGCGCGCAGGGGTCTGGGCCCATCGCCCTATGCACACCTGCACGTTGCGTATGCGGCCGGAAGCAGACCTAGCCTAGTGGCGTTCCAGTCCAATCCGGCGCGCGCCACTCAGTCGCTGACGTCACGAAGGCTTCGGCTGATACCACGACGCCGGGATACCCATAACTACTCCCGCGTAGATGGTTAGTGCGTATAGACCAAATGGCCAGACTCAGATCAAATACCAAGAACTCGTTAAGCGTGTTATGTATCCGCGAACGCCGACCAGGGCCAGGCCCACCTCTCTCCTAGGTGGTCTCAACCTGCCCTGTCGCTCCGCCATAAAGTAACAGTCGGGGGCCGTCAGGAACCCAGGCCCACCTCTACCGGGGTGGAGCCACCTGTCCTTCCAGCCCCCTCATCAGAATCACTTGCGGGTACTCAACGAGCCGACCCGACTTTGGTCACCACATGAGTCATGTATATAAAGTATATAGTATATACCCGTGATCACCTCCCGAAGTGATCACGGCCCAGTAGTATAGCATGGCAGACGGACAAGAGTGTAGGGCCACTGATGGAACACTAGCATCCTATACTAAGCAGTAGGATAGCAGGTAAGGGTAACAACTGTAGCAACAATGATAGGCTATGCATCAGAAATAGGATTAACCGAAAGCAGTAACATGCTACACTACTCTAATGCAAGCAGTATAGAGAAGAATAGGCGATATCTGGTGATCAAGGGGGGGGCTTGCCTGGTTGTTCTGGCAAGTAGGAGGGGTCGTCTTCGATGTAGTCGAACACACGAACATCGGAAGCGGTCTCGGAGTCTACCGGAAAGGAGTAACGGAGGGGGAACACAATAAATAACAGAGCAATCAAAGGTAACACAAAGCAAGACGCGGCGATACGTTGTGCTAGGGGTGACCTAACGTAGGGATAGGTGATACCGGCGAAAGGGGAAACATCCGGGAAAGTATCCTCGGTGTTTCGCGTTTTCGGACAGATGAACCGGAGGTGAAAGTTTACAGGTTTGCTATGCTACGGATGTGTGGCGGACGAACGGGCTGCGTATCCGGATTCGTCTCGTCGTTCTGAGCAACTTTCATGTAGAAAGTATTTTCATCTGAGCTACGGTTTATTTTATATGATTTTCTAAAGTCTTAAATCATTTTAGTATTTATTTAATTTATTTAATTCAACATTATCCATAATAGTGCCTGCTGACGTCATCATGACATCAGCATGATGTCAGCAGTCAACAGGGCGTTGACTGGGTCAAACTGACGTGCGGGACCCACCTGTCATTGACTGATTAATTAATTAACTAATAGTTTAATTAGTTTAGTTATTAGATTAGTTTAATTAATCATAAATTAATTAGGTTAATTAATTATTTATTTTTAATATATTATTTTTTTTATTTTTATTCCTTTTTTTATCTTTTTATTTTACGTTCTGGGGGTGGGGTCCCCGTGTCAGTGGCTCAGGGGGGTGCAGCTGGCGCACTGGTGCGGGTGCTCGCACCCGACGCCATGAGAGGCGAGGGCGAGCGCGCCTGGTGCCTCGGTGGCCGGCGACAACGGGAGCAGCACCGGGCGTGGGGAGTTGCGGGGCACGCGCGCCGACGAGACGAGCCGTGGCGGCCTTCGGCAGGCGCGGGGGAGCGCGGTAGGCGCCGGCGGCTGTGGCCGCGGCCGCTGCTGGTCCAGCGGCAGCAAGGGCCGGCGAGCGGAGCGAGCAGGGGCTGCCGGGGAGGCGCGGCCAGCGCGGCACGGCAGGTCGCGGGGTAGGCCTGGCCGGTGCGGGACGACGGGTGACCCGGGCTCGCGTCGGCGCGGGCGAGCGCGAGGGGAGGGAGCGGGGCAACTGTGGCAGGGCGAGGGCGCGGACGCGCGAGGGGCGTCGGTCGCGCGCGGGAACGACGGGCGCGGTGAGTGCGCACGAGCAGGGAGACGGGGACGGATGGATGGGGTGCTCACATGCGATGCAGGGCACTGGCAGCGGGGCGTGGGGAGGACGACGGGGACGAGGCGACGGAGGCGGACCGACGAGGGGAAGAACTCCGAGCGGCAGCGTCAGGGACCGGCTCGGGCGTCGATCTAGATGGGGACGAGGGGAATCCGGCAGAGAGGCTCGGTGCGGCGACCATGGAGGAGCGGGCGGGCGGAGGCGATGGTCCTCAGGCACGGTGCGGCGCTCGCCGGGGGTGGCGTTGCAGCGAGGCGACGGCGATGGGGGTCGAACCCGATCCACGATCCAGGAGGGGATCGGGGGAAGGGAGAGTGGGGATTGGGTTTGTGGGGTTAGGGTTTGGGGAGGGAGTGGATAAGTGGGAGTGGGGGAGGTGCGCGGCAGGGTGGGCCGGCCTGGCGGCCCGGTGGGTTGCGGCCTGGTGGGCCAAAGCCCAATTGGCCGGGGGTTTTCTTTTCATTTTTTTGTTTGTTTGTTTTTCTCTTTTGTAATTTCTTTTCTTTTATTTATTTTTTTGCTTTTACATAAATTACCACTGGTGCCTAAATTTGTATTTATCAACAAACTACTGTGAGATTAATCCTTAACCCATAATAAAATAGTTTTGGCATTTTATAAATTCAATAGGCATTTGTTTAATTGTTTTCTCTATTGTTTTAATTGTTTTAGAGCCTTTAAATATTTTATCAAAGCTTGGTTTCTCCACCATAATTACTTACGATTTATTTGACACAACCCGAACATTTTAGTTTTGATATTAGAAAATTTTACTGTTTGCCTATATTTTAGATTTTAATTTGAATCGTTTTTGAACTAACTCCAGTTATCAACAGTAACCGAGGTGACGTGGCGCCATTAGCAGAGGTTTACTGTAGCTTGATTATACGGGCGTCACAGACACTTATGTTAAAAGGCTTCAGCCTGATAAGCTCAAACCCAATTCGGAGAAGTGCATCTTCATAGGATACCCTAAGGAAACAACTGGGTACACCTTCTACCATATATCCGAAGGCAAGATCTTTGTAGCCGAGAATGGAACCTTTATAGAGAAGGAGTTTCTCTCGAAAGAAGTGAGTGGGAGGAAAGTAGAACTTGATGGGGTAATTGTACCTTCTCTCAAATTGGAAAGTAGCACATCAGTGAAATCCGTTCCCTTGATGCCTACACCAACTAGAGAGGAAGCTAATGATGATGATCATGAAACTTCGGATCAAGTTACTACTAGACATCATAGGTCGAACAGAGCATGTTCCGCACCAGAGTGGTATGGTAATCCTGTTCTGGAAGTCATGTTACTAGACCATGACGAACCTACGAACTATGAAGAAGCTATGATGAGCCCAGATTCCGATAGGTGGCTTAAGGCCATGAATCTGAGATAGGGTCCATGTATGAGAACAAAGTATGGACTTTAGTGGACTTGCCCGATGATCAGCAAGCCATTGAGAATAAATGGATCTTCAAGAAGAAGACTGACGCTGATGGTAATGTCACTATCTAAAAAGCTCGACTTGTCACAAAAGTGTTTTCGACAAGTTCAAGGAGTTGAGTATGATGAGACTTTCTCACCCGTAGCGATGCTTAAGTCTGTCCGAATCATGTTAGCAATTGCAACATTTTACGATTATGAAATCTGGCAAATTGATGTAAAAATGCACTCCTTAATGGATTTCTTAAAGAAGGGTTGTAGACGATGCAACCAGAAAGGTTTTGTAGATCCTAAAGGTGCTAACAAAGTGTGCAAGCTCCAGCGGTCCATCTATGGACTAGTGCAAGCATCTCGGAGTTGGAATATACGCTTTGACAAGGTGATCAAAGCATATGGTTTTATACAGACTTACGGTGAAGCATGTATTTACAACAAAGTGAGTGGGAGCTCTGTAGCATTTCTGGTATTATATGTGGATGACATATTGCTGATTGGAAATGATATATAATTTCTGGATAGCATAAATGGATACTTGAATAAGAATTTTCCATTGAAAAACCTCGGTGAATATGCTTACATATTGGGCATCAAGATCTATAGAAATAGATCAAAACGCTTGATAAGATTTTTCAATGAGTACATACCTTGACAAGATTTTGAAGTAGTTCAAAATGGAACAGTCAAAAAGGTAGTTCTTGCCTATGTTGCAAGGTGTGAAGTTCAGTAAGACTCAAAACCCGACCATGGCAGAAAATAGAAAGAGAATGAAAGTCATTCCCTATGCCTCGGCCATAGGTTCGATAAAGTATGCTATGCTGTATACTAGACCTATTGTGTACCTTGCCATGAGTTTGGCAAGGGGATACAATGGTGATCCAGGAGTGGATCACTGGACAGCGGTCAAAGTTATCCTTAGTTACCTAAGAGGACTAAGGAAATATTTCTTGGTTATGGAGGTGATAAAGAGTTACGTCGATGCAAGCTTTTACACCGATCCAGATGACTTTGAGTCTCAATCTGGATATGTATTGAAAGTGGGAGCAATTAGCTAGAGTATCTTCATGCAGAGCATTTAGACATAGAAAGTTGCAAAATACATACGGATCTGAATGTGGCAGACCCGTTGACTAAACTTCTCTCACAAGCAAAACATGATCACACCTTAGTACTCTTTGGGTGTTAATCACATAGCGATGTGAACTAGATTATTGACTCTAGTAAACACTTTGGGTGTTTGTCACATGGCGATGTGAACTATGGGTGTTAATCACATAAAGATGTGAACTATTGGTGTTAAATCACATGGCGATGTGAACTAGATTATTGACTCTAGTGCAAGTGGGAGACTGAAGGAAATATGCCCTAGAGGCAATAATAAAGTTTTTATTTTATATTTTCTTATTCGTGATAAAAGTTTATTATTCATGCTAGAATTGTATTGATCGGAAACCTAAATACATGTGTGAATACATAAACAAACACCGTGTCCCTAGTGAGCCTCTACTAGACTAGCTCGTTGATCGAAGATGGTTAAGGTTTCCTAACCATGGACATGAGTTGTCATTTGATAATGGGATCACATCATTAGGAGAATTATGTGATGGACAAGACCCATCCATTAGCTTGGCATTTGATCGTACAGTTTATTACTACTGCTTTCATGTATGTCAAATACATATTCCTTTGACTATGAGATCATGCAACTCCCGAATACCGGAGGAATACCTTATGTTCTATCAAACGTCACAACGTAGCTGGGTGATTATAAAGATGCTCTACAGGTATCTCCGAAGGTGTTTTGTTGGGTTGGCGTTAATCGAGATTAGGATTTTTCACTCCGAGTATCGGAGAGGTATCTCTGGGCCCTCTCGGCAATACACATCATAAGCTTGCAAGCAAATGACTAAGGAGTTAGTCACAAGGTGATGTATGGCGGAACGAGTAAAGAGACTTGCCACTAACGAGATTGAACTAGGTATGAAGATACCGACGATCGAATCTCGGGCAAGTAACATACCGATAGACAAAGGGAATTATGTCTGTTGTCATAAGGTTCGACCGATAAAGACCTTCTTAGAATATGTAGGAGCCAATATGGGCATCCAGGTTCCGCTATTGGTTATTGACCAGAGATGTGTCTCGGTCATGTCTACATAGTTCTCGAACCCGTAGGGTCCGCGCGCTTAACGTTCGTTGACAATATAGTACTATATGAGTTATGTATGTTGATGACCAAATGTTGTTCGGAGTCCCGGATGAGATCACGGACATGACAAGGAGCTCCGGAATGGTCCGGAGGTAAAGATTCATATATAGGATGATATGGTTCGGCCAAGGGGTGAAGCCCATGGGGCTTTAGGTCGGTGCAAAAGGAGTTTTGCGGAGGCCAGGGGGCCAAACGCCGGAGACCCTGGCGTCTGGCCCTGGGCCAGATGTCGAGGCCCATGGCGTCTGGGCCAGACGCCAAGGTCTGTGGCATCTGGCCCTGGAAGTCCGAGAAGGACTCTTCCTTGCGGGCAAAACCGACTTTGGGGAGGCTTTTACTCCAAGTTTCGACCCCAAGGCTCAACATATAAATAGAGGGGCAGGGCCAGCACCTAGAACACATCAAGAAACACCAAGCCGTGTGCCGGCAACCCTGCCCCTTTAGTTTATCCTCCGTCATAGTTTCCGTTGTGCTTGGTGAAGCCTTGCGGAGATTGTTCTTCACCAACACCGTCACCACGCCATCGTGCTGCCGGAACTCATCTACTACTTCGCCCGTCTTGCTGGATCAAGAAGGCGAGGACGTCATCGAGCTGAACGTGCGCTGAATGCGGAGGTGTCGGGATGGATCATGAAGGTGTACGACTACATCAACCGCGTTGATAAACGCTTTCGCTTTGCGATCTTCAAGCGTATGAAGATGCTCTCCCCCTCTCGCAGCTATGCATCTCCCAGATAGATCTTGCGTGAGCGTAGGAAATTTCTTGAAATTGCATACTACGTTTCCCAACATGACCACCCCCGGATTGGTGCCTTCGGAGTTGTTGATCTTGATAGCTCCGGAATGAAAAATACATCTTCAATGATATACGGTCCTTCCCATTTTGAGAGAAGTTTTCCTACAAAGAATCTAAAACGATAGTTGTACAATAGAACATACTCACCTACTTTGAATTCCCATCTTTCATCATGCCATCTTTTAACCTTTTCTTTGAACAACTTGGCATTTTCATGAGCTTGGGTTCTCCACTCATCTAACGAGCTAATATCAAATAACCTCTTTTCACCGGCAAGTTTGAAATCGTAGTTAAGTTCTTTAATTGCCCAATATGCTTTCTGTTCTAACTCAAGAGGTAAATGGCATGCTTTTCCATAAACATTTTATACAAAGACATACCCATAGGGTTCTTATAAGCAGTTCTAAAAGCCCATAATGCATCATCAGGTTTCTTGGACCAATTCTTTCGAGATCTATTAATGGTCTTTTACGAAATTAATATTATTTCTCTATTACTCAATTCAACTTGACCACTAGACTGAGGATGATAAGGAGATGCAACTCTATGGTTAACATCATATTTAGCAAGGAGTTGACTGAAAGCACCATGAATAAAATGTGAACCACCATCAGTCATTACATATCTAGGGACTCCAAACCTCGGGAAAATAACTTATTTAAGCATTTTAATAGAAGTGTTATTTTCAGCACTACTAGTTGGAATAGCTTCTACCCACTTAGTAACATAATCAACATCAACTAAAATATGTGTATACCCATTATAGGAAGGAAAAGGTCCCATATAATCAAATCCCCAAACATCAAATGGTTCAATAACAAGTGAATAATTCATAGGCATTTCCTGACGTCTACCAATATTACCCAATCTTTGACATTCATCACAAGATAAGACAAACTTATGTGCGTCCTTGAAGAGAGTAGGCCAATAAAAACCAGATTGTAATACCTTATGTGCGGTTCTATCTCCAGCATGGTTTCCTTAGTATGCCTCGGGATGACACTTCCGTAGGATTTGTTCCTATTCATGCTCAGGTACACAACATGTAATAATACCATCTACTCCTTCTTTATAAAGATGTGGGTCATCCCAAAGTAATGTTGTAAATCAAAGAAGAACCTTTTATTTTGTTGGTATGTGAAACTATTTGGTATATGCTTAGCAACAATGTAATTAGCATAGTCTGCATACCAAGGAGTATTACGAGAAGCTTTTATAACAAATAATTGTTTATCAGGAAAACTATCATCAATAGGTAGTGGGTCATCAAGAACATTGTCCATTCGAGACAAATTATCAGCTACGGGGTTCTCAGCTCCCTTTCTACCAATAAGATGCAAGTCAAATTCTTGTAGCAATAGAATCCACCTAAGCAGCCTAGGTTTAGCATCTTTCTTTTCTGTAAGGTGTTTAATAGCAACATGATCTGTGTGAACAATTACCTTAGAATCAGCTATATAAGATCTGAATTTATCACATGCAAACACAACTGCTAGAAATTCTTTCTCAATAGTAGCACAAATTCTTTGAGCAATGTCTAGAGTTTTACTAGCATAATGGATGCCATTCAATTTCTTGTCAACTCTTTGTCCTAGAACAGCACCAACAACATAATCACTAGCATCACACATAATTTCAAATGGTAGGTTCCAATCAGGTGGTTGGACAATGGGTGCAGAGATTAAGGCTTTCTTAAGTATTTCAAAGGCTTCTACACAATCATCATAAAAACAAATGGAACATCTTTTTGCCAAAGATTAGTAAGAGGCCTAGAAATTTTAGAGAAGTCTTTAATAAACCTCTTATAGAAACCAGCATGACCAAGGAAACTTCTTATACCTTTAATATCTTTAGGACATGAAATTTTCTCAATTGCATCAACTTTAGCTTTATCTACTTCAGTACCTCGTTTAGAAATTTTATGCCCAAGTATTATACCTTCATTAACCGTAAAGTGGCACTTCTCCCAATTCAAGACAAGATTAGTTTCTTCAAATCTCTACAAAACTTGATCAAGGTTGCTTAAGCAATTATCAAAAGAAGTCCCGTAAATGGAAAAATCATCGATGAAAACCTCAACAATCTTTTCATAAAAATATGAGAATATAGCAGTCATATATCTTTGAAAGGTATCAGGTGCATTGCATAAACCGAAAGGCATAAGTCTATAAGAATAATTTCCAAAAGGGCAGGTAAAAGTAGTTTTCTCTTGATCTTCTTTTGACACATGTATTTGAGAAAAACCATAATATCCTTCAAGGAAACAAAAGTGTGTATGCTTAGACAATATTTCTAAAATTTGATTAATAAAAGGCAAGGGGTAATGATCTTTTCTAGTAGCTTTGTTTAATTTCCTGAAATCAATTACCATCCTATAACCAGTTATAGCTCTTTGGTGGATGAGTTCATTTTTATCATTAGGAACAACAGTTATACCTCCTTTCTTAGGAACACAATGAATATGGCTTACCCATCTACTATCAGCTATGGGATAAATTATACCTGCTTCTAGAAGCTTTAATATGTCAGTTCTTACCACATGCTTCATCTTAGGATTCAACCGTTATTGATGATCAACAACTGGCTTAACATCAGGTTCCATATTAATCTTGTGTTGACATAGAGTGATACCAATGACCTTAAGATCATCAAGACTATATCCAATAGCAGCACGGTTCTTCCTTAGAGTTTTAAGTAATCTCTTTTCTCTGTGCTCTGAAAGTTTAGCACTAATAATAATAGGATATATCTTCTTTTCATCAAGATAAGAATATTTCAATGTGTCGGGTAATTTCTTAAGTTCGGACACGGGGTCACCCTTAGGTGGAGGAGGACCTCCAAGGGTTTCAACAGGCAAACTATATTTAAGGATAGGTGCTTGATTAAAGAATATCTCATCTATTTCATTTCTTTCATTCATATGCATATCATTTTCATGGTCTAGCAAATATTGTTCTAACGCATCAGTAGGAGGTACGACAATAGAAGCAAGACCAACTATTTTATCCTTACTAGGTAATACAGAATTTGATAAAGTAAACTCATGAGATACATCACCAATGTTAACATTGACAGTTTCCTTATTGCAACCAATCTTAGCATTAACTGTATTTAAGAAAGTCTACCAAATATAATGGGACAAAAATCATCTTGTGGAGAACCAAGAACTAGAAAATCGGTAGGGTATTTTTATCTTTCCACACAAGACTTCAACATCTCTAACAATCCCAAGCGGTGAAATAGTATCTCTATTCGCAAGCTTAATAGTAACATCAATGTCCACTATCTCAACAGGTGCAATATCATTCATAATCTCTTGATATAAGGTAAACAAAATAGCACTCATACTAGCACCCAAATCACATAAACCATGGTAATAATGGTCTCTTATTTGAACTGAGACAACAGGCATGCCAACAACGGGCTTATTCTTATCTTTAGTATGGGGCTTAGCAATTCTAGTAGCTTCATCGCAGAAGTAAAATAACATGCCCATCAATATTATTGACCAAGAGATCTTTAACCATATCAACATTAGGTTCAAATTTAATTTTTCCAGAGGGTCTAGGTGTTCTAATATTACTTTTATTAACCACAATTGAGACTTTAGCATGTTCCTTAGTCCTAACAAGAAAAGGAGGTTTCTCGATATAAGTAGTAGGCACAACTGGATCAACATTGTAAATGATAGTTTCATCTTTAACTATAACGGGCTCCTCAATCTTTTCTTTAATGGGGGTAATATTTAAACCACTTCTCCTTAGGGAGATCAACATGAGTAGCAAATGATTCGCAAAAAGAGGCTACTATCTCAGAGTCAAGTCCACATTGAGTACTAAACTTATGAAAAGCATCAGTTTCCATAAAAGATTTAACACAATCAAACTCAAGTTTTATACCTAACTCTTTATCTTTGTCGAGTTCCCAATCTTCAGAGTTGCGTTTAATTCTTTCTAGAAGATTCCATTTTAATTCAATAGTTTTCTTCATAAAGGAACCGGTAGAAGAAGAATCGAGCATGGATGATCATCATGAGAAAGCCGAGCATAAATTTTTTGTATAATTTCTCTTGAGAGCTCATGATTGGGGCATGTGCACAACATGTACTTAAGCCTCCCCCAAGCTTGAGTGATACTTTCTCCTTCACGAGGCCAAAAATTATATATATATATATATATATAATTCCGATCACAATGAACTAGATGCATAGGATAAAACTTCTGATAATTCCAATTTCAATCGGTTCCAATCCCACGTTCCAATATCATCACATGGCCTATAGAATGTCAATGCCTTTCCCTCCAACGATAAAAGGAAAACCTTATTCTTAACTCCATCCTTGGATAAACCCGCAAGCTTAAATAATCCAAAAACTTCATCCACATAGATTAAGTGCATATTAGGATGTATTGTTCCATCTCCTGCATAAGGATTAGCTAGCAGTTTCTCTATCATACCTGAATGAATGTCATAATAAATACTTTCAGTAGGTGCAGTAGGTTGAGGGACAACTCCTTGTGCCTCCGGTCAAGTTGAAGATACCTCGAACATACCCCTCAAATGATTACTTTCCATAGTAACAAGTGACAGTAAATTTCAACACGTAATATAAATGTTTCCTGGCCAAATTCCACTCACCAAAGGTGCTTCACTCCCCGGAAATGGCGCTAGAAAATAGTCTTTATGGCCCACAAGTATAGGGGACCAATCATAGTCCTTTCGATAAGTAAGAGTGTCGACCCAACGAGGAGTAGAAGGAAATGACAAGAGGTTTTCAGCAAGGTATTTTCTACAAGCACTAAAAGTATCGGTAACAGGTAGTTTGGTAGCAAGGTAATTTGTAATGAGCAACAAGTATAAATTGTAAAAAAGGTGCAGAAAGGTAGCTCAATCTTTTTTGTAGCAAAGGACAGGTCGTAAAGGTTTCTTATAGTAAGCAAAGTGTTCTTGAGGACGCACGGGAATTTCATCTAGTCACTTTCATCATGTTTGTTTGACTCGCGTCCGCTACTTTGATAATTTGATATGTGGGTGGATCGATGCTTGGGTGTTGTTCTTACTTGAACAAGCCTCCCGCTTATGATTACCCCCTCTCGCAAGCATCCGCAACTACGAAATAAGAATTAAGATAAATCTGACCATAGCATGCAACATATGGATCCAAATCAACCCCTTATGGAATAACGCACAAACTAGGGTTTAAGCTTCTGTCACCCTAGCAACCCATCATCTACTTATTACTACACAATGACTTCCCTTATGCCCAAGTATGTTGAAGTGTCATGTAGTCGACGTTCACACGACATCACTAAGGGAAGAAACAACATACATATCATCAAAATATCAAACGAATACCAAATTCACATGATTACTTATGACAAGGCTTCTCCCATGTCCTCAAGAACAAAAGTAACTACTCACAAATCATATTCATGTTCAAGATCAGAGGGGTATTGAATAGCATCAAGGATCTAAACATATGATCTTCCACCAAATAAACCAACCAACATCAACTACAAGATGTAATCAACACTACTAGTAACCCACAGGTACTAATATGAGGTTTTGAGGCAAAGATTGAATCTAAGAGATGAACTAAGGTTTGAGGTGAGATGGTGCTAGTGAAGATGTTGATGAAGATCGGTCCTCCCACGATGAGAGTGTTGCTGGTGATGTCGATGGCTTCAATTTCCCCCTCTCGGAGGGAAGTATCCCTGGTGGAATCGCTCCGTCGGAGAGCAAAAGTGCACCTGCTCAGGTTCCGCCTCGAGACAGTGGTGCTTCATCCGAAAGTCCTCTGTTGATTTTTTCTAGGGAAAATGGCATCATATAGGAGAAGATGGGCCTCGGAGGCCAGCCAGGGGCCCCATAAGCCACTTGGATGCGCTCAAGTGCCTTGTGAGCACCTGGTGGGTCCCCTCTAGTATTTATTTTCTCCAATATTTTTATATATTAAAAAATAATTCTCCATGAAATTTCAGTTCATTTGGAGTTGTGCAGAATAGGTGTCTCTGATATAGCTTTTTCAGGTCCAGAGTTCCAGCTCTCGGCAATCTCCCTCTTCATACAAATCTTGTAGATTAAGAGAGAAAAGGCATTAGAATTGCATCACAAAGTGTTAGAATGATCAAAAACACTATAAGTAACAGTAGGAAAACACGATGCAAAATGGACGTATCACCCTCCGTGTCGCACAAGCATGTAGGATTACCGCCGTAGGGTTTTGCAATACGTTCGTAATTCGCTTATACTAGGTAGCGAGAGTGACAAAAGCTTATACCCGAGTAAGGGGGTTGTTGCGTATGGGAGTAAAGAGGACTTGTTACCTAATGCTATGGTTGGGTTTTACCATAATGACCTTTAGTAGTTGTGGATGCTTGCTAGAGTTCCAATCATAAGAACATGTGATCCAAGTATGGGAAGTATGTTAGCTCATGCCTCTCCCTGATTGCATATGATAAATATCTATCATGTTATATTCAATGGCCTATGGTCTATGAACAATCTTTCTCATCGTTCTACAAAAAGCTTTCTACTAAACAACTAACTTTTATTATCTCGCAAAGCACTCCTAGTTTTATTCTTGCAAAGTAGTTTTAGCATTACACCTACAAAGTACTTCTAGTTCCATACTTGTTCTAGGTAAAGCAAACATTAAGTGTGCGTATTTGTATCGTTGGTCGATATAACTTGAAGAGAATATAAATTCTACCATTTGCTCCTCGTTGGGTTCGACACTCTTATTTAACGAAAAACTACAATTGATTCCCATGCACTTGTGGGTTATCAACATGTTGGATGCGATCTAGGGGCGCCACCGTCCTCTAGTCTTGGGCGCCAAGAAGGTCGTCTGGCTTCTTAGAGCTAGTGTCGCGCCGGCCCACTGGGCCCCCTTCTGGTCCATGAGACCGGGCTCCTTGGCATTAGCCACCCTCGGTACAGGACCCCATCAATAGTACGCAAAAGTACCCTTATATGTTTTCCTACAAACTTCCGCTCCATGAGCTACCCGCACTAGGACGCCTTTTAATGATATTTGGCAGGGACAGACCCCGGCAACATATTCAGCCTCCTTGACGACCTCATGCACAAATAGTTGTGGATTCGGGCTTCTAGAAGGAGGTCTCGCAATCGTCCAGAGGTTGGTGTTGGGATGATGAGCCCGAACGCTGGCTAGGACCTGGTGAGCTCCTTCAAAAGCAGTAGAGTATATCCAATCATCCAAACAATTGGAGGAATCTGCAAGCAACTTAAGGACGACCTAAAGGTCGGATGTCAGGCAAGGATGCCCAGTAAACAAAGTCCTAGCAGCAATCCCCAACGCAATGGTCATCTACTATGCCATGGAGGCAACCTCTAGAAGCCGCTGAGGGAGTCCTGGATTAAGGGGTCCTCAGGCGTCCGGACTATGGGACATGGGCCGGACTGATGGGCTGTGAAGATATAAGACCGAAGACTCTCACCCGTGACCAGATGGGACTCTCCTTGGTGTGGAAGGCAAGCTTGGCGCCCGGATATGAAGATTCCTTTCTCTGTAACCGACTTTGTATAACCCTAGTCCCCTCCGGTGTCTATATAAACCAGAGGGCTTAGTCCATAGAGGCGAGGAGAATAATCATAGTCATACATGCTAGACTTCTAGGGTTTTAGCCATTACGATCTCGTGGTAGATCAACTCTTGCAATACTCATATTCATCAAGACCAATCAAGCAAGAAGTAGGGTATTACCTCCATAGAGAGGGCCCGAACCTGGGTAAACATCGTGTCCCCCATCTCCTGTTACCATCGACCTTAGACGCACAGCTCGGGACCCCCTACTCGAGATCCGCCAGTTTTGACACCGACATTGGTGCTTTCATTGAGAGTTCCGTTGTGTCGTGTGATACATCTCCAACGTATCTATAATTTTTTATTGTTCCATGCTATATTATATTCTGTTTTGGACATTATTGGGCTTTATTATACACTTTTATTATTTCTGGGACTAACCTATTAACCGGCGGCCCAGCCCAGAATTGCTGTTTTTTGCCTATTTCGGAGTTTCGCAGAAAAAGAATATCAAACGGAGTCCAAACGGAATGAAACCTTCGGGAACGTGATTTTCGGAACGAACATGATCTAGAGGACTTGGACCCTACGTCAAGACATCAACCAGGAGGGCACGAGGTAGGGGCGCGCCTACCCCCCTAGGCGCGCCCTCCACCCTCGTGGGCCCCCTGTTGCTCCACCGACGTACTCCTTCCTCCTATATATACCTACGTACCCCCAAACTATCAGATACGGAGCCAAAAACCTAATTCCACCGCCGCAACCTTTTGTACCCGTGAGATCCCATCTTGGGGCCTGTTCCGGAGCTCCGTCGGAGGGGGCATCGATCACGGAGGGCTTCTACATCAACACCATAGCCTCTCCGATGATGTGTGAGTAGTTTACCTCAGACCTTCGGGTCCATAGTTATTAGCTAGATGGCTTATTCTCTCTTTTTGGATCTCAATACAATGTTCTCCCCCTCTCTCCTGGAGATCTATTCGATGTAATCTTCTTTTGCGGTGTGTTTGTTGAGACCGATGAATTGTGGGTTTATGATCAAGTTTATCTATGAACAATATTTGAATCTTCTGAATTCTTTTATGTATGATTGGTTATCTTTGCAAGTCTCTTCGAATTATCAGTTTGGTTTGGCCTACTAGATTGATCTTTCTTGCAATGGGAGAAGTGCTTAGCTTTGGGTTCAACCTTGCGGTGTCCTTTCCCAGTGACAGTAGGGGCAGCAAGGCACGTATTGTATTGTTGCCATCGAGGATAACAAGATGGGGTTCATATCATATTGCATGAGTTTATCCCACTACAGCATGTCATCTTGCTTAAAGCGTTACTCTGTTCTCATGAACTTAATACTCTAGATGCATGCTGGATAGCGGTCGATGTGTGCAGTAATAGTAGTAGATGCAGGCAGGAGTCGGTCTACTTGTCTCGGACGTGATGCCTATATACATGATCATACCTACATATTCTCATAACTATGCTCAATTCTGTCAATTGCTCAACAGTAATTTGTTCACCCACCGTAATATTTATGCTCATGAGAGAAGCCACTAGTGAACCTATGGCCCCCAGGTCTATTTTCCATCATATTAATCTCCCACCAACAAGCTATTTCCGTTGCTTTTTATTTTGTTTACTTTAATTTGCATCTTTATCATAAAAATACCAAAAATATTATCTTATCATATCTATCAGATCTCACTCTCGTAAGTGACCGTGTAGGGATTGACAACCCCTTATCGCGTTGGTTGCGAGGATTTACTTGTTTGTGTAGGTGCGAGGGACTCGTGTGTGGCCTCCTACTAGATTGATACCTTGGTTCTCAAAAACTGAGGGAAATACTTACGCTACTTTGCTGCATCACCCTTTCCTCTTCAAGGAAAAACCAATGCAGTGCTCAAGAGGTAGCAAGAAGGATTTCTGGCGCCGTTGCCGGGGAGGCTTACGCAAGTTCAAGTCAAGATTTGGACTCCCGACAACGAGCCATTTCTGGCGCCGTTGCCGGGGAGTCTACGCAAAAGTCAACATACCAAGTACCCATCACAAACCCTTATCTCCCTCATTACATTATTTGCCATTTGCCTCTCGTTTTCCTCTCCCCACTTCACCCTTGCCATTTTATTTGCCCTCTCTTTTCCGTTCGCCTCTTTTTGTTCGCTTCTTGTTTGCTCGTGTGTTGGATTGCTTGCTTGCCACGATGGCTCAAGATAATACCAAGTTATGTGACTTTGCCAATACCAACAATAATGATTTCCTTAGCACTCCGATTGCTCCTCTTACCGATATTGAATCTTGTGAAATCAATGCTTGTTTGTTGAATCTTGTCATGAAAGATCAATTCGCTGGCCTTCCTAGTGAAGATGCCGCTACCCATCTAAATAGCTTCGTTGATTTGTGTGATATGCAAAAGAAGAAAGATGTGGACAATGATATTGTTAAACTGAAGCTATTTCCTTTTTCTCTTAGAGATCGTGCTAAAGCTTGCTTTTCATCTTTGCCAAAAAATATTATTGATTCATGGAATAAGTGCAAAGATGCTTTTATCTCTAAGTATTTTCCTCCCGCTAAGATCATCTCTCTTAGAAACGATATTATGAATTTTAAGCAACTTGATCATGAACATGTTGCACAAGCTTGGGAGAGGATGAAATTAATGATACGTAATTGCCCTACGCATGGTTTGAATTTGTGGATGATTATACAAAAAATTTATGCCGGATTGAATTTTGCTTCTAGAAATCTTTTAGATTCGGCCGCGGGAGGCACTTTTATGGAAATCACTTTAGGAGAAGCTACAAAACTCCTAGATAATATTATGGTTAATTATTCTCAATGGCACACTGAAAGATCTACTAATAAAAAAGTGCATGCGATAGAAGAAATTAATGTTTTAAGTGGAAAGATGGATGAACTTATGAAATTATTTGCTACTAAGAGTGTTTCTTCTGATCCTAATGATATGCCTTTGTCTACTTTGATTGAGAATAATAATAAATCTATGTATGTGAATTTTGTTGGTAGGAATAATTTTGGTAACAACGCGTATAGAGGAAACTTTAATCCTAGGCCTTATCCTAGTAATTCCTCTAATAATTATGGTAATTCCTACAAAAATTCTTATGGAAACTTTAATAAGATGCCTTCTGAATTTGAGACTAGTGTTAAGGAATTTATGAATTCGCAAAAGAATTTCAATGCTTTGCTTAAAGAAAAGTTGCTTAAAGTTGATGAATTGGCTAGGAACGTTGATAGAATTTCTCTTGATGTTGATTCTTTCAAACTTAGATCTATTCCTCCTAAGCATGATATCAATGAGTCTCTCAAAGCCATGAGAATTTCCATTGATGAGTGCAAAGAAAGAACCGCTAGGATGCGTGCTAAGAAAGATTGCTTTGTGAAAGCGTGTTCTTCAAATTTCTATGAAAATAAAGATGAAGATCTAAAAGTTATTGATGTGTCCCCTATTAAATCTTTGTTTTGAAATATGAATCTTGATAATGATGGGACTGAATATGATCCACCTTTACCTAGAAGGCGTTCCAAAAATTCGGAGTTTTTAGATCTTGATGCTAAAATTGATAAAAGTGGGATTGAAGAGATCAAAACATTAGATATTAATGAACCCACTATTTTGGATTTCAAGGAATTTAATTATGATAATTGCTCTTTGATAGATTGTATTTCCTTGTTGCAATCCATGCTAAATTCTCCTCATGCTTATAGTCAAAATGAAGCCTTTACCAAACATATCGTTGATGCTTTAATGCAGTCTTATGAAGAAAAACTTGAGTTGGAAGTTTCTATCCCTAGAAAACTTTATGATGAATGGGAACCTACTATTAAAATTAAGATTAAAGATCATGAATGCTATGCTTTGTGTGATTTGGGTGCCAGTGTTTCCATGATTCCAAAGACTTTGTGCGATTTGCTAGGTTTCCGTGATTTTGATGATTGCTCTCTAAACTTGCACCTTGCGGATTCCACTATTAAGAAACCTATGGGAACAATTAATGATGTTCTTATTGTTGCAAATAGGAACTATGTGCCCGTAGATTGTTCTTGATATAGATTGCAATCCTTCATGTCCTATTATTCTTGGTAGACCTTTCCTTAGAACGATTGGTGCAATTATTGATATGAAGGAAGGGAATATTAGATTCCAATTTCCGTTAAGGAAAGGCATGGAACACTTCCCTAGAAATAAAATAAAATTACCATATGAATCTATCATGAGAGCCACTTATGGATTGCCTACCAAAGATGGCAATACCTAGATCTATCCTTGCTTTTATGCCTAGCTAGGGGCGTTAAACGATAGCGCTTGTTGGGAGGCAACCCAATTTTATTTTTAGTTTTTTGCTTTTTGCATATGTTTAGGAATAAATCTTTGATCTAGCCTCTGGTTAGATGTGTTTTTATGTTTTAATTAGTGTTTGTGCCAAGTTAAACCTATAGGATCTTCTTGCATGATAGTTATTTGATCTTGCAGAAAATTCCAGAAACTTTCTGTTCACGAAAATAATTTTTAAAAATCACCAGAACGTGATAAAATATTTATTCCAATTGCTGCCGATTAATAAACAAATTTTCTAGGTCGTCCTATTTTGGCTGAATTTTTGGAGTTCCAGAAGTTTGCGTTAGTTACAGATTACTACAGACTGTTCTGTTTTTGACAGATTCTGTTTTTCGTGTGTTGTTTGCTTATTTTGATGAATCTATGGCTAGTAAAATAGTTTATAAACCATAGAGAAGTTGAAATACAGTAGGTTTAACACCAATATAAATAAAGAATGAGTTCATTATAGTACCTTCAAGTGGTATTTTGTTTTCTTTCGCTAACGGAGCTCACGAGATTTTCTGCTGAGTTTTGTGTTGTGAAGTTTTCAAGTTTTGGGTGAAAGATTTGATGGATTATGGAACAAGGAGTGGCAAGAGCCTAAGCTTAGGTATGCCCATGGCACCCCAAGAGAATCTAAGGATACCCAAAAGCCAAAGCTTGGGGATTCCCCGGAAGGCATCCCCACTTTCGTCTACTTCCATCGGTAACTTTACTTGGAGAGCTATATTTTTATTCACCACATGATATGTGTTTTGCTTGGATCGTCTTGTATCATTTGAGTCTTTGATTTTTAGTTTACCACAATCATCCTTGCTGTACACACCTTTTGAGAGAGACACACATGATTCGGAAATTATTAGAATACTCTATGTGCTTCACTTATATCTTTTGAGTTATATAGTTTTTGCTCTAGTACTTCACTTATATCTTTTAGAGCACGGTGGTGGATTTGTTTTATAGAAACTATTGTTCTCTCATGCTTCAATTAGATTATTTTGAGAGTCCTACAAAACAGCATGGTAGTTTGCTTTAACAATAATAGGCATACAAGATTAGTAAAAGAAAAATTCTTATGAGTGTGTTGAATACTATGAGAAGTTTGATGCTTGATAATTGTTTTGAGATATGAAGATGGTGATATTAGAGTCATGTTAGTTGAGTAGTTTTGAATTTGAGAAATACTTGTGTTAAAGTTTGTGATTCCCGTTGTAACGCCCGGATAATTAGGCTACAGTAATCCCACGCTAATGGTGCCACGTTACCACGGTTACTTTGCTAATCTACCGTTAGGTCAAACCGTTTAAAAATTCAAATTCAAATTAATGTCAACGATAAAAGTTTTTCAAAATTTAAAACAAAAATGTTCGGGAGGTGCCATATTTTGCATAAGTAAATATGGTGTAATAAACACATTTTTATAAAATGCCTAGATAAATTAAAATGATTTAAAACAAAAAAGAAAATAAATAAAAGAAAAGAAATTACAAAACAGAAAACAAAAAAAAGAGAAAACCCCCTGGGCCGTGGCCCAACTGGGCCAACCCATCATGCCCAGCCGGCCACCCACTCCCCCCCCTTATCCACTCACCACCCCCCAAACCCTAGACCCATCCCATGATCCCCACTTCCCCCCACGTCTCCCTCGTCTCCCTCCCAGCGCCGCCACACACCCAACACCCCCAGCACCAGAGCAGGCAGGCCAGCGCCCGATCCCCATGGCCTCGCCTCCCCCACTGCTCTGCTGCGAGCCGAGGCCACCCTAGCCTCCTCCTTCTCTCCTACCTCGCGCCGCTCCCTCTCCCCGCAACCGCCCGACCGCGCTCGATGTCGCGTCACCGTGAACCCCATGGCCACCGGCCTCCCTAAGCAGGCCGACGCTTCGAGGGGCTGCCCCTCGACCTTCACGCCAACGCCAGCGAGCAGGAACTACACCAAGTCGTCGCCGTCGTCTCTTCTTCAACCTTGGCCGTCTCTCCGATCCCCGTTGAGCCGCTCGCCATCGACGCCCTTCAACTACCTCGACCCCGTTGCCTCGCCTCCTCACCTCCTCCTCGTCCCGAGTCGAGGCCGCCGTTCCGGCGCCGCGCCCTCGACCCCGTCGCCCTGCCGCACTCGTCGCCGATGACCCGGACCGCCTCCCCGTCTCTGTCGATCGTCCCCGTCCTCCTCCCCACGGGTCGCCCCCGAGCCTCGACGCCCATGTGCCCCCTGCAAACGCCGGTGAGGCCCTCGGCCTCCGCCTCCCCTTCCTTTCGCCCGCGGTCACCGCGCTCGTCCACCTCGCGCCCGTGCAGTCCGCTCGCCTCCGCCCCGTCTCTGCCTTGCGGTCGAGCACGGCCGCGCCCCTCGCCGCACGCGCTCCGGCGCCCGCTCACGGCCGCCGCCATCCTACACCGTCCCGCTGCCTCCCTGCTCCACCATGGCCGCCGCCCCAATCGCTCCACCCGTGGCCGTTCCCCACTGCCGCCTCCTACCCGACGCACCTCGCTGCAGCCACCGGCGCCCGACGCCTCCACTG
Source organism: Aegilops tauschii subsp. strangulata (assembly GCF_002575655.3). NCBI lineage: Eukaryota > Viridiplantae > Streptophyta > Magnoliopsida > Poales > Poaceae > Aegilops > Aegilops tauschii. Next base: position 257,260,566 of record NC_053036.3, on the reverse strand, counting down.
GCTTGGGCAGGCGCCCAAACGGGCTGACGCCCGCAGTGCCCAGTCGCCCAGTGCCCGCTAGGCTCCCCAGAGCCTATGACATATGGGCCCCACGCCCCCATTTAAATAAAAAAAGAACTAGAAAATTAATTAGAAAATATTAATTAATTAATTAGATAATTAATTAACTTAATTAAATCTGTTAAATTAACATAATGACTTAATTAAACTAATTAAACCTGCTTAGTTAGACTAAGACAATGACGAACGGGCCCACCTGTCAGTTCGACCGGTCAATGGTCAAAGTTGACTGCTGATGTCATGATAACGTCAGCAAACACTATTCTGGATAATGTTGATTTAAAATAATTAAATAAATCCTAAAAACGATTTAAATCTTTTAAAATTAATATAAAATAAACCGTAGCTCGGATGGAAAAACTTTGTACATGAAAGTTGCTCAGAACGACGAGACGAATCCGAATACGCAGTCCGTTCGTTCACCACACGTCCCTAGCATAGTGAACCTGCAACATTTCACCTCCGGTCCATTTGTCCGAAAACGCGAAGCATCGGGAATACTTTCCCGGATGTTTCCCCCCTTCGCCAGTAGCACCTACTACTATGTTAGGTCACCACTAGCACCGCGTAATGCCATGTTACACTTTGTGATGCTTTGATTGCTCTGTTATTTATTGTGTTCCCCCTTCATTACTTCTTTCCGGTAGACCCCGAGACTGTCGGCGACCCCCAGTTCGACTACGGTGTTGACGACCACTCCTTGCCAGAGCAACCAGGCAAGCCCCCCCTTGATCACCAGATATCGCCTATTCTTCTCTATACTGCTTGCATTAGAGTAGTGTAGCATGTTACTGCTTTCCGTTAATCCTATCCTGATGCATAGCCTGACATTGTTGCTACAGTTGTTACCCTTACCTGCTATCCTACTGCTTAGTATAGGATGCTAGTGTTCCATCAGTGGCCCTACACTCTTGTCCGTCTGCCATGCTATACTACTGGGCCGTGATCACTTTGGGAGGTGATCACGGGTATATACTATATACTTTATATACATGACACATGTGGTGACTAAAGTCGGGTCGGCTCGTTGAGTACCCGCAAGTGATTCTGATGAGGGGGCTGAAAGGACAGGTGGCTCCATTCCGGTAGAGGTGGGCCTGGGTTCCTGACGGCCCCCGACTGTTACTTTATGGCGGAGCGACAGGGCCGGTTGAGACCACCTAGGAGAGAGGTGGGCCTGGCCCTGGTCGGCATTCGCGGATACTTAACACGCTTAACGAGATCTTGGTATTTGATCTGAGTCTGGCCATTTGGTCTATACGCACTAACCAGCTACGCAGGAACAGTTATGGGCACTCGACGTCGTGGTATCAGCCGAAGCTCTTCTTGACGTCAGCGACGGAGCGGCGCGCGCCGGATTGGACTGGAACGCCTGCTAGGCTAGGTCTGCTTTCGGCCGCCCTCGCAACGTGCAGGTGTGCAATGGGCGATGGGCCCAGACCCCTGCGCGCATAGGATTTAGACTGGCGTGCTGACCTCTCTGTTGAGCCTAGGTGGGGCTGCGACGTGTTTGTTGGGGAACGTAGTAATTTCAAAAAAATTCTACGCACACGCAAGATCATGGTGATGCATAGCAACGAGAGGGGAGAGTGTTGTCCACGTACCCTCGTAGACCGAAAACGGAAGCGTTAACACAACGCGCTTGATGTAGTCGTACGTCTTCACGATCCGACCGATCAAGTACCGAACGCACGGCACCTCCGAGTTCAGCACACGTTCAGCTCGATGACGTCCCTCGAACTCTGATCCAGCCGAGTGTTGAGGGAGAGTTTCGTCAGCACGACGGCGTGGTGACAATGTTGATGTTCTACCGACGCAGGGCTTCGCCTAAGCACCGCTACGATATTATCGAGGTGTAATATGGTGGAGGGGGGCACCGCACACGGCTAAGAGATCAATGATCAATTGTGTGTCTTTGGGGTGCCCCCCTGCCCCCGTATATAAAGGAGCAAGGGGGGAGGCTGCCGGCCTAGGAGGAGGGCGCGCCAAGGGGGGAGTCCTACTCCCACCGGGAGTAGGACTCCTCCTTTCCTTGTTGGAGTAGGAGAAGGGAAGGGAGAAGGAGAAGGAAGGAAGGGGGCGCCCCCCTCCCTAGTCCAATTCAGACTAGTCCATGGGGAGGGGTGCGGCCACCCTTTGGGGCCTTTCTCTCCTTTCCCGTATGGCCCATTAAGGCCCAATACGAATTCCCGTAACTCTCCGGTACTCCGAAAAATACCCGAATCACTCGGAACCTTTCCGATGTCCGAATATAGTCGTCCAATATATCGATCTTTACGTCTCGACCATTTCAAGACTCCTCGCCATGTCCCTGATCTCATCCGGGACTCCGAACTCCTTCGGTACATCAAAACTCATAAACTCATAATAAAACTGTCATCGTAACGTTAAGCGTGCGGACCCTACGGGTTCGAGAACTATGTAGACATGACTGAGACACCTCTCCGGTCAATAACCAATAGCGGAACCTGGATGCTCATATTGGCTCCCACATATTCTACGAAGATCTTTATCGGTCAGACCGCATAACAACATACGTTGTTCCCTTTGTCATCGGTATGTTACTTGCCCGAGATTCGATCGTCGGTATCTCGATACCTAGTTCAATCTCGTTACCGGCAAGTCTCTTTACTCGTTCTGTAATACATCATCCCGCAACTAACTCATTATTCACAATGCTTGCAAGGTTTATAGTGATGTGTATTACTGAGTGGGCCCAGAGATACCTCTCCGACAATCGGAGTGACAAATCCTAATCTCGAAATACGCCAACCCAACAAGTACCTTTGGAAACACCTGTAGAGCACCTTTATAATCACCCAGTTACGTTGTGACGTTTGATAGCACACAAAGTGTTCCTCTGGTAAACGGGAGTTGCATAATCTCATAGTCATAGGAACATGTATAAGTCATGAAGAAAGCAATAGCAACATACTAAATGATCGAGTGCTAAGCTAACGGAATGGGTCAAGTCAATCACATCATTCTCCTAATGATGTGATCCCGTTAATCAAATGACAACTCATGTCTATGGCTAGGAAACATAACCATCTTTGATCAACGAGCTAGTCAAGTAGAGGCATACTAGTGACACTCTGTTTGTCTATGTATTCACACATGTATCAAGTTTCCGGTTGATACAATTCTAGCATGAATAATAAACATTTATCATGATATAAGGAAATAAACAATAACTTTATTATTGCCTCTAGGGCATATTTCCTTCAGTGTTGATCTTCCGAGGCCGGGCATGACCCAGGAAAGTGTGTCCGGCCAAATGGGATCAAGCGTGTTGGGTTATGTGGTGCACCCCTGCAGGGAAGTTTATCCATTCGAATAGCCGTGTCCCTCGGTAAAAGGACGACCCGGAGTTGTACCTTGACCTTATGACAACTAGAACTGGATACTTAATAAAACACACCCCTCCAAGTGCCAGATGCAACCCGGTGATCGCTCTCTAACAGGGCGACGAGGAGGGGATCGCCGGGTAGGTTTATGCTATGCGATGCTACTTGGTGAACTTACCATCTACTCTCTTCTACATGCTGCAAGATGGAGGTGGCCAGAAGCGTAGTCTTCGACAGGATTAGCTATCCCCCTCTTATTCTGGCATTCTGCAGTTCAGTCCACTGATATGGCCCTTTACACATATACCCATGCATATGTAGTGTAGCTCCTTGCTTGCGAGTACTTTGGATGAGTACTCACGGTTGCTTTTCTCCCTCTTTTCCCCTTTCTATACCTGATTGTCGCAACCAGATGCTGGAGTCCAGGAGCTAGAGATCCCGAGGATGATTCTACATGGAGTTCGGCTTCGAGGAGTAGTTAGGAGGTCCCAGGCAGGAGGCCTTGCCTTTTCGATCGTTGCTACTTTTGTGCTAGTCTTCTTAAGGCAACTTGTTTAACTTATGTTTGTACTTAGATATTGATGCTTCCGCTGACTCGTCTATGATCGAGCAGTTGTATTCGAGCCCTCAAGGCCCCTGGCTTGTATTATGATGCTTGTATGACTTATTTATGTTGTAGGTTGTGTTGTGATATCTTCCCGTGAGTCCCTGATCTTGATCGTACACATTTTGCGTGCATGATTAGTGTACGGTCAAATCGGGGGCGTCACACCCGTAGCATGCACGTACGGTGAACCGTTATGTGATGAAGTCGGAGCATGATTTATTTATTGATTGTCTTCCTTATGAGTGGCGGTCGGGGACAAGCGATGGTCTTTTCCTAACAATCTATCCCCCTAGGAGCATGCACGTAATACTTTGCTTTGATAACTTGTAGATTTTTGCAATAAGTATATGAGTTCTTTATGACTAATGTTGAGTCCATGGATTATACGCACTTTTCCTCCTTCCACCATTGCTAGCCTCTCTAATACCGCGCACTTTTCACCGGTATCATACACCCACCATATACCTTCCTCAAAACAGCCACCATACCTACCTATTATGGCATTTCCATAGCCATTCCGAGATATATTGCCATGCAACTTACCACCGTTCCGTTTACTATGACACGCTCCATCATTGTCATATTGCTTCGCATGATCATGTAGTTGACATTGTATTTGTGGCAAAGCCACCGTTCATAATTCTTTCATACATGTCACTCTTGATCCATTGCATATCCCGGTATACCGCCGGAGGCATTCACATAGAGTCATATTTTGTTCTAAGTATTGAGTTGTAATTGTTGAGTTGTAAGTAAATAAAAGTGTGATGATCATCATTTTTTAGAGCATTGTCCCAAGTGAGGAAAGGATGATGGAGACTATGATTCCCCCACAAGTCGGGATGAGACTCCGGACGAAAAAAAAGAGGCCATAAAAAAGGGAAGAAAAGGCCCAAATAAAAAAATGAGAGAAAAAGAGAGAAGGGACAATGTTACTATCCTTTTACCACACTTGTGCTTGAAAGCAGCACCGTTATCTTCATGATAGAGAGTCTCCTATGATATCACTTTCATATACTAGTGGGAATTTTTCATTATAGAACTTGGCTTGTATATTCCAATGATGGGCTTCCTCAAAATGCCCTAGGTCTTCGTGAGCAAGCGAGTTGGATGCACACCCACTTAGTTTCTTTTGTTGAGCTTTCATATACTTATAGCTCTAGTGCATCCGTTGCATCGCAATCCCTACTCACTCACATTAATATCTATTGATGGGCATCTCCATAGCCCATTGATACGCCTAGTTGATGTGAGACTATCTTCTCCCTTTTTGTCTTCTCCACAACCACCATTCTATTCCACCTATAGTGCTATATCCATGGCTCACGCTCATGTATTGCGTGAAGATTGAAAAGGTTTGAGAACATCAAAAGTATGAAACAATTGCTTGGCTTGTCATCGGGGTTGTGCATGATTAAATACTTTATGTGATGAAGATAGAGCATAGCCAGACTATATGATTTTGTAGGGTTAACTTTCTTTGGCCATGTTATTTTGAGAAGACATAATTGCTTAGTTAGTATGCTTGAAGTATTATTATTTTTATGTCAATATTAAACTTTTGTCTTGAATCTTTCGGATCTGAATATTCATACCACAATTAAGAAGAATTACATTGAAATTATGCCAAGTAGCATTCCACATCAAAAATTCTATTTTTATCATTTACCTACTCGAGGACGAGCAGGAATTAAGCTTGGGGATGCTTGATACGTCTCCAACGTATCTATAATTTTTGATTGTTCCATGCTATATTATATTCTGTTTTGGACATTATTGGGCTTTATTATACACTTTTATTATTTTTTGGACTAACCTATTAACCGGAGGCCCAGCCCAGAATTGTTGTTTTTTGCCTATTCAGAGTTTCGCAGAAAAAGAATATCAAACGGAGTCCAAACGGAATGAAACCTTCGGGAACGTGATTTTCGGAACGAACATGATCCAGAGGACTTGGACCCTATGTCAAGACATCAACCAGGAGGGCACGAGGTAGGGGGCGCGCCTACCCCCTGGGCGCGCCCTCCACCCTCGTGGGCCCCCTGTTGCACCACCGACGTACTCCTTCCTCCTATATATACCTACGTACCCCCAAACTACCAGATACGGAGCCAAAAACCTAATTCCACCGCCGCAACCTTCTGTACCCGTGAGATCCCATCTGGGGGCCTGTTCCGGAGCTCCGCCGGAGGGGGCATCGATCAGGGAGGGCTTCTACATCAACACCATAGCCTCTCCGATGATGTGTGAGTAGTTTACCTCAGACCTTCGGGTCCATAGTTATTAGCTAGATGGCTTCTTCTCTCTTTTTGGATCTCAATACAATGTTCTCCCCCTCTCTCCTGGAGATCTATTCGATGTAATCTTCTTTTGCGGTGTGTTTGTTGAGACCGATGAATTGTGGGTTTATGATCAAGTTTATCTATGAACAATATTTGAATCTTCTGAATTCTTTTATGTATGATTGGTTATCTTTGCAAGTCTCTTCGAATTATCAGTTTGGTTTGCCCTACTAGATTGATCTTTCATGCAATGGGAGAAGTGCTTAACTTTGGGTTCAATCTTGCGGTGTCCTTTCCCAGTGACAGTAGGGGCAGCAAGGCACGTATTGTATTGTTGCCATCGAGGATAACAAGATGGGGTTCATATCATATTGCATGAGTTTATCCCTCTACATCATGTCATCTTGCTTAAAGCGTTACTCTATTCTCATGAACTTAATACTCTAGATGCATGCTGGATAGCGGTCGATGTGTGGAGTAATAGTAGTAGATGCAGGCAGGAGTCGGTCTACTTGTCTCGGACGTGATGCCTATATATATACATGATCATACGTAGATATTCTCATAACTATGCTCAGTTCTGTCAATTGCTCAACAGTAATTTGTTCACCCACCGTAATATTTATGCTCATGAGAGAAGCCACTAGTGAAACCTATGGCCCCCGGGTCTATTTTCCATCATATTAATCTCCCACAAACAAGCTATTTCCGTTGCTTTTTATTTTGTTTACTTTACTTTGCATCTTTATCATAAAAATACCAAAAATATTATCTTATCATATCTATCAGATCTCACTCTCGTAAGTGACCGTGTAGGGATTGGCAACCCCTTATCGCGTTGGTTGCGAGGATTTATTTGTTTGTGTAGGTGCGAGGGACTCGTGTGTGGCCTCCTACTGGATTGATACCTTGGTTCTAAAAAACTGAGGGAAATACTTACGCTACTTTGCTGCATCACCCTTTCCTCTTCAAGGGAAAACCAACGCAGTGCTCAAGAGGTAGCATCGTCGTCAAGAGGTTCAATGGCCCCGTCAATCATCTACAACAATGTTGTCCAGGGAGAAGTCTTCCTTCCCGGACAGATCTTCGTATTCGGCGGCTTCGCACTGCGGGCCGACTCGTTTGGCCATCTAGAGCAGATCGACAGCTATGCCCCTGGCCATCAGGTCGGATTTGGAAGCTTAAACTACGTCGCGGATATCCGCAGAGACTTGATCTTCGACGGATTCGAGACCACGGCAGACGCTCCTTGTCACCGCGATGAACATGACTTAAATCTGTCATTGGACCAAACCCAGGAGATAGTGCCCGTAACTGCTCTGGCCCTAGATCCGGAGCAGATCGCGCCATCCGAGGACGGGAGGCTCAACCCCGCCACGGAAGCTGCAGACTCAGCGGCGTCGGAGCCGCACACAGACCCAACCTCGAGTGGGACCTGTGTCACCGGAACCTCGGACTCGTTTCCGGCTACAGGATCCGAACCATGTGCGTTCGTGCATGTCGAGCTTGATCAGGCATCGATCGTCGAATTCAGCTCCGCGGACATCTTCCGGCACTCGCCTTTTGGCGACGTGCTAAACTCATTAAAAACACTCTCCTTAGCGGGGGACTCACAGCCGGATTATATCCGGTTCGAACTGGAGGCTGATGACAGAGAATTTCGCTTCCCACCCACCGCCCACTTCATAGCCACTGTCGAGGACCTAACCGACATGCTCGATTACGGCTCCGAAGACATCGACGGTATGGATGACGATGCCAGAGAAGAGGAGGGCCAAAACCCGCCGTTTACCGGATGTTGGACGGCCACTTCCTCGTATGACGTATACATGGTGGACATGAAGGAAATATGCCCTAGAGGCAATAATAAAGTATTATATATTTCCTTATATCATGATAAATGTTTATTATTCATGCTAGAATTGTATTAACCGGAAACATAATACATGTGTGAATACATAGACAAACAAAGTGTCACTAGTATGCCTCTACTTGACTAGTTCGTTAATCAAAGATGGTTATGTTTCCTAGCCATAGACATGAGTTGTCATTTGATTAACGGGATCACCTCATTAGGAGAATGACGTGATTGACATGACCCATTACATTAGCTTAGCACCCGATCGTTTAGTATGTTGCTATTGCTTTCTTCATGACTTATACATGTTCCTATGACTATGAGATTATGCAACTCCCGTTTACCGGAGGAACACTTTGTGTGCTACCAAACGTCACAACATAACTGGGTGATTATAAAGGTGCTCTACAGGTGTCTCCAAAGGTACTTGTTGGGTTGGCGTATTTCGAGAATAGGATTTGTCACTCCGATTGTCGGAGAGGTATCTCAGGGCCCACTCGGTAATGCACATCACTATAAGCCTTGCAAGCATTGTGACTAATGAGTTAGTTGCGGGATGATGTATTACGGAACGAGTAAAGAGACTTGCCGGTAACGAGATTGAACTAGGTATCGAGATACCGACGATCGAATCTCGGGCAAGTAACATACCGATGACAAAGGGAACAACGTATGTTGTTATGCGGTCTGACCGATAAAGATCTTCGTAGAATATGTGGGAGCCAATATGGGCATCCAGGTCCCGCTATTGGTTATTGACCGGAGAGGTGTCTCGGTCATGTCTACATAGTTCTCGAACCCAAAGGGTCCGCACGCTTAAAGTTACGATGACAGTTTTATTATGAGTTTATATGTTTTGATGTACTGAAGGTTGTTCGGAGTCCCGGATGTGATCACGGACATGACGAGGAGTCTCGAAATGGTCGAGACGTAAAGATTGATATATTGGACGACTATATTCGGACACCGGAAGTGTTCCGGAGAAGTTTCGGATTAAACCGGAGTGCCGGAGGGTTACCGGAACCCCCCGGGGAAGTATTGGGCCTTAGTGGGCCTTGAGGGGAGAGAGAGGGCAGCAGCCAGGAGGTGGTGCGCCCCCTCCCAGAGGAGTCCTAGTTGGACTAGGAGAGGGGGGCACAGCCCCCTTTCCCTCTCCCTCTCCCTCTCTTTCCTTCCCCCCTACTTTTCCTAGTAGGACTAGGAAAGGGGAGTCCTACTCCTACTAGGAGGAGGACTCCCCCCCTCTCCTTGGCGCGCCCCATAGGCAGCCGGCCTCCCCCTTGCTCCTTTATATACGGGGGCAGGGGGCACCCAAGAACACACTTGATATACGATATTTTAGCCGTGTGCGGTGCCCCCCTCCACCAGATTACACCTCGATAATACCGTCGCGAAGCTTAGGCGAAGCCCTGCGTCGGTGGAACATCATCATCGTCACCACGCCGTCGTGCTGACGAAACTCTCCCTCAACACTCGGCTGGATCGGAGTTCGAGGGACGTCATCGAGCTGAACGTGTGTAGAACTTCGGAGGTGCCGTGCGTTCGGTACTTGATCGGTCGGATCGTGAAGACGTTCGACTACATCAACCGCGTTGTGATAACGCTTCCGCTGTCGGTCTACGAGGGTACGTGGACAACACTCTCCCCTCTCGTTGCTATGCATCACCATGATCTTGCGTGTGCGTAGGAATTTTTTTGAAATTACTACGTTCCCCAACAGGACACACCTAAAGAGAACAATGGCGACAACGAGAAGGATCCAGTCGAGGATAAACCTCCTGAGATACAGCCAAAACGCCGACGTCAGCGGTGCCGCTCTAAGTCACGCCATGGAAAAGATAGCGATACCGGCACAAGAGAAACAATACTCCGGACAATCCTGAAGACAATGAAGACCCCGTTGAGGCAACTTCCGAACAGGACGAATGGGAAGACGGGCAAGTTAGCCCTGATGAACATGCCATACATGAAGACTCGGAGGACAGTAATTATCTTCCGCTCTCCGAGGATGAGGTGAGCCTCGGCAACGAGGATTTTATCGTGCCTGAGGAACCTCTCGAGCAGGAGCGCTTTAAGCGCTGGCTAATAGCTACTGCAAGGAGCCTGAAAAAGAAGCAGCAGCAGCTTCAAGCTGATCAAGATCTGCTCAACGATAGATGGACTGATGTCCTGGCAGCCGAGGAATACGGCCTCAAGCGCCCAACCAAAAGTTATCCGAAGTGCAAATTGCTACCTCAGTTTGATGATGAGGCGCTGGAGCCCGTACCATCATCGCGCAATGCGGCTGACCGACCACCACGTGGTCGGGACAAAGCGACAACTCAAGCCGAGCACCAGCCCGCCCCACCTCACCGTAAAGGCAGGGATAAAACAGCTCGGGGACATACATATGACCTGCGGCAGGACTTGGAGAGTAGAGCAGGTCAGAACAGATCGATCTATGGATCACAGGGACGTGCCCCGACACGCGACAACGACTACCTAGCCGGACGCAACAATCATACTCACGCCCGGGTCGAGAACCGCATACGGACTCCATCCAAGCTACGTCGCGACGTGGCCCGATATAGAGGCGCCGCACACCCCCTTTGCTTCACTGACGAGGTAATGGAGCACGAATTCCCAGAAGGGTTTAAACCCGTAAACATCGAATCATATGATGGGACAACAGACCCCGCGGTATGGATCGAGGATTTTCTTCTTCACATTCATATGGCCCGCGGCGATGATCTCCATGCCATCAAATACCTCCCACTAAAACTCAAAGGACCAACCCAACACTGGTTGAACAGCCTGCCCGAAAACTCCATTGGCAGCTGGGAGGACTTGGAAGAGGCCTTCCTTGACAACTTCCAAGGTACATATGTTCGACCTCCGGATGCCGACGACTTAAGTCACATAATTCAACAGCCCGGAGAGCCAGCCAGGAAACTCTGGAGTAGGTTCTTAACCAAAAAGAACCAAATCATCGACCGTCCGGATGCCGAAGCCCTAGCGGCCTTTAAACACAGCATCCTGGACAAATGGCTCGCCCGACACCTCGGCCAAGAAAAGCCGAAGTCCATGGCAGCCCCCACGGCACTCATGACTCGTTTTTGTGCGGGCGAGGATAGTTGGCTAGCCCGTAGCAATAACACTGCAAGCGAGGCTAGCACCTCTGAGACCAAAAACAGCAACGGCAAGCCCCGACACAACAGGCACAAGCGTCGAAGCAACGATGAAAATACCGACGACACGGCAGTCAACACCGGATTCAGTGGCTCCAAGTCCGGTCAGGGGAATAAGCCATATAAAAGAAACAATCCTGGACCATCCAGGTTGGACCGCATACTCGATTGTTCATGCCAGAATCATGCACCCCAGACAAACCAGCCAATCATACCAACAGAGACTGTTGGGTTTTTAAATAGGCCGACAAGTTAAATGCCGAGAACAAGGAGAAGGGGTCGCAAAGCGAGGACGATGACGAGGAGCCCCGGCCACCGAACACAGGGGGACAGAAGAAGTCCCCCCCCCCAAGTTAAAATGGTGAACATGATATATGCTACCCATATCCCCAAGAGGGAGCGCAAGCGCGCGCTCAGGGACGTCTACGCGATGGAGCCAGTCGCCCCAAAGTTCAACCCATGGTCTTCCTGTCCGATCACTTTCGATCGCAGGGACCATCCGACCAGTATCCGTCATGGCGGTTCAGCCGCACTGGTCCTCGACCCAATCATTGATGGATTCCACCTCACGCGAGTCCTCATGGACGGTGGTAGCAGCCTGAACCTGCTCTATCAGGATACAGCGCGCAAAATGGGCATTAACCCTCAAGAATTAAGCCCACAAAGACTACCTTTAAAGGAGTCATACCAGGTGTAGAGGCCCGCTGTACGGGCTCAATCACACTAGAGGTTGTCTTTGGATCCCCGGACAACTTCCGAAGCGAAGAATTGATCTTCGACATCGTCCCCTTCCGCAGCGGCTATCACGCACTGATGGGATGAACCGCATTTGCTCGATTCAACGCAGTACCACACTATGCTTATCTCAAGCTCAAGAAGCCTGGACCACGTGGCATCATAACAGTCAATGGAAACACGGAACGCTCCCTCCGTACCGAGGAGCACACCGCTGCTTTAGCAGCAGAAGTACAGAGTGGCCTTCTCAAGCAGAACTTTAATTCAGCGGCCAAGCTCCCGGACACTATCAAACGGGTCCGGGCTACTCTGCAGCAAGACAGCCCAGCTCGTCAAGAGCTCGACTAGCAATTCGGCCTCCGTCCTAGCCCCGAACAAGTGACGGCGTTTGTACCGCGCGTACGTAACTACGCACTCAAGATACCATGGACATAGACGGAGGCTTAACTAGATTGTGATCCATAATACGGCTCGACCCCTCCTTGGACACACATACTTTCACTTTTTCTTTTTTATCCTTTTCATGTTTCTTTTCCACAGGCTTTTTCTGACAACCTGATCATCGGCCCTCTCGACAGGATAGACACGCCGAGATGGAAGAAGCACTGACGTATAAGGGAATTTCTAGGTGGTCTCTTTAACGATCACTCTACCTGTTTTCAGGACCCGCACGCAGCTCTCCCTTGGTTGTGGCATGTCAAATAGCCCTGTTGCTTATTGCACTACTTGTACAAATACACTTTGACGTATTAATCAAACTATAATGGAAACAGTTTGCGGCTCAACTTCTGCGGCTACCTCTTTTTTTTATATTCTTATCAAATTGCACCCGTACATTTTGGTACGCTTTAATCTGCCAGGCGCTTCATTGCGACCCATAATACGGCAACAAAGTCCGAACACTTTTTACCGTATAGTTAGGCACCCCGAATTTAGCATTATATGCATTGGCTCCGAATCATGTCTTTGGTCAATAGTTGGGTTGCCCGGCTCCTGTGCTTACTACCTTACGTTCCGCTATATCTGCTAGGGTAGTAAAGGGAGAACTACTGCGATTGTGTCCTGGTTTATCCGGATGAGCACCTCAGTAGAGAAAGCCGAAAACTGACTGTCATGATGTGGCGTGAGCCTGTCAGCTCTTCGGAGTCTCAAATCTTTAGCGATTTTTTCCGCATTATGCGATGAATCGGCTCTTAACCGATCAGGTGTTTACAGCACCCTAGTTCGGATACTAGGGGTTGCGCCTAAATTTTCATTGTCAAACTCCTATGGCTAAGTGAGGGTGATAAAGACACATAGTCTGATTGCCTGGTTCATTGTGCTAAACACCTCCTTCAAGGACCAAACAATTGGATCAAGAGTGTTTAGATTCCATCTCGAACACCCCTGTACTACCTACGTGGGGGCTGAAGCCGACGACTGGCCAACTCTCAGATTTCATAAACACGGCCGCACAGGAGGTAAAATTTTAATAGTAACAAGCATTATATCACACAATCGACTTTGTTTCATAATACAGGGCGAGATAACATGAATGTATTCATTCAAAGATTACATCTTTCGCACATTACTCTGCTACAATGCGGGATGGACATCACTAAAATATCGCTTGGGCGTGCGGTGCTCCTTGCCCTCGGGCGGTCCCTCGGTCGCGAGCTTGACGGCATTCATCTTCGCCCACTGCACTTTGACATGGGCGAAGGCCATCCGCGCACCTTTGATACAGACCGACCGCTTGATGGCATCAAGCCGAGGGCAGGCATTGAACACCCGCTTCACGAGACCGAAGTAGCTGCTGGGTATGGCTTCGGCAGGCCACAGCTGAATTATTAAGTCCTTCATGGCCAGTTCAGCCACCCTATGCAGCTCGCCCAGCTGTTTTAGCTGATCGCTAAAGGGCATTGGATGTTCTGGCGCAAGGTATTGCGACCAGAACAGCTTCTCCGTTGAGCTCCCCTCTTCGGCTCAGAAGAATTCAGCAGCATCAGAAATGCTGCACGGCATATCCGCAAACGCCCCTGGAGAACTCCAAATCCGGGTTAGTAAGAGATACCTCTTCTTCACATACTTGCTTTGCATAATAAAAGCCATACCCGCCGCGATTTTCTTGGCCTCCTGGATTTCCTGGAGGGCGCCCTGGGCTTCAAACCGGGCCTCTTGTGTGCTCTGGCGAGCCTTGGCGAGTTCGGTCTCCTGATCCGCAATATCGCGCTCCAAGGACTCGCACTTCTTGACGGTGTCCTGGAGCTCCTGCTGGACCTCACAAACCCTGGCCTCGTGTTTTTCACGGGCGGCTCGCTCCTTTGCCGCTATCTTTTTGGCCTCAGCTAGCGCTTTCTTGAGGGTTTCCACCTCAGTATCCGCTCCTACAAATATCATGGCACTATGGTCAGCACAAGTCATTCATCCTTCTATGGATATACACAAGGTCATCACATACCTTGCTTGTCCTCCAGTTGCTTTTTTACACGGCCGAGCTCTTCTTCGGCCCGCTCCAGACTATGCTTTAGTCCGGAGACCTCAGCAGCATGAGAGGTTGCGGCCAGCAACGACGTCTGCTTATTCACATAAGACATATTTAGTTAGTTTCCTGCGAAAATTACTTGATCCGCTGTCCGGCTTTTCATTTCGAACACCGGACAGTGTCTCAGGGGCTACTGTCTATACTATGACTTTCCTTTTTGCGTCACTTACCTCAAAGCCTGTCAGCAGGCTGGTGCAGGCTTCGGTTAGTCCGCTCTTAACGGACTGAACCCTCTCAACCACTGTACCCATAAGGATACGGTGTTCCTCCACAATGGAAGCGCCTCGTAGTGCTTCCAGCAGATTATCCGGTGCCTCTGGATGGACAGAGGTCACCGGCGGAATAGGCGCACCTCCTCCCTTCGGAGGAGGCTGCTTGCTTGATTCCGGAGCCTTGTAGGTCTCTGGGATGGTATCCGGCCGGGGGCCGAATTGGATATGGCCCCCATCGCCAGTCTCCATGGGGGTTTCCTCCCCCAGGTGTCCGGTAGCCGAGGGGTTACCCTCTGGCGCCACCCTGACGGCCTCCTGAACCTCTCCCTGGCCTGGGAAGGTCCTTCGGGACAGCACCTCAGCGTCGCCCTTGGCCTTGGGAGAGTAAGCTGCCGGTGGTGACTCGCTGGCCATCGCCTTTGAATCCAGCGAACCCCCCGATGAGGATCGCAGGGAGCTGTCGTGGGCCAGACTGCAATTGCATAATTTAACATGTTAAGACTATGAAGTAGAGAGGCTGGATATATGGACGCATTCGAGTTTTGTAGTACTCACGATCCGGCCAGGGGCTTGTTTCGGGGGCGCGGCTCTGGGCTGCTATCAACGTCCCACGTGGAGTTATCCGCGAGGGAGCCCTTCCCCTCTTGGACGCCTCTGCCTCCAGATTTGTGGAGGCCGCCCTCTTCTTCCTTCCCCCCTCAGGGGGAGAGCTGCTTTCTTCCTCCTCCTCGTCGTCGTCTTCAGCGGCGGAGGAGTGAGCCTCGTTGTCTTTTGACGTCATGTCCGAAGCTCCCTTGCGGCAGAGGCCACTTCCGGCCCCCTTGGCCTTCTTCTCTGGCGCCTGGTAAGGCACCGGGACCAGCATCTTCATCAGAAGCGGGATGGCTGGTTCCTCGGGTAGCGGAGCCGGACACTTAATCCGCTCCGCTTTCTCTGTCCATCCCTGAAAAAATAAATAGTGAGGTTTAGGTATCTTCCTTGAATAAGCAAGTAAAGGATACATCCTTGAAACTCGAAAGACTTACCGCACTGGAGGGATGGGCCAGGTTGTGCCCGCGGTCCTCGGTGGTCTCCGGCGGCGTCTCGTTGCCCTTGAAGAGCACCTTCCAGATATCTTCGTGCGTAGTTCTGAAGAACTGTTGCAAGGTCTGGTGCTCGGCCGGATTGAACTCCCATAAATGACAAGTCCGGCTCTGGCATGGAAGGATCCGACGAACTAGCATCACCTGGATCACATTGATGAGCTTGATGTTCTTGTCCACCATGCTCTGGATGCGCGTCTGTAGCGCTATCAGCTCGTCCGACGAAGACCAATTCAGGCCCTTCTCTAGCCAGGAGGTGAGTCGCATTGGGGCTCCGGACTTGAATTCGGGAGCCGCGGCCTAGGTGGCGTCACGTGGCTCTGTGATATAGAACCATAGTTTCTGCCACTCTTTGACGGTCTCCACAAAGGTACCTTTGGGCCATGTGACGTTGGGCATCTTGCTCACCATGGCACCTCCGCACTCTACGTGTTGGCCGTCCACCACCTTCGGCTTCACGTTGAAGATCTTAAGCCACAGTCCGAAGTGGGGTGGAATGCGGAGGAAGGCCTCGAACACGACAATGAATGCCAAGATGTTGAGGAAGGAGTTTGGGGCTAGATCATGGAAATCTAGCCCGTAATAGAACATGAGTCCACGGACGAAAGGGTGGAGAGGAAACCCTAACCCGCGGACGAAGTGGGGGATGAACACCACCCTCTCATTGGGCTTCGAGGTGGGGACAGTCTGCTCCTTGGCCGGAAGCCGGTGGGCGATTTCTTTCGCCAGGTACCCGGCCTCTCGAAGCTTGGTGATGTCCTTCTGCTTGACGGAGGAGGCCATCCACTTGCCTTGCGCTCCAGATCCGGACATGGTCGAGTGCTTTCTCGAGGCGAAGAAGATGAGGACTTGGGCGCTGGAGCTCGAGAATGGGAGGGCAGAGAGAGAGAAGGCGTGGGTAAAGGAAAGGAATTCTTATCTCCTTATAAGGGCAGTGAATATCAAGCGCCTCCCCACTCGCCTATTTCCAAGGGCTGTGCAGACGGCACGGTTGGGTTACCCACACCCGTATTGATGAGAATCCCGTAATAAGGGGACACGATCTCTTCTTTGACAAGACGTGCCAGTGAGACCGCATCTCGAAGCGGCAGGCCAAAAAACGGTTCGAAATAATGACCGGGTGATGACGTGATATCACGTTACAGAAAAGTTGTCAGCGAATTGGACTCGTGAAATATTATACTCTGCGGTGGTGTGTGGTATTTGTTTTGCAGAGCCGGACACGTTCGTTGTGTCCAAAGACTGTGTTGGAGTATTCGGAGAAGGAACCCGCCTTGCAATGCTGAAGACAATTTGCGCGCCGGACACCTCGTCATTGAAGCCTGGTTTAGGGGCTACTGAGGGAGTCCTGGATTAAGGGGTCCTCGGGCGTCCGGACTATGGGACATGGGCCGGACTGATGGGATGTGAAGATACAAGACCGAAGACTCTCACCCGTGTCCGGATGGGACTCTCCTTGGTGTGGAAGGCAAGCTTGACGCCTGGATATGAAGATTCCTTTCTCTGTAACCGACTTTGTATAACCCTAGTCCCCTCCGGTGTCTATATAAACCGGAGGGCTTAGTCCATAGAGGCGAGGAGAATAATCATAGTCATACAGGCTAGACTTCTAGGGTTTTAGCCATTACGATCTCGTGGTAGATCAACTCTTGTAATACTCATATTCATCAAGATCAATCAAGCAGGAAGTAGGGTATTACCTCCATAGAGAGGGCCCGAACCTGGGTAAACATCGTGTCCCCCGTGTCCTGTTACCATCGACCTTAGACGCACAGCTCGGGACCCCCTACCCGAGATCCACCGGTTTTGACACCGATAGCCGCTCCTCCATGTTGTCAATCTAGATGGTCAGTAAAGGGGCCACAACAATGATAATATTAGACCTATCAGGAAAGGACCCATGATCACACAACAAAGTTCATGAGACCTCGTCGCATGAACCTCGAGCGGCGGCCTCCATATCCTGGCAGCACCATTGGGCCTCTACAAGCTACCCCGTGATCCCTTGATCCACCGGCATAAGAAGGTCATCCGTGTATCCCTTGATCTCAACCTCAGTGGCCGCAGATGAAAACCACTTCCTGGTGGATTTGAGTCTAGCGTGCACCGGCTTCGCCTCCCCCTTGGGGTTGGGGGCGACCCATTTCCGCTTCTCGCTGGCAACACTCGACGACGTCTCCGAGCGAGGGACTCGCTCCTTCTTCTCACTCCTTGTCTTAGCCATCAACAGCGAAGAGGCGGGGTGATCTAAGCATGGTGGCGACGCGTCGATGGGTTTGAGAAGGGGAGAGAGGATGGAATGAACCAGAACAGAATAGGGTCTGAAACTCTCCGCTTTTGTCTTCTTATAAACAACCAAACTCGAAGCATCGCCCACCCAGGGCGGAATGGGCGTTTCTTATCCGTTCCAGAAGGTTTCCTTTTTTGCAGAAAGGCTGGGGCGACAGTATCGGCGGCATCATCGCCTCAAGATCCACGAGAACCTAAGGAGGGCCCATCCACCTACGAGAAGAGGATCTCAAGATAGGCCAGAAGCTCGGTCAAGCTGTCTGATAACCCACAAGTATAGGGGATCAATTGTAGCCTCTTTCGGTAAGTAAGAGTGTCGAACCCAACGAGGAGCTAAAGGTATAACAAATATTCCCTCAAGTTTTATCGACCACCGATACAACTCTACGCACGCTTGACGTTCGCTTTACCTAGAACAAGTATGAAACTAGAAGTACTTTGTAGGTGTTTTTGGATAGGTTTGCAAGATAATAAAGAGCGCGTAAATAAAAAGTAGTGGCTGTTTAGATAAAGAAGCAATAAAGTTAGTATAGCGAGTGTGGAAAAGTGGTCGTAGGAGTTGCGAAATTGTCCCTAAGCAATTGACTACTTTACTAGACCGATAGCAAGTTTTATGTGGGAGAGGCCACTGCTAGCATGTCATCCCTGACTTGGAATTCTATGCACTTATGATTGGAACTATTAGCAAGC
The DNA here is from genome assembly GCF_002575655.3 of Aegilops tauschii subsp. strangulata. NCBI lineage: Eukaryota > Viridiplantae > Streptophyta > Magnoliopsida > Poales > Poaceae > Aegilops > Aegilops tauschii. The sequence goes on along the minus strand of NC_053036.3, from coordinate 257,241,713 downwards.
ATCTGCAACTACTAACATTCATTAAGGTAAAACCCAGCCATAGCATTAAGATATATTGATCCCCCTTCAATCCCGTATGCATCAATTTCTATGCTAGGTTGAAGCTTCTGTCACTCTTGCCCTCCAATACATAGTTCTATCAACATACAACTAACCCTATGGTGTGATCCATGCGCGCGCTCATATGATGGGCACCAAAGGACAACAACATAACCACAAGTAAATTAAACCAATCATAGCAATTCACCAATTACCGATAGGACAATGAAAATCTACTCAGACATCATAGGATGGCAACACATCATTGGATAATAATATGAAGCATAAAGCACCATGTTCAAGGAGAGGGTACAACGGGTTGCGAGAGAGTGGACCGCTGTAGATAGATGGGGGAAGGTGATGAAGATGTTGGTGAAGATGACGGAGGTGTTGGTGTAGATTGTGGTGATGATGATGGCCCCGGCGGCGTTCCGGCGCCACCGGGAGAGAGGGGGAGAGTGCCCCCTTCTTCTTCTTCCTCCTTGACCTTCCCCCTAGATGGGAGAAGGGTTTCCCCTCTCGTCCTTGGCTTCCATGGCGGAGGAGGGGCGGGAGCCCCTCCGAGATTGGATCTCTCTCTGTTTCCCTCTGTTTCTGCGCTCCTGATTCTGCCCTTTCACCGTTTCTTAAATTCCTGGAGATCCCTAACTCCGATTGGGCTGAATTTTGGACATGATTTTTATTCGGATATTGGCTTTCTTGCGGCAAAAGAAGGGCACCAACCGCCTTACGGAGTGGCCATGAGGGCCCAGGGCGCGCCCTCACCCTCGTGGGCCCCTCGGGCATCGTCTCGCGTTGATTCCACTTCCCAAAATTCACATATATTCCAAAAAAAATATCCATCAGTTTTTATCCCGTTTGGACTCCGTTTGATATGGATTTTCCGCGAAACAAAAAACGTGCAACAAACAGGAACTGGCACTGGGCACTGCATCAATATGTTAGTCCCAAAAATAGTATAAAAAGTTGCCAAAAGTATGTAAAAGTTGTAGAATATTGGCATGGAACAATCAAAAATTATAGATACGACGGAGACGTATCACTGTCATCCTACCTCCCAGTCGAGTCGGACCCAAGGGCACCCCGGGCTCCAGGAAGACGGGAAGATATGAGAGTCCATTGGAGGTCTCGCAATCTTTCCTGTGACCTCCGCTACGCTCGGGGGCTACTGACGGGGTCATATACCAGGGGTGGCCAACGTCCAGGAGCCCGATCTCATCGACCATGGGGTCCACCAGGCCCAGGGTGCGACGGAAACCCTAGGAGGCGAGGATGGCCTTCATGATCCCTAAGAGTAGAGGGCGGCAGCACCCCAGATCGCATCTACCTTGTAAAACCATATACCTCTCCTGCATATAGGGTACACATTGATCATCTATCCGCATATGGGAGAACTCTCAGTAGCAATCTCATACACCATTGTATCTCTTCACACGAGGTATCCCTCCACTATGAATCATCAAAACCAACAGGAGGTAGGGTATTACTCTCTGGAGGACCGAACCTGGATAAACCCCTTTGACCTCCAATCCATGACTTTCAGCTGCGCTTGGACCCCGACCGAGGGATTTGAGGGGAATTCGCTCCACCACTAGAGGCAAAGGAGACTGAAAGGGGCGAAAGCGGGGGAAGATGAAAACCCCTCGGTTTCCCTTCTTATAGCCGACCAGTGAAGCGTCGGGCCTCATGGCATAATATGTCCCAACACTCTCTGCGGTTTCCCTTTCTGTGGGGTGCGGGCGTGAGATTTATGGCATCAACATCATTACGACGCAAGATTAATGGGATACACTTGGAACAGTTTCTCGGTGGAACTATGGCCTGGTTAGGAACCGAAGCGCCACCCGATCAAGCAAGCCCCTGGAGGCTTAATGATCACAGAAGCCCCGCAACCGGGCTCCCAGAGAGAAGAAAGTGAAGGGGAGCATTGAGAAAGACAAGAGCCCGCCGAAGGTCTCTAATACCTCTTCTGCGACCTCCGTTGCACTCGGGGGCTACAGATGTTGGGAAACGTTGCATGGAAAACAAAAAAAATTCTACGCACACGCAATGATCTATCCATGGAGATGCATAGCAATGAGGGGGAGAGTGTGAGTACGTGCCCTCGTAGACCGTAAGCGAAGCATTTGACAACGCAGTTGATGTAGTCGAACTTCTTCTAGCTCCGATCGATCAAGTACCGAACATACGACACCTCCGAGTTCTGCGCACGTTCAGCTCGGTGACGTCCCTCGCCTCCTTGATCCAACAAGTTGTCGAGGTAGTAGATGAGCTCCGTCATCACGACGGCGTGGTGACGGTGATGGTGAAGTGATCCGCGCAGGGCTTCGCCTAAGCACTACGAAGATATGACCGAGGGAGTAAACGGTGGAGGGGGCGCCGCACACGGCTAGGCAATTGTCTTGGGTGTGCTAGGGGCGCCCCCCACATATATATAGGTGGAGGAAGGGAAGAGGAGCCAAGGGGTGCGCCCCAAGTAGGCCGAATCCTACTTGGGGTCTTCCCCAATTCGGCCTCCCCCCTTCCATAATTGCCGGAAGGAAAAAGGGAAGAGGGAAGAAGAGAAGGAAGGGGGGCTGAACCCCCTCTTCTCCTTCTCCAATTCGGCCTCCTGCCATAGGGGGGGGCGCCACCCCTTGTGGCTGGTGTGCTCCCCTCTCATGGCCCATATGGCCCATATATTCCCCCCGGGGGTTCCGGTAACCCCTCCGGTACTCCGATAGATACCCGATACACTCTGGAACACTTCCGGTGTCCGAATACTATCGTCCTATATATCAATATTTACCTCTCGACTATTTTGAGACTCCTCGCCATGTCCGTGATTACATCCAGGACTCTGAACAACATTCTGTCACCAAATCATATAACTCATATAACACTATATCGTCAACGAACGTTAAGCGTGCGGACCCTACGGGCTCGAGAACTATGTAGACATGACCGAGACACCTCTCCAGTCAATAACCAATAGCGGAACCTGGATGCTCATATTGGTTCCTACATATTCTACAAAGATCTTTATCGGTCGAACAGTTATGACAACATACGTAATTCCCTTTGTCTGTCGGTATGTTACTTGCCCGAGATTCGATCGTCGGTATCTTCATACCTAGTTCAATCTCGTTACCGGCAAGTCTCTTTACTCGTTCCGTAATACATCACCTCATGACTAACTCCTTAGTCGTTTGCTTGCAAGCTTATGATGTGTATTACCGAGAGGGCCCAGAGATACCTCTCCGATACTCGGAGTGACAAATCCTAATCTCGATCTATGCCAACTCAACAAACACCTTCGGCGATACCTATAGAGCATCTTTATAATCACCCAGTTACGTTGTGACGTTTGATAGCACACAAGGCATTCCTCCGGTATCCGGGAGTTGCATAATCTCAAAGTTGAAGGAATATGTATCTGACATGAAGAAATCAATAGCAATAAAACCGAATGATCAATATGCTAAGCTAACGGATGGGTCTTGTCCATCACATTATTCTCCTAATGATGTGATCCCATTATCGAATGACAACACATGTCCATGGTTAGGAAACCTTAACCATCTTTGATCAACGAGCTAGTCTAGTAGAGGCTTACTAGGGACATGATATTTGTTTATGTATTCACACATGTATTTAGGTTTCCGATCAATACAATTCTAGCATGAATAATAAACCTTTATCATGAATAAGGAAATATAAAGTAACAACTTTATTATTGCCTCTAGGGCATATTTCCTTCAACTAACAGTGTCACGCATCGGGGGTGGCTCACCCAAGGGAGCCTGATCTCATGTTCAATTAGGGGCCCACAAGGCCCAAAGCGAAGGAGAAACCCCAGGAGTGCGCCTGAGACCTTCTTGCCCTCCAAGACAAGGGCGACGACGGAGGAGATCACATCTAACTGTCTGTAAACCTAGGCCTCTACCTCCTATATAAGGGGATGCCAAGGGACCCTCATTCTAATCTATTCTAAGATAGAAACTTTCGATAGCAATCTCATACACCATTGTAACCCCTCGCACGAGGTATCCCTCCACCATGAATAACCAAAACAAGCAGGATGTAGGGTATTACTCTTCGGAGGCCCGAACCTGGGTAAAACCCTCGTGTGATCTCCGATCTAAGACTTCCAGCTGCGCTTGGACCCCTGCCGAGGGATCTGACAACATTTCGCACCGTCACACCTAACTACTCTCGTTTCATTTTTGCCCCTTTGCGAGTCATTCATAAAACATGTTGTTCATAGGTTGCTTGACTTCTTGGCTGCAATTGGTCTTTGCGCCAAGGGCACAACATGTCATCTAGTATGGCTTAAAGTTCACCTTATAGCAAATAAAATACACGTAATAATTGTCATGTTCTTATTTCTCCAACGTTGTAAGATCCCTAGAATGCCAATGTTGGAAAGTTAGAACAAATATTTTGAGACATACACGATATGAAAGTGCTAGTTGCTAATCAAGAGAACTAATTGTTTACTATTCAGATTTAACTTCAATAAATTAAATTGAATAGGCAATCTGAAGAAAAAAATATGTGCAAGAGAGGCTAGCAAACGATGTGGGCAACCAAGATTTTTATTATCTTGGTAACTAAGCACATAGTTGCTAGCGCAGGGAATCGGCCTCTGGATGTTCAGCCAAAGACTCTATCCTCGGATTCCGATAACTTCTACGATTCTCTCATTATTCAATGTCCAGATGGAAGGGATGTTTGTTGTTCACTTCGGCCAAAAGAGGGATTGGCACTCAAGAGCACGCGTTTTATGTCTGCGTTCCTATTTGAGAGTGCCCCTCCCTCCTATTTGGTTGGAAGTTTCCTGTTCAAGTTGAGAAAGCATATAGACCTTTAATCTGGAGTTGAGCGGTTGCATCCATGTAGTTTGTAGCAAAGGGATCACGATATAAATTGCTAAATCTGAGAGTGAATTAAGCAGAACAAAGAATTATATTATGCAGGAATCCTACCAAATAATTCACAACAAAATATCACCTCAATAAAAAAGCGTGAATGCGGAGAGATCGGAGGTGCAACAATGGCGGATGAGAAGGTCTTTCTCTCTAAGCAGTTGTGTTAGAAAGGTGAGCATAGCGAGGATTGGTTCACACACTACTCCTCTTTGTTCCCATCCTTGACCGTTGACACTGCCGCCACCTCCTCCTCCTCCACATCGTCTGCCCCCGCGTTCCCATAGATCCGTCAGTTCGGCTGTCGCTATGATTCATGGGACAATCACACACACCAAAACGTAGAGATTAACACCTATGTAGTCAACCAAAACATCGATAGGCAAGAAGAGAGAACCTACACATCAGACATGGACGCATCAGGAAGCAAGATGAATTGAGCGAAGTTAGGCAAGCGAGAAAAGGGTTGTCCACTACAATGATAAGGGGAAGAGAATGACACGAAGTAATGATGAGTTGATGACCACAGACCATCCCCGTGAGAGCAGAGAAACTGAGGCCCGTTTTATCGGGCCGATTAAACAAGGAGGTGTCCAGGTCGATCATTGAAGAAGCTGCTCAGAGACATGGAACAACTATAACGCACATGATGACACGATAAATAGGCTATTGTGTGCATAATAGGGTGATCGAGCGATCTGATGCGTTGGCACGCAGAATCCGATGGCTGACTAGCTTAAATCTACTGTTTTTTTTTCTTAATTCAGAACGTTTCATATATGACGGTTGATAAATAAAATAACCATGTACAAATAATTCTTAGTATAATAGTAAAGCTGGCGTAATGGCGTTGGACTGTTGTTGGCTGAGGAGTTGCGGAGTTCGCGGCTGTGGAGCACTTCCGAACAAGCCCTAGAGCCAGAAGAGTAATTTCATATTTGCATCCCGCTCCGCTTCATTCCCGGTTTCGCACATCGATCCTCGTTCCTTGCCTCGTCCCCTCTCCGTCTCTCTCTCTCACATCTTCCTTCTTCCCGACTCCCGACCGCATCACCGCACGCTGCGCGCCCGCTACATCCGGCGGCGCTCTCGCGTTGGCCGACGATGGGAGCGATAACCTCGGCGGAGCTCAACTTCCTCGTCTTCCGCTACCTACAGGAGTCCGGTCCGTACCTAGACCCATTCCTTCCTGCCACGTTTTTATTTGGTTATTAAGTCGAGAGAATCTGGCATGCTTTGCGCGGATTTAGGGGTTAGGGGCCTTTGTGCTGCAGATGGCGAGATTTTGGTGGATTTGCGTGTTACATAGGAGAATAGGGATCTGGTAACGCTGAATGCTGCATATGATGCGTCTAGAGTTTGTGTTTTGCGACTTTTAGATTGGGATTGTGGTTTCAGGTTTTGCAATGCTATTTCTCTTATTAATTAGTACCTTTAGTTTTCATTCCTTTTCAGATTAGGGTTTTAGATAGCTTTGTTCATATAATCGCTTACTACCTCTCTCTCAGTTTACAGGGCGTGCGTGTACCCCTAGGTCATCAATTTGACCAACCTAATACAAGTCATATATTACAAAAAATATACCAACATAAACTTCGGAGTTTCTACTTTCAAAAGGTATAATTTTTGTGTTATATAGTTTATATTAGGGTGATAACATTGGCAACCTAGATATACGCGTAGGACTTGTAAACTGAAACGGAGGTAGTAGTTTCAGGAAATTAATTGTGCTTTTGGTGCTAATTCGTCCACCTCTGCGGCAGTATTGGTTTTACTGACCTCAAATGCAGAAATTCATACAATCCCTCAGAAGACAAAACCATCGAAATAGTGCTATCGGTTGTTTCTTATTTGGGTTCTGTTGATTTCTTTAAGCACCTGTTACTCATCGGTGCATTGTGGGGACGGTTTAATGCTGGGATTTCTGAACATTTTTCTTTCGAGATTGTATTTCTGAACTTTTTTCTTTTGATATTGTATTTCTGAACTTTGTCCAGCTTGTCATGCTCTACTGTGCAGCTGTTTGTTACTCCCTCTGTTCCATAATTTGATCTAAAACCACCACAATAGTTATGGAACGAAGGGAGTGTTATTCTTTAGGATATTTTTTTGTACCCTTCTAGAATTGCTGGCATATGTAGTTATTATATGGTTGAACGCATGGTTTTCTGTTCTCATTGATAAGGCCATGTTTGGTTCTCGGGAAAACGACAGAAAAAGCAAAGGAGTACTGTTCACATGGGGAATTTTCCCTTTGTGCCGTTTGATTCATGGGAACGACCATAGGAATTCTACAGGATAGGGACGCGTTTCCCATACTTACTAAGAAATTCTTAAAAATTGCAAACATCCACTCCCGTTTCTTTTTTGGCTCTTTGCTTAAGACCGAGGCACCGCAACCTCCGTAGCAGTGGCTCACTTGGTGCCATGGAGCCCTTCAAAGAGACAGGGGAATGAAGTCACGGAGTGCAAGAAAGTTCCAGGAGTCGTAGGCCAGGGCATAGAGGGGCTCTGTCAATTATGTAAATGGTATTGTGGCAACAAGCTGAACATGGTACTGGCAGAGGTTTGTGTGCTGGGCGCCATTGTGAAGAGGGAGGAGGGGGGGGGGGGTGGTGGTGGTGTTCTGTTGATGAACTGAGGATGAGGATAAGAATGATGTATCGTGTGGTGGAGAAATAACATGTTTTCTTTTCTTAAAGCATGCCTGCGATTGTTGTTTGGTGTATATATATGCAGGGAGCCAAGGAGCATCATTCGTTAGCTCACTGAAGTATGAGCTTAAGATTTAATTATTTTCCCTAAATAGTTTCTTAATGTGGTGTTTACAATTATGCAAGTACTTCATGTGCACAAATCCTTTGTTTCACTTTCCTGCTTGTGATATTTTCCTGTGTTTTTGCAATCCTCTGTTTTGAATCTGGATTCCTTCCCTATTCTTGTATTTTTTTGCTATTCCTGTTTTTGAATTCCTGCATTCCAAAAGGGGCCTAACTGTGTCTCTTCCAACTAACTTTCCAGGTTTTGTTCATGCTGCATTTACTTTAGGGTATGAAGCAGGGATACATAAAGGTGGGATAGATGGAAATGTTGTCCCTCCTGGCGCTCTTATCACTATCGTGCAGAAAGGCCTCCAGTACATAGAATTAGAAGCAAATACTGATGAAGTAAGTATGTTCATCTCATACTTCTAGTGTGGCTGATGTATGGTACATCATGCACTTTTCTTGTTTCAGAATGATCAAGAAGTTGAGAAGGATTTTGCTCTTCTGGAACCTCTTGAAATCATCACAAAAGATGTTGAAGAGTTGCAACAGATTGTGAAGAAGAGAAAAAGGGAGAGGCTTCAAATTGATTGTGACAAGGACAAGGGGAAAGCGAAAGAGTGCATTGAGGAGCATGAACACCGTCTTGGTGGTGAACGGGAGAGAGAGCGCCATGACAAAGAAAAAGACCAAGAGATGGAAAGAGATAGAACTGAAAGAGACAAGGTGCAAGAGAAAGAGAAGGAAAGGGAAAAACAACACACAGAGCATATTGATAAGGTTAAGCATGAAGAGGATCCCCTTGCCAGTGGAGGTAATTTATTTTTAGCTGTTCCGTTCCCGTTCTACCACTCCTTTTTGCAATATATTTTAGCTAACTATTAGTAAAACTCAAATGACTATATGCTGGATTATTTCTGGCCCATGTATAATGCTTCATAACTATAATTGATTTATGCTGTTGTTTTCTAATTTTGGTGAGCACTGTTTAAATGATAGGGCTAGCAAGTTTTCGCGTGATGCAATAATTTTACAGTTCTTGGTGTAAACAAGTAAACATTGTGACACAACATGCAAAATATTGTAAAAGAGTAACTCAGCATGCAAAATATATATGTAGGAATGCTATATGGTAAGCGTTAGTGTAGAATGGGGTATTGTACACCCCTAGTAAAATAGTGTACGGAATTTAGTAGTTTTGGATTAATGTAGTAAAACAGTGGCCTGGATAGTAGAAAGATTAATCAAAAGTCACTACATTTTGTAGTTTGTACACCATTTTACTAGGGTTGTAGAATAGCTATTCTACACTCGTGGCATCTTTTAGGTTTGCCATTGATTAGTCTTTCATTTGTCTAATTGCACTGAGACTAGTCCATTACCACCTGATGACTTTGTACTGCATACTACACTTGAACCTGACTAATCATGCCTGATGCCCATGATTAGTACTGCATGCTACACTTAAAGCTGACTAATCATGCCTGATGCCCATGATGAAAAAAAAAGGGTAGCCCGGTGCATGTAGCTCCTGCTTGCGTAGGGTCCGGGGAAGGGTCCGACCACTTTGGGTCTATTGTATGCAGCCTTTCCCTACATTTCTGTAAGAGGCTGTTTCCAGGACTTGAACCCGTGACCTCATGGTCACAAGGCAGCAGCTTTACCACTCCGCCAAGGCTCCCCTTCTTGATGCCCATGACGAGTAGTAACAAAATTAAAAGTTGATACTGTGTATGCATCCTTTTTTTTTTTGCGTTCATGGGGCATTTTGTTTTTAGGGAATCTTCGTCTTACTCACCAACCAATATCTTTTTGGTATTATAAATAGTTAGGAAGCTATAGCATTTTCATACATCTAAGGTTAAATTAGAAGGTTAACTATTCATGATGTGACGTTTTGATACCCCTGCTCAGCTGGATCCATATTAGTGTGAGCATTACCATGGTTCATTAATTGAATCCCAATAGAGGGCAGACCTTTCAACGGAGATAGCATGGGGTGGTATAGTCGGGGGGGGGGGGGGGGGGTAATAGCAACCGGGTGGTAAAAAATCTGCGTTAATATATGTATGCATATATTCTAAATGTCAGATGTAGCGGCTGAAATAGCTGATGTATTCTGCAAATACTGGTACCCACACAAATGACACTGACTCAACTTCGTGGTCCAAAATAGGCTTTATGATCTATTCCACCATGATTTTCTATTCGTAGTTCCTGATATGTATCCATACAATAACTCTATTATCGCCGTCTCATGGACGTTGGAGCTGATTTAGGACAATGTCCCCTCTTTCTTGGACATATCATCCATCTTATTAAAATAAGATGATACTAATGTAACTCTAGGAGTAACAGTTTCTGACTTATGATTTAATGCAAGCAGTAGCCCCCTGTGAATTTACTTTTTCTTGGTATCTCAGTTTCTGTATTAGCGTTTCAGAGAGCTTCCCGTTATATCATGTCTCAATATGTTTAAAATTTAGTTGTGTGGAGGACCAGGGCCTTATTCATCGTACTATTGTATTGTCTACTGATATATAGTTACCTCAGGTCCTAAACCAATGGATGTAAGTACAACTCCTCATGAAATTTTTAGTGCGGATGTAACCGTTTTGGAAGGACACAGTTCAGAGGTTAGTAGGTTCTTCTAGTCTTAGATGTTTTTCACTGTCAAATAGATTCATCAACCCTCTTATAACTTCCTGTTTCTCTTGCATTCGTTTGCTTTAGGTTTTTGCTTGTGCATGGAGTCCAGCTGGTTCTCTTCTAGCTTCTGGGTGGGTCATCTGCTCTATTGTATAGATAGTTGTGTTCTTGTATTGACTTGTAGTTGTAGCCCCCTCACGCGTTCAGTTTTATCATGGCATCAAATTGCCAAGTAATTTATATGTTAATAATTATAGTGTCTGTTGTTTTGATTATTCTTTTTGCCCAAGTCTTTTTGAGATGCATGCTGAGTTCCTGATTGCAGCATGACCTGTCAAGATCGAAGGAGTGGAGATCTCCTTTCCTTGTAATATCTGGCTTCTCAAATTCAAACCTGATAATTTGCATTTTCCTTTCATATACTCATTCTATCCCATCCCTCATCGTATTTGTGAATCTCTAGTCTATATTTTCCTTCTTGTAGTTACAAAGTTGTTTATTGTATGCATCCTCGTTGGGTTATACTGCTATTTTGTTCTTGCTAGGTCAGGAGACTCAACTGCTAGAATTTGGACAATTCCTGATGGTCCATGTGGTTCCATTCAATCCTCTCCTGCAAGTGGTCATGTTTTGAAACATTTTAAGGGTAGGACCAACGAGAAGAGCAAGGATGTCACCACACTTGACTGGAATGTAGGTTCCTTGATGCTGTATACTTTTCTATTCATAATTCCTTATTCGCTAATTGTGTTTTGGTCAAAATTAATCTAGAGTACAATGTTGTATTGGCAGCCACATCTATTTTGGCCAACTTGTTCATTTTTTCATTATCCAATGCCACCTTTCACCTCTAGGTTCATTACTAAGCCATTTTATCTTGTAAAATTTGGCCTGTCATCCATGCCAGGGGGAAGGAACACTATTAGCCACGGGCTCCTATGATGGCCAAGCAAGAATATGGAGTAGGGACGGTAAGAAGTCACTATCTTGTGTGTGTGGGTGCGCGTGCAGTGTGTGTGTTAGCCTTTGCCTTAAACTCTGTTTAATAGACATCGATAATAAATTATTTTCCCTAATATGGGCTTGGTCAATAATTTCATCTTACCCGAACAAGAGTTGTCAGAACTTGGATGGGCCTTAAAGCATGGTCATAGTGTGCCTCCTGCTGATTTTGTGCATTCTTTCATTCTTATCTATCTGAACGAATATTTCAGGAGAGTTAAAGCAGACTTTATTCAAACACAAGGGACCTATATTTTCTTTAAAATGGAATAGGAAAGGTGATTTTCTTCTAAGTGGCAGCGTAGACAAAACTGCTATTGTCTGGGATACAAAGACATGGGAGTGCAAGCAGCAATTTGAATTTCATTCAGGTATAGTTTGCACGGTCCAGTTGTCTTTGACATGACAAAATGTGTAGCACAGAAACTAACTTGTCCTCGTTCTTCATGTAGCTCCAACACTAGATGTTGATTGGCGAAACAACAACTCTTTTGCAACATGCTCAACTGATAACATGATCTATGTTTGCAAGATTGGGGATCCACGCCCAGTTAAAACATTCAGTGGCCATCAAGTAAGATTTCTTAAACATGACATGCTATTATGTGCTAGCAAAGTGCTTGTGTGTTGCTACAGAACACAATGAATGGGCGTATAGAGGCATTGATCAAAGGCATTCACCTTTGGCTCACAACAAATGTCGGTGTCTTTCTCCCGCTTCCACCCTCTGCTGCAAATGCTATGCACCCTTTTGATCCTCTTTCTCCTCATAGTGTCTCCTTATCTACCCTTATAACAGAAGAAGACAAAGAATTGTCATCCTCCTCCCTTCATCCCTACCTGCCCATCTCTCGGTTCTGCCATTATATCACCACTCCGCTCCGCCATCGTCATGCAAATTGCTTTAGCAGATAGAATAATTTGATCTTTTTCATGTCTGAATAGAACATCCCGAAAATGAAAGAAAGTTCAAGACCTTTAGTTATTTTCCAATATATCACAGGGTACTTTATGAAGGCTCATTCAAACTATAAAAATGCTTTTCATTTCTAGTACAAACTTGAAATATAGCCGATAGTCGGTAACATCACATCGTCTTGGTTCTCAAACAATTTGGCCAGTCAGGTGATAAAGAACAGAGATAAATCTTTTCCTGCATCTTTGGCACCTACCATCCAGCTGAACCCAAAGTTCCACGACAAGCTGTGCGTAGGCATCGTGAACCCCGGAGTAGGTCTTTATATGACCGTGTCGTGGAGTGCAGTATTGCTCAAATCCCACACCTCGCCTGACAAGTAGGAGGATGGTATCGACTTGGGATGGCTGTGGCACCAAGGTAGACTCACCAGTCGGTGCAGACCGACTCCACCAAGTTCTGTCAGCTGCAAGGTGACCCATCTAGAGGATGCCGTGCTCCGGCAGCAGTGAGCACGGAGAAGGTCACCCTCCGGCCATGGCAAGCTTGGGATAGTCCAGATCAGTCTCCGACGAGTGGGGAGCCACATGAGGCCATAGGGATTCTGTGGATGGTGGAGGGAGGCTGCGGCTGGGTATGCTGGTTCATGGGGTTGTTGTAAAGATAGGCTTCTTGGGGTTTGAACTGCGAAATTCTTTCTGTGTTGCGTGTGCCTTTTCTTGGCTTGATCCTTACAACCAAAAAACTGATGTGGAAATTCTCAATAGTATTCTTCCGCAGTTAGTAAGTTCCCCAAAGTATGAATATTATATTATATCAAATGAAAATCATTTCATGTTGGTGGGTTAGTTTTACAAGTCATCCTTTTTTCCCCTTCATATTCTAGAATAACCGATCAATTAATTCCATCTCTTCACCATTTTGTTTGGATGACTATCTTCATTTGTCCATACATAAATTGCTTGGCTACATAATTTTAGATGCTACCGGGGATTACTGAGTATAATCACCGAGCAGCTATTAGTTATATAGCTTCATAATGTTTGTGCTAATAAGTTACAGTACCATTCTTGTCCATGAAAATATAATTAATATTTTTTTACTTAAAAAGTATTGGCGTAGTAGCCAGCTGACTATAAATACACTGTCCAGAGTGAAGTTAATGCTATCAAGTGGGATCCAACTGGTTCTTTGTTGGCTTCTTGTTCTGATGATTGGACTGCAAAGGTATCATCTTGCTTTCTGTACAGTAGTTAATAGTTTTTCTAGTTCTTGCACCATTGTGTACAAGACATCACGAACTAATAATTCAGGCTCCCTGTTGGCTGTTTTGTTTTGGTTATTTTTTCATTGTCTTGCTATTGAGTAATGTATTACTGTATGTTATCTTGCATTTTCCATTTTTTCCTAGATGTATAAGTATCTCAACTGTCTATTTGAGTGGAACAAACACCTACAGCCATTAAACTATTTGGGACGGTGCAATTTTGTGCTTTAACTCTGAAAATACTCATTTAAGTTAACAAACTTGTCTATATGGTGCACAATCCTAAATACACGAGGCCTCCGTAACACATATCTGATAGCTCCGGTCCACCAGTTTACTCGTTGGGGTGTAAATAGGGGATTGGAAACTGCAAAAAAGCCTCAAGTCTTCCATCAATTTTAGGAAGCTGAGGAGCAACTGATGCAAAGGACGACGAGCTTACCTTTACAGCCTGCATGCCTGCCCCCTTGTGGAGGTGATGTTCGTGGACAGCGGTTTGCGCACAGAGAAGAGCTAGTTGCGAGGGTTTGAATGGTGATGCAGGTTTTCCTGGCCGTGACAGATGTTGCATGAGAGCCTGGCATATGGAAACATGCTTGCATCGAGAGATGAGAGCATGGCTAGGGTTCGTCAAAGCAAGGACTTGTCTTCTTGTACGCCCCCTTTGCCATGTCCTTGGTCACATCCGCCATCTTGCTGTTGATCACGATGACAACAAAGTATCCCGACGACAGCTCTAGCAGGTTCGGATAGGCAAGGTGTGCGAAAACTCAGAGCTCTCGAAAATGGAGGGATTCGGACAGTGAGCCTATGACAACGAGATTGTCACACCTTGCATGTTGTGACAACGAGTGTGATGGCTTAGACTCTCGAAACTGGAGGATGTGGTGGTGGTACTAACGCGCCACTGTGTTACTAGGTAGGAGGAGAAGAACGGTGGCGGAGAGCAGCGTGGAGACATTGGGTTTGGCCACAAGGTCGTTTGTCCGTGGGGTTATGGGCCATGAGCTTCTGGAGAACGTGAACTGCGCATCTTCGTGCTCTTTGCATGATTACTTGTCTTGGGAGGAGGGGGGGGGGGCTGGTGTTGAATAAAATATATCAAAAATTAATCCTTTCTAGTGGGAAGGATTTAAACTAAGTACCCCTAGTTGCATGCAAGTCTATGAAATTAAGAGCGGAAGCAAAGTTTGCAATAAGTGAAGTAGTAAGGGGAAGAGATCGCACACAGGTGATCTTACCTGAGGTTTGGATTGTTGGTGCAATCTTACTCGTTGGCGGAGGTTTGTATACAAAATCCTACAACCACAAAGGTCTTGGCTCGCTATGCCACCAAGGGCCTAGTCCACCTATTCCACCATGGCAACCACAAAGGGAGCCTCACTCGTGGTAGTCTTCACACAAAGAGACGCTCTCTAGGCCTTTACAAACTTTGTGACTCTTTCACACATGAAGGCTCTCAAGTGACTCTAACCATCTAGGAGGCGCACACCCTCCAGGAGTAACAAGTGTTGGGATTTAGGTCTAACCGTCTAAGAGCATCTCCACTCGCGCCCCCAATAGCGCCCCCCAGGACGCGTTTTTTCCCATCGGCGCCGAAAAAACCCCCAGTCACCCCTCCAGGACGCCGAATTTCGCCGGTTCGGGCCCTTTTTTTGGCCCGGTGATCCCAGGCCGAACCCAACGCACGGGGGGGGGGGGGGGGTACTTGCGGGCTCTGGCGGAAGGAAAAGCGGCGCGTGGGCCACCACTGTCAGGTGACAAACGACTTCTCCCCGCCCAGATTCGACCCCGCGCGCTGTAGGACGCCACTTCCACTTTTGCCGCCGTGCCGATCCCGGCGCCGCCCACCTGCCCACAGCCGCTGCTCCGCCGCTAGAAAGGCCATTTCCCTGTCGGAAAGAGAGGGTTTCGCCGCGGCAGCCTCCATCCCGCTCTTGGGCGAGCTTTCCAGCGCTCCGGCCAAGCAGGCGGGGGATACCGGCGGCTGCGCACCCACCACGCCCGCCAGGTGTTCGGCGATGGACTCCGACGACGAGGAGGCGTTTGCGGCGCTGCTGGAGGAGGAAGACGAGGCCGACACCTAGGACGAAGAGCACCTCATGATCCTCGCCGCTCTGGCCAGCCTGTTCGCGAGCAATGCAAAGCCGCGGCGAGGTGGCTCGGCGCCGGGCCGCCATAAGAGCAAGCAGAGGCATCAACTGGAGGGCTATTGCTTGCTCTACGCCGACTACTTCGCAGACGCTCCACTGCACGGCGAGAAAGTATTTTGGCGCCGTTATCGGATGAGCCGAAAGCTCTTCCTCAAGATTGTGAATGCCATCCGGGAGTTCGACAGCTACTTCATTTGCAAGAAGGATTGCACCGGCACAGTGGGATTCTCCTCACTTCAGAAGTGCATGACAGCTATGAGGATGCTTGCATACGGAGCTCCGGTGATATACTTGAGGACTATGGACGCATGGCCGAGTCCACCACCATTGAGTGTTTGTACAAGTTCTGCAGGGCAGTGGTGGCAGTGTTTGGACCACAATACTTGCGATCACCCAATGCTGAAGCATGGTTTTTGAGTCGCTCGACTAGTCGATGAGTCGCAAAAAAATGTCGACTCAACTTAGTGTCGACTCGAGTCGCGAGTCGCGACTAGTCGCAACTGCAGGCTCGACTTTTTCCGAGTCGCTACCCCGACTCAAAAACCATGTGCTGAAGACACCGCTCGGATCCTAGCACAAAATGCAGCAAGAGGATTTCCTGGGATGCTTGGAAGCATCGACTGCATGCATTATTTGCTTGGCAGGGGATGTACAAATGCACCAAAGGAGCTTGCAGTGTGGTACTTGAGGCAGTGGCCACACAGGACCTCTGGATTTGGCACTCCTTTGGTATGCCAGGAATTCACAATGACATCAACGTACTGCAGTGCTCGAATGTCTTTGCCAAGCTTGTTGAAGGTCATGCTCCTCCGGTGAAGTTCGACGTCAATGGGCGCCACTACAACAAGGGATACTACCTAGCAGCTGGCATCTATCCGAGATGGTCCACATTTGTGAAGACTATCTCAAACCCTGTGCCAGGAGGCAAGAACTCCTACTTTGCCAAGTGTCAGGAGGCTTGCAGGAAGGATGTCGAGCGAGCATTTGGTGTGCTCCAATCTCGATTTGCTGTTGTCCGGTACCCCGCTCTGACCTGGTCGAAAGATCAAATGTGGGAAGTCATGACTTGCAGTGTCATCTTGCACAACATGATTATTGAGAGCGAGCAGGAAGAGCTAGTGTTTGACACTGAACCATATTACAAGCAGGGTCCTCTTGCCCAAGTTGATCACCAGCTACCGGCATCATGGGCTGCCTTCCTCAATATGTGCCAGGAGATCCGAGACCCACAGGTGCATCAAGAACTGCAACACGATCTGGTGGAGCACCTATGGAGGCTCAAGGGCAACGCCTAGTTCGACGTGTGATGAACTATGAGTTTTAGTTTGTGTTTGAATTATGAGTTTGCTTCGTTGAACTATTTTATTTGTATTGATTTCTGTGATGAACTATGTGATAAAAATTAGTTTTTGTTGAATTTGTGTCGAAGCACGCCGAATTTGGGCCTAATTTGCGCTGACTTTGGGCCGAAATCGGCGGCTGGGGGGGGGGGGGGGGAACTTGGGGGGTCGGCTGGGAACCCGAGCCCCCCCACGCCGAATTTATCGCTGGTTGGCCCCCAAGTGGCGCTATTTCAAGCCCATGGGGGGCCGAACGGCTGGAGATGCTATAAGTTCTAGATGGGGTGGAGAGGGGGAGGGGAGGGGTGAATAGTCCTACCAAAATCCAAGAACAGATCACCTACTTGGTGAAGACTTTGGTCTAGGATCTGTTCTTGGATTTCGAACCAAAGTACTTTGCTTGTGCCCCTCTTCATAGTATGGTTGTCCTACACTCAGTGTGAATCACTGGGTTCACCAAAAGCCTAGAAAGTACATACTACAAGGCACAAGCTTGAGGTAGGGTCACCATTGATATTCCACTTATAGGCAAGGACTCGTTTAAGAAAATTAGTCCTTATAGCCAATGAGTCCCTGAAATACTCATTGAAATCATTGGTCCTCTGATCTCAAATGGTTGCCATAAATCACCAAAACCAGTAGGGTATCTTGGAGATGCACTTTCACAAAGCAAGGCCACTTGAATGAACTCCCCAACAAGATCTTCAATCAAAGCTCAAGAACCCATGGATCTATCTCTCAAGAATCAAAGATAGGTTTACATTACAGTACGAGAGTACGAGAGGTGAAATGCAAAGCAAAGGGCTTTCTCAACGAGAGAGAAGAGGGTATGTGAGGGTCTCCACAACTTCGTCCATAAAGCCTCCTCCCCCACTCAAGGTATGTGAGGGTCAGTTTATAAAAAAGGTGAAAATCTGATCGTTTGAATAGGAGAAACACATACCAGGACAAGTTCAGTGTTTAAATCTAGAGCCCTGGAATTGTCCAAAGTACTTGGAGGTACCGGACTGTCCAGAAGCATCTTTGATTTCAGAGGTGCGAGACAAAAGATTTCTTAGAGGTACAGGGACTAGCAGAGTACCCTATGGAAATGAGCTTGGCAGAAATGGTTAACTCCCAGCTCACTATAGCTCAGGAGCACAAAATCTATACTGGAACAACTGGCTGGAGCAAACTATAACCGCTCAAGAGTGCCAAATAAGAAATAGCTCGGAGGTACTGGAGCTAACAGAGGTAGTTATAAAACACAGAAAAGCTTTGTTCTGGATGGAACCTTGGAAAATCGCCAGTTTGCTCAGCAGAACTTTCACAACTCACCTGGCTAGGCTCCACCGTCCGACTGGTCTGGAGCTATTGGGAGAGAGTAAAATGAGATGGATTAAAGAATTTGAAGTTGAAATCTTAGGGAGCGCCTGTAGTTATTATATAAGGTGTTCATCCCTAGATCTTTTGCATTTGACCCTCTTGATAGCACAGTTGTCCTTGGATTCAATGTGGAATCTTCGATCCACCAAAATCCTAGGAAATTGCAACCTAACTAAGAGCCTTGGGCTACAATCCACTTACCAAATACTAAACCTGAAATATACTTAATTGAATGTCTTTTCATCAATCACCAAAACCCACAGGGGGGATATATGCACTTTCAACGATGCCATGCAAGGAACCTCGAGATTGATGCTGCCATCAGCAGGTGCTAAAACAAAATGCTGAAATCAAAGCATTGAAGAAGACCCATGCCACAGTTGCGACCCGTGAATACTCAGCAACATGGGAAATAGTGATCATCTCCATATTGTAGTTAAATGATCAAATTTAAAAATTGGAATTGATGCTAGGATTTAACATCAGCGTACCTGACAGCATGAGGCAACAGTCTTCACGTGTGTGCGCTTGCAAACTATGGACGATGCGGTGTTTGCTCGGAGCCTCGGATGCGGAGGCGAAAGTGTTGCTGTGCGAAATTGATCCATACAGCACCACAGAATCCTCGCTTTCGTGGAGGTAAACCGACCGTTTTTCAATGCAAAACGGCAAAGATCAGCCAAACCCTAGGGTTGCTAGGGCTAGGCAGAAGCTACGAGCTAGGTGCTGGAAAGAAAAGAACGTAGGAGAAAAAGTAACGTAAGGTTGTGAAAGGATCGATTGATTGCCCTTTTTCCAATCGGCCAAGGCCTATATATAAGGCACGCAGGACTTTGCGTTTGGGAGCAGGACTCCAGGTCCAAACCGAACAGGTTTTGGCCACTTTAAGTTGGTTGCCATGTATACAGAAAAAACCTGCCTGCTAGCCATGTTCCCCTGCCATATCTCGTACAGGGCTTCATTGGCCTATAATGGAAATAATAAAATATTCTGTCCAGGACACTAATCATACCAGATAATAGAAGTTTTATACTAGTTGCCTTGTTCACTTGCGCCACCCTCCATCCAGATGTCTTCCCTTCTACTTTTGCCCCAAGGAAATAACTTGCTTTGCCTGACTTGGTGTCTCTGCACTGAACATTAGCATATACACTAATCTGGCAGATCAAATAAACTTGGTAGCCAAATTATACCTGCAACACATGCCCCCCTGTTTTTGGTACACTTGTATTCACCAAAAACACTTTAATAATACTACAGAACAGTGTTGACTGCTTTCACTGGTCACATTACTACTCAAGGTGACATACAAATAACACATCAGCCAAATTTTACTTAGGGCGATACTTGAAATCATATCGGCCATATTTTGCTCAGGGTGATATCTTAAATAATATCGGCCATAGTGCCATCAAGCCTCTTGCCACATGCTAGGATAATACTTCTTCAAATATTTTCCATTGAGTGCTTTAGGCAATTTTTCCCCGTGTAAAGATTGTACAAAATATGAATTCCCAGGAACAATTTCTAAAACCCTATATGGGCCTTCCCAACTCGGCGACCATTTGCCGAATTTATTATTTCTAGTTCCAAGAGGCAAAATCGTTTTCCACACTAAGTCTCCTATTTGAAACGATTTTTCCCTCACTCTTTTATTATAAGCCTTAGCTACTCTTAATTTTTCTTTTTCAATTTCTCGTAAGGCTCTTAGTCTTTCTTCTGGAACATCATCAATTCTACCCATCATCAAATTATTATAGTCTACAGCCGACAAATCATTTTGTCTGGCTACTCTAAGAGCTTGCAAATTAACCTCGACAGGTAACACCGCGTCCTGTCCATACACTAACTCATATGGCGTCACTTGAGTTGCTCCATGCTTAGATATTCGGTGAGCCCATAAAGCTTCTGAAAGTACTTCATGCCACCTTCTTGGATGCTCCTTAATTTTCTTCTTTATAAGCTTAATCAAAGTTTTATTGCTAGATTCGGCCTGCCCGTTAGCTTGAGCATAATAAGGCGACGAATTTAACAACTTAATTCTAAAAGATTCGGCAAACTCACGAAATTGATGAGACATAAAAGAAGAACCTTGATCAGTAGTCAAAGTCTGAGGAATACCGAATCTGCGAATAATATGCCAAAATTAATCACTTCCTTATGGGTCATATTTCTCAAAGGAATCGCTTCAGTCCATTTGGTAAAATAATCTGTAGCTACTAGAACGAAGCGATGACCTTTAGATGAAGCAGGATGTATTTGACCAATAAAATCTAAACCCCATCCTCTAAACGGCCATGGCTTAATAATGGGATGCATCACAGCTGCAGGTGCCAATTGAACATTTCCAAATTTCTGGCATTCTTCACACCCTATGAAAACAGTCCCCTAACATCGTTGGCCAATAAAAACCTGCTCTTTTTAATAACCATTGCATCTTATGAGCCGACTGATGTGTTCCGCATAGCCCTTCATGTACTTCACCCATAGCTACTCTTGACTGATCAGGACCTAAGCACTTTAAAAGTAATCCATCTATTGTTCGGCGGTACAACTCATTATCTAGCAAAGTATATTTTAAAGCTTGTCGCCGAATTTTTCTATCTCTTGTTTGCCCAGGATCCTTTAGATGATTAACCAGAGGAGTTCTCCAATCACCTGATTCTAAATTAGCTGCTGATTCGGTTATTTGTGACTTCTGCACCGAATCTTCTTTGCTATGTACTACTTGCTGCTGGATTGAACAAGGACCTGCTGCATCTTTTAGCAAATTAATAGCCAACAGATCAGCATTACTATTAACAGCATCTAACATCGGTTTCTCTAATATGAAAAACTTTCCCCTACTGATTTGGTGTCCGGATGCCTGCTGCGCTAAGCAATTAGCTCTGGAATTCTCTTCCCTAGGTATATGACTGATAGTGAAAGTATTCAGAGACTTAATTATATCTAAACATCGGTCCAAATAGCTGTTTAATAATCCATCAAAACATTGAAATTCACCACCAATTTGCCGGACTACCAGAAGTGAATCTCCAAAAGCCTCTATATCCTTTACACCCATATCTACTCAATTTTGTAAACCAAACAACAAAGCTTCATATTCAGCTTGGTTATTTGTACAAGGATATTCCAAACGGACCGATGTTTCATAAATGACATTGTTTGGTGAAATTAAAACATTACCAATGCCTTGTCCCTCCCTACAAACCGATCCATCAAAATAAAACTTCCACGGGCACACACTAACATAATTAACATCTTCTTCATCCTTAATCCTATGATCAACAATAAAATCAGCGATGACTTGACCTTTCATAGCACGCAACGATTCATATGCCAAGTCATATTCTATTAGTGCATAAGCCCATTTTCCAATCCTACCACTAAGAATCGGCTGCTGCAGCATATATTTAATCACGTCGGCTTGGCAAGCTACTACACATGTACTATAAAGTAAATATGGCCGAAATTTTGTACATGCATAATATAAAGATAAACATAATTTTTCAATAAACACGTACCGACTCTCAGCGTCAAGCAAGCGGCGGCTCAAGTATGCAATGATGTACTCCTTCCCGCCGTTCTCTTGTGCTAAAACTACGCCGATCACCTTGTCTTGTGCGGCAATGTATAACCTGAACGGCACACCAGACTTGGGTGCTCAAAGCACCGGAGGACTTGACAAATACCGTTTTATATTATTAAAAGCCTCTTGCTGTTCTGCCCCCCAAGTAAATTCGGCTTCATGTTTTAACCGAAGTAAAGGAACAAACGATTCAATTTTTCCCGCAAGGTTAGATATGAATCGTCTCAAGTAATTAATTTTTCCTAACAATTTCTGCACATCCCTTTTACATGTGGGCTCCTCCAATTTTCTGATTGCCTCTACCTTCTTAGGATCAATCTCTATGCCATGCTCATGAATTATAAAACCTAAGAACTTACCAGCCGATACACCGAAAGCACATTTGAGTGGATTCATTTTCAGCCCATACCGACGCATTCTTTCAAAAGCTAATCGCAAATCGGCTAAATGATGATCAAACCCATCCGATTTAACAACTACATCATCAATATATATTTCTAATACGATGCCTAGAAGATCATGAAAAATCAGATTCATAGCACGCTGATATGTAGCTCCGGCATTCTTCAATCCAAAAGTCATAACAGTCCACTCAAATAAACCAACAAAACCAGGGCATCGAAAAACAGTCTTAAACATATCTTCTTCGACCATAAATATCTGATTATAACCAGCATTACCATCTAAAAAACTGATTACTTTATGTCTAGAAGCATCGTTAATCAACATGTCGGCTATAGGCATAGGATATTCATCTTTAGGGGTAGCCTTATTCAAATCCCTAAAATCAATATATACTCTAATCTTATCAGTATTTTTCTTTTCAACAGGAACAATATTAGAAATCCATTCTGCATATCTACACGGCCGAATAAACCGAGCTTTTAACAACCGATCAATTTCATCTTTGATGCGGTCATATATACTAGGATTGAATCGCCTAAGGGGCTGTTTATGCGGCCTAAAACCAGATTTAATAGGCAATCTGTGTTCAACTAAGTCCCTACTCAAACCGGGCATCTCAGTATAATTCCAAGCAAAGCAATCAACAAATTCCCTAAGTAATGCACATACCTTTCCTCTCTGATCGGCCCCCATATTAGCACTAATAAATGTAGGTCTAGGGACACTTCCATCACCAATATCAACTTCCTCAAGTGGGTCAGCCAATGAGAATCCTTGTCCAAGCTTCTCCATGTCATCGAAATCCTCAATAGCTTCATGCATATCGTTCTTTCCTGAACGATACTCCTCAACACGCCTTTGCATCCATTTAACACTATCTTCCTTATTCATTGTTCACAAGGATAAGTCATTAAGCCGAGCTACACTAGCCGGCTGTGCATGTACAGGAACAAAACCATCTCTGCCAATACTAATATAATCATAATCTGATAAATCTCTACCTGTCAAGCATCGTATCTCACCGTGTTGCCAATCGACCGGAGCCTCAGCCAATGCAATGCAGGCCGAATTATCCGCATCAACCACTTCAACATCATCATCAACCCACTGAATCAAACGTTGATGTAGAGTAGAAGGGATGCAACAATTTGCATGAATCCAATCACGCCCCAAAAGAATATTATATCGGCCTTTGACATCAACAACGAAGAAAGCAGTCGGCAATGTTTTGCTCCCAACCGTGAGCTCCATAGAAATAACACCCTTAGCTTCAGACAAGTCTCCTGAGAACCCACTAAGTCCCATATTGGTTTTCATTAGTTATTCCTCTTTTCGGCCCAATTTAGAAAAAACCGAAAAAGGCATGATATTAACACCGGCACCGCCATCAACAAGCATGCGACCAATAGGCTTACCATCAATGTGACCCTTGATAAACAAAGGCTTTAGGTGTTGTCCATGCTTCTCTGGTTTCTCAAATGTAACACTTTTTGGGCCAAGAACAAGCTCTGCAACTTCAGCCTCTTCAGCCTTAGGCGCACGAAATTCAGCGGGCAGCTCAAATACCATATTAATGTCCATATCCGCAGGCATATCCTCTTTATCCCCAGAGTTTCCATCCATGACCATGTCATCAACAATGTTGCCTTCCTCCCTTGCGATGCGCTTCTCTTTCCAAGTCATATTCAAAGGCACCATTGGTTTATCTTTATTGAACCACTCGTCGCGCTTCTTCTCAGCTAGTTCCTCTCTAATTTCCAATGCCCGCAGCCGCTGCACCCATCTTTTCTGAGTATGTGTGAGCCCCGTTGGGCACCATCGAAGCTTTGGTTTAGTTCCTGGTGCCACTGACCTAATTCTGCTGCCCCCCGAGTTCGTCGGTCTGGACTGATGTGCTGCTGCTTGGGGAGCAAACATTCTGTCTTTGGCTGAAAGAATTCTGTATTGATCAGTTGTGCTAGCGGTCCCATCTTTCTGCATATTGGGACCCAAATCAGCATGTGAGTTGCTTTCTTTTGCTGGAATCTCCTCTTGCTGCGATGTATCAGGCCCCTGTTGCTGCAATGCATCATTACTAATCTTTTCTGAACTGAACCAAATCTGAAACCTCCAATCATGATTGTTTCTGGATCAGGGGCAACACCTGCAGCTGATTTGAGCTTACCATTATCAACATTAAGAGCAGCACCCAGCCCAGGTTGGTTTGTAATAGCACAACCAGACCTACATTCATCATGTTCAACTGATTTTTTTACATCACCCTTAGATCTGACCGGTACCCATGCAAACTTCTGGCCACCTATGTGAACCTTGCCATCCGCATTGTGTCTAGACAATCTGCTCTGCGCAAATCTTTTGCTGGATGAGCTAGCTTCAGCCCCTTTGCTTGAACCATCTTTACCTCGAACCACAATAGCATCACGTGATCTTGCTTCATGACTAAATCGAGCCCTTTTCTCATGCATGTTTGGTCTGAACATAGGCCTAGGCAGGATCCATCCTGGTTGAAAATAACCTGCTGGCCCTATAGGATATGGCGCCCAAGGATTAAAACCCCATGGAGGAATTTGCGGATACATAGGAGGTGCACATCCCCAATATGCTGGCTCCATTGCGAAATATGGCTGCTGGTCATATGAATTTCTTTGCCATTGCTCATGACCGACAGGTCCAGAAGGAGATCTAAGACGTTTATTACCTCCAAGACGGTTAAATACATTGGTGGTCTTGCATGAAGTGTATTTCTCCAACAACATGTTAACTGTCGGCTTTGGCCTCGGAGCTTGTCTCCTTCTTCCATTAATTTTCCACACTCCTACTTCTGGTTTCTTTGGTTTAATCATCCTTGGAGGAGCACTATTATCAACAACATTTTTTTCTCTTGCGGATTCGGTCTGATCCGACCGAATAAGCATTTTCTTATTCTCAAACTCAACCACATTGATAGGAAAAGGATCACTATCGAGCTTCATCTTAGTACCTTCTGTAAATACCAATCGTCCGTCATTAATGGCTGATTGCACCTGTCGACGAAACACATTACAATCGTTAGTAGCATGAGAAAAAGAGTTATGCCATTTACAATAAGCTCTTCTACCCAGTTCTTCTTGAGATGGAATCACATGCCCTTCTTTTATTCTAATTAACTTCCCTTGCAACAACATGTCAAAAATCTTGTCACACTTACTAACATCAAAAGTATATTTGATTTCCTCTCTTTTAGCTGGTGTGGGTTTCAGGGCAGCACATGCAAAAGGTTTTGACTTAGGTGCTCGAACCCATTCGGCCATACAAATATCAACATCATCTTCACTAGCCGAATCACTATCATGCTCTATAACATTAACCGTAGGTTTTTCCTTGTCTTTGTTCTTATTATCTCTAAACCGGCTGTATGGTTTAACTTCTTTAGCACGGTTTTCCTGTGCCCAAGCCTTTTGCAAAACTTGGTTAACATCTGAAAATTCTCGCCCTTCCAATTTATCTCTAATATGAGCAAGCAAACCCGAAAAGGCAAGATCAGCTAAATCTTTTTCGGCTATGGTCAAACTGAAGCATCGGTTTTTGACATCTCTAAATCTTTTAATATAATCATAAACAGATTCACTGTGTTTTTGCTTAACCATTGTCAAATCTGAAAGTCTAAGTTCAGTTTCACCACCATAAAAATACTCATGAAATTTCTGCTCCAATTGAGCCCATGTTGCAATAGAGTTAGGAGCAAGCGATGTAAACCAAGTAAATGCAGTACCAGATAAAGACAAAGGAAATAATTTCACTCTAAAAATATCTGATGTACCAACTTCACTGCATTGTGCTAAAAATTGTCCTACATGCTCAAAGGTTGATCTACCATCTTCTCCTGTGAACTTAACAAAATCTGGAATTTTAAACCCACGAGGATAAGGTGTTGTGTCGAAATATTCAGGGTAGGGTTTTTGATATGCACGTGCTCTACCCTTAGGTTCCAGGCCAAATTCTCTAAGTATATTAGCAAGTTGATCCTTAAAATTTTCAGTAGGCTGCGGAGAACTAGCTTGTGGCATAGATGCACCATAAGAACGTGGCGGTAACTCTGACAAAGAAGTTTGAGCATGATACATTTGCTGCGGAGAACCATTAAAACACGCATCTGGCACCGGCCCGTAAGGAACCCCGGTACCAATAGGTGGCAAGGGTGGTGTGCTATTTGCTACTGTTTGATAGTAGGGTTGCTGCAGATTGGAATTAAAGCCAACACTTCGGTTATTGCTGCTGAAATTTTGTGGAACCGAAGTCAGAGCAGGAGTAGCAGCAGTAGGTACAAAATTATTGGCCGAATTGCCAATGTAATTCTGGCCACTTTGGTTATTGCTTAATGGGATGTGGGGCTGCACAACATTGGGCACTGCAACGGGTGTATGCATAGGGTTAGGTACATTAGTGAACCTACTATTTTCTGGACGCACCGGCTGTTTCTCATAACGTTCATCATTGGCCTGTAGCACCATTGAACGAATTTGAAGAGGCAAGCTGATCTGAATATCCTTATTAAATTGCTCTCTGAACTCATCAAATTTGCTAACTACAGATTCAGTAATCGTGCGTGCCATGTCTGACATTTGTTTGCCGTATTTACTAGCTACAGATGCATCAATTAGATGTGCAATCTCTTCTGTACAAGCAGTTTTACTTACCCCAGCAGGATGACTTGGTGTAGTTACCTTCTGGATGACGCCGTTTCTTGTCCTTTGGAAGCCCGTCAACTTCTGCTTCAGCTTTTCCACCCTCTCTTCCTCAAGCTCCTGTTCAAGTTTCCGCCGTTCATCCTCAGGCAGATCCTCAAGTGTGACGGCGATGATGTTGTTGGGGTTGAGATCACTCCCGTCCTTGGGGTCGGTGCTCATTGTGTTCCTCTTCTTCTTCCCCAGCGGAGTCGCCAATTGTGTTGCTGTGCGAAATTGATCCACACAGCACCACAGAATCCTCGCTTTCGTGGAGGTAAACCGACTGTTTTTCAATGCAAAACGGCAAAGATCAGCCAAACCCTAGGGTTGCTAGGGCTAGGCAGAAGCTACGAGCTAGGTGCTGGAAAGAAAAGAACGTAGGAGAAAAAGTAACGTAAGGTTGTGAAAGGATCGATTGATTGCCCTTTTTCCAATCGGCCAAGGCCTATATATAAGGCACGCAGGACTTTGCGTTTGGGAGCAGGACTCCAGGTCCAAACCGAACAGGTTTTGGCCACTTTAAGTTGGTTGCCATGTATACAGAAAAAACCTGCCTGCTAGCCATGTTCCCCTGCCATATCTCGTACAGGGCTTCATTGGCCTATAATGGAAATAATAAAATATTCTGTCCAGGACGCTAATCATACCAGATAATAGAAGTTTTATACTAGTTGCCTTGTTCACTTGCGCCACCCTCCATCCAGATGTCTTCCCTTCTACTTTTGCCCCAAGGAAATAACTTGCTTTGCCTGACTTGGTGTCTCTGCACTGAACATTAGCATATACACTAATCTGGCAGATCAAATAAACTTGGTAGCCAAATTATACCTGCAACAGAAAGCACGAGCACACATAGGTGACAAATTGGCAAGTGTTTCGTGGGAGAGGCTTTAAGTTTGGTGGAGACAGATAGGTCTTTTCGGGTGGACCAGAACTTAGTGATACTGATGGTGAAGATGGAGGGGTTTGGTGCATATTTTGATCTCCACATACCCCCCCCCCCCCCCCCCACCCCCGCCATCTAGTTTTAGTGGACCAGGCTGTCAGATACATGCCATGTCAGCGGGGGATACAGAGCCCTCTTTTTTTACTCCCACTTTCTCAAAAAACTTATGTTGATATTTTTAAACATAAAATTGGTCAAACTTTATGAAGTTTTGACTTTAGATAAAACTAATATACGAAGATATGGAGGAAGTAGGACCGTATGTGCAGCGCAGCGCATAAATAAGTTTGTTGACCCAGGTGAGCATTTTCCAAGGGACCAAATTGTACCACTAGTTTAATGGTTGTAGGTGTATTTCACTCTCTAAAGTTGTAATTTGATGACCTGTTGTGATTATATGGTTTTTGCCGAGTAAAGCTAAGCATTTTCTCAGTATATACATGGCACCAGTTGTACAATGTGTAATGAAAAAACACAACCTGGTTTACCAGTACAGAATATTTTGTTAGTTAACCTAAATAATTCTTATTTTCTGTTGCTGATGTTTCAAACGATTCTATCTACTTACAGTTTAAAAAAATCAAGTTCTAATCACTCCACAATAACAGGCAATAAATGAGAAACATAAGTTGAGTCTGAAAGTTCAAAATTATAGGGCCATACAGTCATAAATGACAGGCGCCAGGATGGCAGAGAAAATAATGCCTGAATCGGAAGTTCACATTATGCATTGAGTTGTGCTTTTGCACCAGATGTCTCGCCGTAATTCAGTATACATTTCTCATTGTAATTATAGGTGGTTTATGTAACCATATGGATTCACAGTAGCCACTCACGTGGACATGCTTTTTGTGTGGCTCAAGTTGCTATATTTGTTCACACTTCACAGAAGCTGACCGTGCGGAGGTGCTTTGTCTTTTTTTCGTAATGAAGTGTTCCTTTTTCTTTTTCCTTTGTCAGATATGGAGTGTGAAGCAGGACAAATGTGTATATGATTTTAAAGAGCATACCAAGGTTTGTCAAATAATCGTTATCCTTGCTTGATCCCTTGAGTTTTCTAACTTTCTCTCTTATCTGCTCAACTGTCTTTTTGCAGGAAATATACACTATTAGATGGAGCCCCACAGGTCCAGGAACAAATAATCCCAATCAACAGCTGCTTTTGGCAAGGTATAATTTGGGCATTAGCTCAGAGCCTTTAAAGACAAATAATGCCTTTGTATTTTCATTTCTGACAGTTGACTGTTGTTGGGTCAACTGACCGACCTGTTCTAATATGAATTCCTGACGTTTGAATTATGTGCAGCCTTCAGTGAGTAACCTTGACCAGTTAATCCTGCATGAATTAGTAATAATAAAATTGAACATTGTAAAAATATTTTTAATGAAAAATCTCGTGTTACAATTTCTGTCTAACAAATTCATTTAGTCTACTAATCAGCGGTCAAAGATTGTAAAGTTTGACTGAACATTTTCTGGGACATCATGTATTTTGGAACAGAGGTAGTATATCGTAGGAAACTTGATAGTTGCAGTACACTGCAAAGTGGTTGTTCAGTAAGTTCGCTCTCTCCTACCTGCAATGATATCCACTACAATTTTGGAAATTATCGATGGGTAGTGTGTTGGGTGATTAGTCGTTCTCAGCGTCTACTGTAATCCAGTATTAATGCTTCCTTTGTATGATATGGTACACTAGGCCTCGCTTCAGCGAGAACATATCATCTTGTAAGTGGATAGCCAGCGGTAACAAATTAGCTCATGCCAAATCATGATTTGTACGGAACATGTTTATAGTCCAAGATGATATTATTTCAGCATCAACTCGTGTTGTAGGTAAGTTCTTGGTCAATGTTTATTTTGGTACAAACTCCTAGTTCACCATTCAGTGGTTTCAGTGTCTGTTTGATAGCGTTGTTTATCCCTTGTGTACAAGATAGTTGGTAAACTAGCAGAATTAGGTATCTGCATTAGGTTCCTTGCTTCTGAGGACAATTTTGCTACCCCAGCAGGTTGCTTGTGTTTATCAGCAATGATGGACTATTTTGTTTTATATGCAGCGCATCGTTTGATTCATCTATCAAGCTATGGGAAGTTGAGAAAGGACACCTTCTGTACAGCTTGGCTGGCCATAGGTACTGATACTAAGGGAAGAAAATTATCGCGAGTTACTGTGTCACACATAGAATGCTAAATTCTTGTCAATTTACGAATGATTACAGGCAGCCAGTTTATTCTGTGGCCTTTAGCCCTGATGGTGAGTACCTGGCTAGTGGGTCGCTGGATCAAAGCCTACATATATGGTCCGTCAAAGAAGGCAGGATCCTGAAGACCTTCAGAGGGAGCGGTGGCATTTTTGAAGTGTGCTGGAACAAAGAAGGCAGCAAGATAGCAGCTTGCTTCTCCAACAATACTGTCTGCGTCATGGATTTCAGGATGTAGTTTCACCAGAAGATGTACATGTATCAAGCTACAAGGCTAGAATATATGTTCTTCCCATTGGTGGGAAATTGTTAGTCTACTCTAGGTTTTGGATTTAGCTTCCCAGCTGTACAGTAGGACCTGACCGTAGTACCTTGTAGGGCACAAGCCTCACAAAAGAGCATGTATGGCGCGTTGACATGATGATGTTACTGTATTGGTGTTGTAGTATGGAGATATTGTGGTGCAATCAAATCATTTGACTTAGGTGATATAGATTAAGATGGCTACAAGTTTATTGGAACATATGGATATTAATGATAATGTCTTGTTAGGATGTATTTTACATGAATATTTGTAGGAATCTGATCATACGAGTAATTGAAACAGTTCAGCGGTGGGTGGAGAAACAGCTCAAAAGCATACTTTCTGCGCTTTCAAATGATCTACATCAGTCTTCATTCTTTTAAAGCCAATCGCAGTAAATATGTAAATCCTTTTCGCAGAAATTAGTTACTATGGTAATGTATATAGCCTGTTTCATCAATGTTGACACTATCTTTGAGATTCATGTGAGAAGCCAAAGCAAAGAAATTTGCTATTAGCTTTGCTCCTCGTTCGCTGCTAGTCCATCGTCGTTTGCCAGCCCAGTCCTTGCTGGGTTCAACGTTGCCGGTATGGCCAAGGCCAGAGCGAGGGAAGAGCTTGTGCCCCCAGCAGGACTTGCCCGCTGCCGGGGTTCGGCTTCACCCTCCACAGTTTCGTGCGTGGGTTGCTCCGCTTCTGTGGCTACCAACTGCATCATATTCCGCCTAACGGAGTCCTCCGCATAGCCAATTTCATTACTTTCTGTGAATGTTTCCTCGGATGGCTCCTCACTTTGAGTTGTTCTGGTACTTCTTCCGAGTTTACGTTCAGACGAACGGGGATGTCGTGTGCGACCTCGGGGGAGCTATCTTGCAGCTGCGCCCCAACACCAAGCTCTTTGCCACAGACCTCCCAAAATTTGTTAGGGAATGTCATGCCTTGGTTCTATGTTTTTGGGTTTGGAGACAGCCTGCCCGTCTTCGTGAACGAACACCCGCAAAAGTTGGGTCCCGGGCTCCACTGAACCAACTGTCACCGTGAGGCCAAGGCTTTGGCTGACGCCACAACCCATTTGTAGGAGGCCGGGCTGAAGGGAGGCCACGTTATCAGGACATGGGTGGACCGCACGTCCTCCCTCTACAAACTTGGCCGTCCCCGATGTACATGTACACGGGAGCAGCAGACCTGTCGCGGGTGTCGCAAGACGAGCTGGGCCGGAAGAAGTTGATCGCCATCTTTGCACCTTGATCGAGCCAAAGACGATCAAGGAGTCCAAGGTCGTGCCATTGAGGCTTTCAGTGCGAACCACCCATGGAGCCAAGTAAGTGTCAAAAACTTTGCGTTCTTCCTTATCTGGAGCTCGGGGCTTTATCCTCTGCGTACCATTCGTTCTTGTTGTGCAGAAGTTTGTGGCCTTTGAGGCATACCACTCGGAGCCCCATTGCCGGTGAAGGTGGTGGACGCGGCCATGTATGTCTTCATTGATGGAGGCCACCCTTTTTTAGTCTGAGAAGGTTAGGGGCGCACCCCCCCAAAAGGCGGAAGAAAATGCCTAAGGAGGCCTGAGATGAGGAAGAAGATCCGGGACCGAGGCCTCCGATGACGGTGATGTTACTGACTCCCTCGAGGATGATGATGCTGAAACAACGACCTCCACTCAGGAGCGCAGCAGTGACGATGCCGAAGATGACGACGACGAGGAAGAGGTTGATCAAGGGACTATCGGTGCGTGCTCGTGAGCACTTGCGACACAACGGAGCAGGAGACTGCTCCCTTTTTTGGTTCGGTAGGCGGTGCGGCGAACACAGATGTTGCTATGACCTCTGGCTGGTGAGGAATCTAGAGACGAGGAGGTTTTACCCAGGTGAGGGCCGCATTGCATATAATAACCTACTCCTGCTTGCTTTGGTGGTTTGAGTGGTGGATGAGTACAATCTGGGTAGTGCTGCAAGTCTCGGGAAGGGAGTTGGCAGATCTTCTAAGTGTCTATCTTATTTTTGACCTAGGATTTTCCCCTTAGGACGAGTTCCTCTTTTACCTCTCCGTCCCCCCTAAATGCCATAGCTTGGTCTCCCTTTTATATGCCAAGGGGTTACCACATTTGCTACAGACGGCACTGGGGATATCGAAATTACACTACTAGTACTATACCTACCACATTAAATGCGAGGGCAGGTGTTGAAAGCGCAGGTTATCTCCCAGAGGGGCGGGGGGTTGAATGGGAGACTTTTAGAAATTCGTCAAACTCTGAGGAATTTGACGAAGATCAGAGTGAAGAAATAGAAACACAAGGAAAACGAAGTCATCACAGAATTAGAGTGCATGCAATCAGGATACGTAAGAGTGAAGAACATGCAATCATACAATCATACAAGCATGAAGAATATGAACTGAGGAAATAAAAGATAGCATGATGGAATTCTTCAGTTCAAATTTGTCAGAGCATAGATCACAAATTCTTTAGTAGCGGAATGAAGTAAGAGAGGGTGAGGAATTTGAAAACAGGTAGGCTCGGTGAAGACAATGCAATTTGATAGACCAGTTCCAGTTGCTACATTAACTGTATGTCTGGTTGAGGCGGCTGAGTCACAACTCAGAGGACACACAATCCTCACCGTATTCCTCTTGAGCTAAGGTCACTTAGTCCTCGCCCAATCACTCGTGGTAATTCTTCAAGGTAGACTTCCAAAACTTTCACAGACTTGTTCACCGGCACACCACAATGACTCTTGGTGTACTCAGAACTTGACGCCTAACCGTCTGGAAGAATGACAGTCTTCAAAGGTAACAGGTGTCGGATCACACAGATCAATCTCTTCAGTTATGCTCAATCACTTTGCTCTGGGTTTTTCCTCACTTAGGATTCTCTAAAAGTCGTGAGAGGATGGGTTGCTCTCAAATGACAAGTGTTATGTTCTCTTGGAGCAGCCAACCAACAAGTGGTTGTGGGGGTGGCTATTTATAGCCAGGGGGCAACTCGACATGGATTATCATAAATGCCCTTCTCTGATTCGATCGTTGTCAGGATAAGGATCCACTCGACAGGTGGCCAGCGGCGCAACAACGGTTGGATTTTGAACTCTCAAATTCGTAGGGGCACTCAACTTCCTCACTTTTAGGCAGTTTGCACTGGCGAACTCCTAACTCCTCAGCATGACCAAATTCGCCAGTGACCAGATGAACTTCGTCACTGTCGCTAGCAAATGCGTTAGCTGTTTTGGAGATTTCCAAAGGCTTCACTCGAAGCGGCTAGTGTAGTATAGGTTTTGAGTAAGTATGAGCATCACTTTGGAAATGTGAAATATGTTTCACCTAGACCCCCTTTAACAATACGGTTTTTCCTATGACTCAAAGAAGAAGAAAAGAAACTATGAAAACAAAAGTCTTCAAGCTTCAAAGTCTTCACATCAATTTCTTCAAAGGCCGTACCAATTTCGTCACCAAATTCTTCACTTGAAGAAATCCATTTTTAGGGTCGTCTTCCATGTGTTAAACCAAATCTTCAGGGACTCTGTTTCCTGTGTATACTCACAAACACATTAGATCCTCAACCTATTTGTCTTCAATACTCCAAAACCACTATGGGGGCACCTGATGCACTTACATTCTCCCCCTTTTTGGTGATTGATGACAAATTGGTTAGGCTTTCAAGGGAGTAAAAATAATTGAAATGTAAGTACAGACTTTCAAGAAATTGGTTACAAGATATTGAGGAACTCCCTCTGAAGATGTGCATATGAGAAATTTGCTTTGGATTGCAAATGCACAGGGCAGGTTGAAATTGTGGAGATCTCCCCCTATATCTTGGAATCCAATCATGCATGATCATAAGATATTTGAAGAATATGAATGCATGATGAAAATTGGCGTCTGACGAAATTGTGCATGCATGAGCAGATATATTTAAGATCAGAGCATGCATATCAAATGTAGCAAAAGAGCCAGACTACCAATAGTTATTAAGTTACAACTCATCAAAGAGCAAATCCAATAAAGTCAAGAGTTGCAACTTAAGCAAAAACAACCCAT
Source organism: Aegilops tauschii subsp. strangulata (assembly GCF_002575655.3). NCBI lineage: Eukaryota > Viridiplantae > Streptophyta > Magnoliopsida > Poales > Poaceae > Aegilops > Aegilops tauschii. The sequence continues at coordinate 257,207,127 of NC_053036.3, read as the reverse complement.
ATATCGACTCGCTTGAAGACTAACTCAAACTTCTCCCCCTTTGTCATCAAATGACTAAAAGGAGGCAAAGCTGAGGACTAACGCCCCTAAAGAATATCATGGAGAAGTCGAGGGAGCGCCAGCATTGTCGGGGCCGCATGATGCAGAAGGACCAGCTGCAGTGTCTTCAACAACTTCATTTTCGTCAGTTGTGCATGATGAAGACTCTAAACTTGACATCAGAGGAGGAACTTGGGTTTTCTTGAACTTCTTCCTTGGCAGTTCAGCCCAGTGAAAGTTCATTTGGAAATCCATAGCAGCAAGTTCTTCATCTATTTTGAGGTGTGAAAGGATGACCCAAGTGCGATAAAAAATCTCATGGACATAGCATCTGTTCTTGCAGACGACGTTATGCGTCACTGTCATATTGGCTTGAACAGCAGCAAATTTATGCTTAACCCATCAGTGATTTTTGTCAACTTTCTGATGAAGGCTTATGAGCAATTCATGGTCAGTCATGACACGTGGTGCTTCAGGTGAAAAAGATGGCCTTAAGGCTTTTGCAGCTGTATCCTGGCTAGCAGATTCATCAGCATTGGAGCTGGAGATAGGCTGACGGAATTGTCCATTAAGGGGACGAATTCCTTCATCAATGACGGTCTTGCCCTTGCCAGGTACTGTGGACAGAGTGCTTTGAAGAATTTCAACTTCAGGCAAATAACTCAAATGATTTTGACTATCAGCCTTGTAGTGGATTGAAGACTGGAATCTGATGAATCTCATAATCCATGGTGCGTATGGTTTCAATTCAAAAGGTGACTGTGCCATAGTGACCAAAGTCCTCAGGAATAAATCATGAATGTTGATGGGAGTTCCATGAATTATGTGGAACAATAAGTTCTTCATAACTCCCACAACTTCTTCAGCATTTGCATCAGATGGTTGGGCAGCTCAGGTTCTTCATAGATTTTCCTTGCTTCTTCTTGGGGTGGACCAACTGGAAGAGCATGAAGAAGTTCATCAATAGGTGCTTTGTAGTGAGTGTCTTCACTCATCCAGTCCAGAGCGATGTAGTAGTGTCGTCAGCGTTGCCAGAAAAATGTACATTAGTGTAGAATTGAAGAATTAGCTCTTGGTTCCAATCGCAGACGTCAGTGCAGAAGTTGAGTAGACCAACATCATGAACAACAGCCAGAACTGGACGAAAGCAGGGAATCGACTCCATATCTACATTGAGGAATATGGTGATGCGGGAATATCATTTTCTTGTAAAATAGCAAAGAAGCATAATAGTTCGTCTGAGTCCTTGTCCAGAAGCGCAGACGCCTAATCTTGGGTGAGTCATATGGGGACTCGCCAACGAAGAAATTCTTCTCTTCGAAGAATTTGGCATTATCAAGCTGGGGCCGCCCGAGGACTCTGCCAATCTTTGGCATCACAGGTATAGGTTGGAGGTTGTGCTTCTTTGGACGTACAAAAAATACTGGTCGTTGGGACCCAGTGGAATCATTTGGATCAGTCACAACGAGAGCTCGAGCAACTTCCTCAGCTGTGGCAGTAGGAACTATGTCTGTGTTAGCTGAAGGAATTGAGTCTGCACGTGAAGGAGATGTATTGACGACATCAACCATTGGCTCATCTTGAGCAATTTCATCAATTGATACAACTGCAATTTCTTCAGGAATGCTTTGAAGTGATGGCTGTCTTTCCTCAGAGCTGGTGTGTATTTCTTCAGTGCGCGCGCTCGACCGAGGCTCTAGAGTAAGGGGAGTGGTGACTGGTGAATTTGGGTGAGCTGCTTCCCAAAATTCATCATGAAGAACTGGCGTTGTAGCACCATCAATATCCACGTCCTCTTCAGTTGCTTCACTACTTCTAGATGAAGTAGCATCATGTTCTTTAGTCAGCGGAACCTGTGAGGGCTTCTGTGATGAAATTTGGTGAAGCGAAGCATCTTCTTCCACTTGAATTTCCTCATCCACTTGCTTTGTGGTAGCAGCAGAGTTGTTCTCATCATCATCTTCATCAGCCTGAGGGATTTGATAGTCCACCCCATATGGAACAATCTGACGATCATCTGATGCAGGAGCAGGGGGCGCTGATGAGATAGGAATTGCATCAACGGGAATGACAATTGAAGACAATATTGCCATCTTCAATTTCTTCACAATTTCCGGAGCAGTGGGAGGAGCTGAAGCTTTTCTCTTCTTGCTTCTTTCTCAGCAGCCTTTGTCTTCTTCACTTCTGATGTAGAAGGAAGGGTGATAATCTTCAAAGATGAAGGAGTTGGTGGTGCTGCTACTGAGGAACTTGATGGTTCAATTACTTCAGGAATGACTGATGCAATCACCCTGGCAGTTTCTTTAGGTACGACTTCATCAGTTGCCCTTTCATTTTCTTCAGGTTCAACTTCTTCAGTTGCACTGGCAGTCTCTTGTGGAGATGAAGGCGCAGTCTCACTAACCCGAGTTGTTGAAGGTGGAGCTGAAGAACTTGAGGGTGGTACTAAGCCAAACTTGCTGCCTCATGCTGGTTGTGGTCTTCAACAGACTTGTTGGTTGCAGTGATGAATCTATCACGCACACACATCAGTGATTTGACTATCTTTCAAACTCTTCAGACAACTATTGAATTCCAGACTGTAAAGTCATGAGCTGTTGAGCAGTAATAGAGAGCATGTTCTTTCGCAGCTCCTTCTCTTTCTGCATTTACTGTTTCCTGACCAGCTTTGCTTGAGCAATTTTGTGCTTCTCATCCAAGGTGAATGCCGACAGGACATGGCTTGGGCCAGGAGGTAGATTCAAGTCATCAAGCGGCGTATCTGGCTTAGTGCACCGAATGCCAATGAAGTCCGGGAGCTTCTTGGGGTCCAGCAGCATAGGAACTGAAGAATTCTTAGCAATAAGCAGCTTGCTCTTGCTTTCTTCTAAGGAACTCCGCGAGCTCATCTTCATCAGCCAGCCCATGTTCGTCAACTTGAGGCACTACGGCCTTGCTCTTGGGACTTGGCCTAGTTCCATGGCCAGTAGTGACCTTTTGCTTTAGCTTGGTCTTTGAAGAAGATGGTTGCCCACTAGTTGAGGCACTTGATGCAGCAATTGAGATTGCTCTAAAGCCCTCAGTGCGTTGGCAAGATGCGAGCACGACCGGTGTTAAAGCTCTGACTACTGCCATTGAGGAACTTGAAGCAGGAGGAGACACTGAAGATTTTGAAGTCTTGGGTGCAGAAGCCTTTGAAGTTGTAGGCTGGGACACTTAGGGCTTTGGGACAGACGACTTTGGCTTGTTGGAAGGCTTTTTTTGCATAGCCTTCTTGGGAGCGCTTGTGCTGCCACTGCCACTTGCACCAGCTTCATTTGAAGCTTTTGTAGCCCTGTTGAATTCTTCAACGACTATCTTTGCTTATTTGTCCAGTTTAGCTTGACGCTTGGCCCATTCCTAGGGTAATTCTTCACCCCTTCGATACTTGAGGGATGAGCAAATTGACCTTCAGCAAGCGGTGGCCTCTTGCATGGAGGCTTCATAGAAGAATCCTTCATATATTTGGGATTGACATATCTGTATGCTCTCCACTCATATGTCCAATATATCTTGATTTTCTGTGTGCGCGTTTTGCGCTGCTTCTTGGTCTCAGGGCCATGAATATTCTCATCTGGTGTACGGTACCCTGCATACAAGTTGTCAGGTATCTCAAAAGCAGTCTGTTCCTCTTTCCTTTTGCCACCTTTCTGAGGCGTCTTTCCATCAGCCGTTTTCTTCAACTGAGGTTTTTGAACACGTGAGGACTCTAAAGATGTTTGAAGGTTTTCCTCAAGCAATGCTACAAATGAATTAATTTGATGAGAACCTAGTGATTCGTCGGCAGACATTGTGCCTGTGAATAGAGTATAGTTGCGAGAAAATAAGGAAGAGTCACATGCGTTCTCAGAGATTTTTCAAAAATAAACCAGTTGAGGAAATTGAACCTTATCGTCTTGACGCAATTCACTAAGTGTTCTTGACCTAGGTTCCAGAGTTGTACAGATAGAGCAATTGCACAGTTGAGGAATCTAGTTGTTAAGTATAACTTAGATGAAAATACTCAAGACTAGCCAAAAGGAAGTGTTGAAGAACTGAAAGAGTGGTAAAAACAACACTTGAAGATTTGTGAGTAGAGTGAAGATAAAATGGGGTGGTAAAATTAGCATTTAATTACCCGAGAGATGAACTCGATGAACTAGATGACGAGACGAAGGAAATCATTAGTTTAGATCTTCCGTGCCCTAACTCGGCGACGAAAGACGTCTAAAGTGGCGGCGGAGGTGAAGAAATCCGCGACCGACGTGAGTACGTCGATGAAGAAGTCGAGGTAGTGAAGCTCTTCTTCTCCGGCGGCACTAGGGTTTGAGGATTGAGAGCGACAAGCTGAGAGGCAAAGTGAACTAGTGTTGACAGGGTCAAGGCTATTTATAGCCACAGTGAAAACTTAGGGGTCCGAAGATTTTGGACGGATAAGCCCCTAACTATTCGCATCTCGGTGACACGCGTCACACATGCATTTTCACCCTTATACACGCGTGGGAAGCGCGGGATGAAGTTATGGTGGCAACCGCAAAAAAAACTTTTTATTTTAAAATGTGTTCGCAATTTCTTCAGCTGTCAAGGGCACAATGAAGACTTTGAACAGTGTCAAGTAGAACGCATATGAAGAATTTGTGAACAAAGTGGGTTGAGCTTAGCATAGAGGGGAGCGGGTCCGATCACGTCCACATAAATGAAGAAATCAAATTGAAGAATTAGCAATATGTGGATGTTGTTGAGGACTTGAAAAACTCAAATAAAAACATTAACAATAAGAGTGAAGAATAACCTCAAGTTACGAATTTGAAAAATTTGACGAAATTGCAAATGACGAAAAACTCAAATTTGAAGAATTTCATAAGAGGTGGCGGTGTTACCCACCGTATAAGAACTATGATGACTACATACACCACGTACAATTATTGTAGGGTTCTGAGAGTCAAGTTCTTCATTAATTTCTTCACACTTAGAGGGTTAGTCTTTATTGGTTAAAGAAAAACATTACTTCGTGTGTTGTGCATCAAAGTCATCAAAAATGCATAAGCATTAGGATGTGTGTCCACTTCAGAGGACATTCGAAGATTCTAGGATGTTTAGCTCACACCACAACTTGCAGAACCTATTTTCATCCAAGGGCTTAGTGAAGATATCGGCAAGCTGGTCTTCAGTCTTCACCTGGTCGATGACAATGTCTCCCTTCAGCACATGATCACGAAGAAAATGGTGACGAATCTGAATATGCTTCATCATGGAATGTTGCACTGGGTAGTGGGCGATCTTGATAGCACTCTCATTGTCGCAAAAGAGAGGGGCTTTCTTCATGTTGATGCCATAGTCTTGAGGGTTTGCTTCATCCATAGCAACTATGAGCAGCAGGCACCAGCGGCAATGTATTCAGCCTCAGCTGTGGAAAGTGCCATGCTAGTCTGTGATATCTACTACGCAACCTTTCTTCTTGTAGACTCGTGTTGGGCCTCCAAGCGCAGAGTTTTGTAGGACAGTAGAAAATTTTCCTCAAGTGAATGACCTAAGGTTTATCAATCCATGGGAGGCATAGGATGAAGATGGTCTCTCTCAAACAACCCTGCAACCAAATAACAAAGAGTCTCTTGTGTCCCCAACACACCCAATACAATGGTAAATTGTATAGGTGCACTAGTTCGGTGAAGAGATGGTGATACAAGTGTAATATGGATAGTAGATATAGGTTTTTGTAATCTGAAAATATAAAAACAGAAAGGTAACTAGTAACAAAAGTGAGCAAAAACGGTATTGCCATGCTTGAAAACAAGGCCTAGGGTTCATATATTAAATCATATGGCAATCCGTCGATGTGCGACAAAGACTCACTCCAAAGTTCCTATCGCGGAGAACATAAGATGAAATTGCATGTAGGGTATGAAACCACCTCAAAGTTATTCTTTCTGATCAATCTTTTGAGCTATTCCTATAAGTGTCACAAACAGCCCTAGAGTTCGTACTAAAACAACACCATATGATACACATCAATCAACCCTAATGTCATCTAGATACTCCAGTGTCACCACAAGTATCCGTGGGTCAATTATATGATATGCATCAAACAACTTCAGATTCATAATATTCAATCCAACACAAAGAACCTCAAAGAGTGCCCCAAGATTTCTACCGGAGAAACAAGGATGAAAACGTGCATCAACCCCTATGCATAGATTACCCCAATATCACCTCGAGAATCCGTGAGTTGAGTGCCAAAACATACATCAAGTGAATCAATAGAACACCCCATTGTCACCACGGGTATCCCACGCAAGACATACATCAACTGTTCTCAAATCCATAAAAGTATTCAATCCGATAATAGTGAAACCTCAAAGGTAAAACTCAATTCATCACAAGAAGATAGAGAGGGAGAAACACCATATGATCCAACTATAGTTACAAAGCTCGCGGTACATCAAGATCGTGCCAAATCAAGAACACGAGAGAGAGAGAGAGAGATCAAACACATAGCTACTGGTACGTACCCTCAGCCCCTAGGGTAAACTACTTCCTTCTCATCATGGAGACCACCGGGATGATGAAGATGGCCTCCAGTGTTGATTTCCTCCTCCGGCAGGGTGCCGGAACGGGGTCCCGATTGTTTTTTTGTGGCTACAGAGGTTTACGGCGGTGGAACTTCTCATCTAGGGTTCTTTTTGGAGTTTTTGGTATTTATAGAAATTTTTGGCGTCAGTCTCACGTCAAGGGGGTGCCTGAGGGGCCCACGCTCGGAGGGCGCGCTCTAGGGGGGTGGGCGCCCCCCAGGCTTGTGGCTCCCTCGTCCACTTCCTAGCCCAGCTCCAGTCCTTCGGGGGTCTCTTTTGGTCCATAAAAAATCACCGTAAATTTTCAGCCCATTCCGAGAACTTCTATTTCTGCACAAAAAATGACACCAAGTTAGTTCTATTGAAAACAACATCAGTCCTGGTTAGGTCTAATAAAATCATACCAAAACCATATAAAGTTGTTGCAAACATGGAATGAATACGTCATAAATTATAGATACGTTGGAGACGTATCATCATCACCAAGCTTAATTCCTGATTGTTCTCGAGTAGGTAAATGATAAAAGAAATAATTTATGAAGTGTGAATGCTACCTAACATGTTTATCAATGTAATATTTCTTTGTTTGGCATGAATATTCAGATCCATTAGATTCAAAACAAAAGTTTAATATTTACATAAAAACAACAATACTTCAAGCATACTAATAAAGCAATCATGTCTTCTCAAAATATCATGGCTAAAGAAAGTTAGCCCTACAAAATCATATAATCTTGTCATGCTCTATCTTCATCACACAAAGTATTTATCATGCACAACCCCGATGACAAGCCAAGCAATTGTTTCATAATTTTGATGTTCTCAAACCTTTTCAACTTTCACGCAATACATTAGCGTGAGCCATGTATATAACATTATGGGTGGAATAGAATATGATGGTGGAGGTTGTGTGGAGAAGACAAAAGAGAAAGAAAGTCTCACATTGACGAGGCAAATCAACGGGCTATGGAGATTCCCATCAATTGATGTCAATGCAAGGGTAGGGATAGCCATGCAACGGATGCACTAGAGCTATTAGTGTATGAAAGCTCAAAAGAAAACTAAGTGGGTGTGCATCCAACTCGCTTGCTCACGAAGACCTAGGGCAATTTGAGGAAGCCCATCATTGGAATATACAAGCCAAGTTCTATAATGAAGAATTCCCATTAGTAATATATGAAAGTGACAAAATAGGAGACCCTCTATATGAAGAACATGGTGCTACTTTGAAGCACAAGTGTGGAAAAGGGTAGTAACATTGTCCCTTCTCTCTTTTTCTCTCATTTTTTATATATTTTTCTTTTTTTCCTTTCTTTTGGGCTCTTTGGCCTCTTTTTATTTTTATTTTGGGCTCTTTGGATTTTTTTTTAATTTTAGTCCGGAGTCTCATCTCGACTTGTGAGGGAATCATAGCCTCCCTCATCCTTTCCTCACATGGGACAATACTCTAATAATGATGATCATCACACTTTTCTTTACTTACAACTCAAAAATTACAACTCTATACTAGAACAAAGATATGACTCTATATGAATGCTTCATCCATATGAAAGCAATATGACAATGATGGTGTGTGTCATAATAAAACGGAACGGTGGAAGTTGCATGGCAATATATCTCGGAATGGCGATGGAAATGCCATAATAGGTAGGTATGGTGGCTATTTTGAGGAAGATATAAGGTGGCTTATGTGTGAAAGAGCGTATTATATCACGGGGTTTGGATGCACCGGCGAAGTTTGCACCAACTCTCAAGGTGAGGAAGGGCAATGCGCAGTACCGAAAAGGCTAGCAATGGTGGAAGAGTGAGAGTGCGTATAATCCATGGACTCAACATTAGTCATAAAGAACTCACATACTTATTGCCAAAGTTTATTAGCTATTGAAACAAAGTACTAATACGCATGCTCCTAGGGGGATACATTGGTAGAAAAAGACCATCGCTCGTCCCCGACCGCCACTCATAAGGAATACAATAAAAAATAAATCATGTTCCAACTTCATCGCATAACTAGAGACCATACGTGCATGCTTCGGGAATCACAAACCTTAACACAAGTATTCTTACTAATCCACAATTACTCACTAGCATGACTCTAATATCACCATCTTTATATCTCAAAACAAATGCAAGGAATCAAACTTCTCATATATTCAATGATCTTCATGAAAGTTTTATTATATCCCTCTTGAATACCCATCATATTAGGACTAAATTCATAACCTAAGCAAATTGCCATACTATTTATAAGAGTCTCAAAATAATATAAGTGAATCATGAGAGTTCATCAATTTATACAAAATAAAACCACCGCCATGCTTTAAAAAGATATAAGTGAAGCACTAGAGCAACTACCTAGCTCAAAAGATATAAGTGAAGCACAAGAGTAAATGACAAACTACTCCAAAAAGATATAAGTGAAGATCAAATGAGTAGTCAAATAATTAAGTAGCTATGTGAAGAATCTCTCTCATTTAAGAATTTCAGATCTTAAGTATTTTATTAAAACAACAAGCAAAACAAAATAAAATGACATTCCAAGGATAGCACATATAATGTGAAGAAGCAAAAAACTTAGGCTCAACCAAAATTGACCGATCATTGTTGAAGAAGAAATGTGGGATGCCAACCGAGGCAACCCCAAGCTTAGATGCTTGAGACTTCTTGAAATATTAACTAGGAATGACTTGGGCATCCCCAAGCTTGAGCTCTCGTGTCTCCTTAATTCCTTTCATATCACGGTTTCCCTAATTCTTGAAACTTCATCCACATAAAACTCAATAAGAATTCATGAGATAAGTTAGTATAAATCAATGCAAAACATTAACGTTCTCTACTGTATAAACTAAAATTATAATTTGACATTGCATACTAAATGCCTCTGCACATTTAATACTCCTATCCATAAATAGAGTAAGTAAACAAGCAAACATAACATCAATCTGTCTAAACATGACAATCTGTAAAGAGTGCAATAATATTCATACTTCCCTAACTCCAAAAATTCTGAAAAATTGCGACATCGTAGATTTTTTTGTAGCATATTGTATAAAAGTTTCAAGAATTTATCTTGTTCTGACTGTTCACAAATATTCAAAACATAATAACAAACTTCCTGTTTTTCAAACAACAACATAGACTTGCAAAATAAGCATGGTAATGGCTATACTTGACATTTTTATTGAAATAAAAGATGCAAAAAATTATTCTAAATAGAAGAAAGCAAATCTCAACAAAAATGACGCTCCAAGAAAAACTCATATCATGTGACGAATAAAAATATAGCTCCAAGTAAGGTTACCGATAATGTTGAAGACGAAAGAGGGGATGCCTTCCAGGGCATCCCCAAGCTTAGTTGCTTGGGTATTCCTTGAATATTACCTTGGGGTGTCTTGGGCATCCCCAAGCTTAGGGTCTTGCCACTCCTTATTGTCCTCATGTCGATATCTCACCCGAAACTTGAAAACTTCAATCACACAAAACTTAACGGAACTTTTTGTAACGCCCACGATGCGGCTATATCTCCCACGTGTCGAGGCACGACTTAGAGGAATAACCGCATTGTGGTTTTGTCGCAAGAAGGGTCATCTTCACACAATCCCATGTAATGAACAAGAATGGGATAACGAGAGTTGGCTTACAATCGCCACTTCACACAATACATAAAATTAATTCATACATCATCCAAAAACCACACATAGACCGACTACGGTCAAATCCAAATGAAAATAAGATAACCCCAAATGCTAGATCCCCGATCGTCCCAACTGGGCTCCACTATTGATCATCAGGAAAAGAAACATAGTAACGACCACGTTCCTCGTCGAACTCCCACTTGAGCTCGGTTGCGTCACCTGCACTGGCATCGTCGGCACCTGCAACTGTTTTGGTAGAATCTGTGAGTCACGAGGACTCAACAATCTCACACCCGCGAGATCAAGACTATTTAAGCTTATAGGAAAGGATGGTGTAATGAGGTGGAGCTGCAGCAAGCACTAAGCATATATGGTGGCTAACATACACAAATGAGAGAGAGAAGAGAGGCAACACAACGGTCGCGAAGCTAGACATGATCAAGAAGTGATCCTAAAACTACTTACGCTCATGCATAACTCAAACCGTGTTCACTTCCTGGACTCCGCCGAGAAGAGACCATCACGGCTACACACACAGTTGATGTATTTTAATTAAGTCAAGTGACAAGTTCTCTACAACCGGACATTAACAAATTCCCATCTGCCTCATAACCGCGGGCATGTCTTTCGAAAGATAATACCCTGCAGGGGTGTCCCAACTTAACCCATTATAAGCTCTCACGGTCAACGAAGGATAAACCTTCTCCCGGGAAGACCCGATCAGTCTCGGAATCCCGGTTTACAAGACATTTTGACAATGGTAAAACAGGACCAGCAAAGCTGCCCGATGCGCCGACAAATCCCGATAGGAGCTGCACATATCTCGTTCTCAGGGCACACCGGATAAGTCAAGCTACGAGTAAAACCAGGCCTCGAGTTTCCCCGAGGTGGCCCCGCAGGCTGCTTGGTTCGGACCAACACTCGAAGGAGCACTGGCCCGGGGGGGTTAAATAAAGATGACCCTCGGGCTCGCGAAAACCCAAGGGAAAAGGCTTAGGTGGCAAATGGTAAAACCAAGGTTGGGCCTTGCTGGAGGAGTTTTATTCAAGGCGAACTGTCAAGGGGGTCCCATAAATCACCCAACCGCGTAAGGAACGCAAACTCAAGGAACATAATACCGGTATGACGGAAACTAGGGCGGCAAGAGTGGAACAAAACACCAGGCATAAGGCCGAGCCTTCCACCCTTTACCAAATATATAGATGCATTAATTAAATAAGAGATATTGTGATATCCAAAATATCCATGTTCCAACATGGAACCAACTTCAACTTCATCTGCAACTAGCAACGCTATAAGAATGGCTGAGCAAAAGCGGTAACTTAGCCAAACAACGGTTTGCTAGGAAAGGATGGTTAGAGGCTTGACATGGCAACAGGGGAGGCATGATATAGCAAGTGGTAGGTAGCGCAGCATAGCAATAGAACGAACAACTAGCAAAGCAAAGATAGAAGTGATTTCGAGGGTATGGTCATCTTGCCTGCAAGGTTCTCAGAGTTGTCGAAAGCTTGATCCTCGTAAGCGTACTCAACAGGTTCCTCGTTCACGAACTCGTCTCCCGGCTCTACCCACAGCAAGAACACAAGCAACGGAACCACAATCAATCACGGGAAATGCACAAGCAACATGATGCAAAACATGCATGATATGCGAGATGTGGTATGCGATGCATATGCGTGCTCCGGAAGAAAAAGAATGAACAAGGCAGTAACTTGGCAACCCAAGTATTCCACTGGAAAGATGAGATGATTTCGGTCGAAATCGATATAAAGATCACCGGAAACGGATGCACGGTTTGCAAATGGCAAGCAAAACAAGAATGACACGAATCTGCGATTAACAGCATGATAGCACTTAGAATACATCAAGTAACTATGCTACAGCACCCCAACATAGAAAAAAAACATATGGAAGTAATCTACAGGAGATGCTTGATAAAAGATGAACACTGAGCTACGGCTAGATCACACAATAACAGGTTAAAACAAGCATGGAAATAGTGCAAAAGATATCAGGTTCACAGACTTAGTGAAATTACTGGACATGGCTGAAACAGCATCAGGTAACAATGTTTAGAGCAAGCAACCAACATGCTACAGGAATTTAACGTAGCAAAACAAGTCATGAAATGAATCTACTAAATGCATAGAACAAAAGTCCCTTACTTACCATGAGCCAAAAAGGATCATAAGATATGATGGCACCCATGTAAACATAGCAAGTTTCGTTAGCAGGTTCCAGACTTAGCAGAAAACAGAACATGACATTAGCAGAATTATGAAGGCATCTTGGTGAGCTCGATTCACTCATCACAAAGCAATGCAGGACAAAACAAGCATACACACAGCAAGATGGCATGTTTATGAAGCAAACCATGGCAGGAGCAAATACATAGCATGTATGGATCAACTACAACAACCTTGGCAAAATTGAATATCATGTTAACAATCTGCCAGGAATATTTTATAGCAAAAGTAGAGCAAGATTAAGACATGCTATGCACTCCATAATTGCAAACAGGGGCATGTATGGATATAGCACAACTATATCTACAAAAATCTTACTGAACATACTCAAAATAAGCATGGATCTCACTGAAGACACATGGATATGTGGCAACAAAATAACAGCAGTCACAGACTTGGCAAAATTCCTGTCCCTGAAAACAGAAACATCACGAAGCCTAGTTTGCATGCTTGTGCTAGTCACCACATAGATCACAAAAATACATGGCATACACCTCTGTAAATATGGCATGGCATAGATCAAAACACCTGTAGAGCTCATGCCCATAAGATGCACACATCAATTGCAACAAAAATAACAAATCACCAAGTTCTGTTAAGTGACAGCAGTAAACATCACATAGCACTCTTGCATCAGAGATTTGGGCATCAAGATTAACTCAAATGAGCATGGCACAATGGAACAAAATGAAGAGCATCTCGAGTCGAACATTTTGATATACTACACACACGAAACGGAGCTATGTGCACGGAGATATGATGCAATGAACAGAGCAATAATATGTGAAAACTTCGGGACTTGGCAGAAAATGAGGGGGGAAAAGTCAACCTCGCGAGATCTAGGGTTCGGTGGGCACGGACGCCGAGGCAGCGGCTCCCCGGAGCTCGAGGACGGCCGGAGCTCAGGGAGGAGAGGGCGACGGGAGATGAGGGGCTCGGGCGCCGGCGGGGTCGCGGGCGTCGGCGGCGGGGCGCGCCGGCGAGAGGAGGCGGAGCGGCGGCGGGAGCCACGCGGGAGGAGGCGGAGGCGCGCGCGGGGGCGGCGGCGCGGTGGCGCGGGGGCCACGTGGCGGCTCCCGATTGGCCCGGGGCGGCGGCGGCGATGCGTCCGTCCGGACCGGACGTGTCCGGCGGCGCGGGGTGGAAGAAGACTAGGGTTTCGCCTGAATTTGGAGGAGGGTGCACATATTTATTGGTAGAGGGAGCTAGGAGAGTCCAAATGAGGTGCGGTTTTCGCCGACACGATCGTTATCGAACGACCGAGAGCATGGAGGGGACTTAGATGGGTTATTGGACTGTTTGGAGGGAGGTTTTGCTGCAACACATAAAAGGACTTTGCGGTTACCCGGTTAACCGTTGGAGCGTCAAACGACCTCCAAATGGAACGAAACTTGACAGGTGGTCTACCGGTGGTGTACCAAGGTCACTTGACAAACCTCGGTCCATTCCGAGAACGTTTAACACCCACTCACGAAAAGAAACAAGAGGGGTGCGCCGGTGCACGTGGGAGTGTCGGATTGCAAAACGGACAACGGGGAAAATGCTCGGATGCAAGAGACGAACACGTATGAAAATGAGATGCACATGATGAAATGATATGAAATGCATGACATGAACAAAATGCAAAATGAAAGACAAAAACCCAACCACGGAGGGAATATCATAGCACATAGCCGAAAATGGCAAGAGTTGGAGTTACAAATATGGAAAGTTACATCCGGGGTGTTACACTTTGTGAGATAGGTTAGTATGATAAAACAAATCATTCACTTGAGTACTATCAAAGACAAGATTCATAATTTTTCTCGCAAAATTCCTACTGTACCTTATTATTTCCACAATTTATATCACTTAATATAAGCTATGGAAACACTAAAACAAGCAAACTATGCATTGAAAACAGAATATGTCAAAAACAGAACAATCTGTAAAGATCTAGACAATGACAATACTTCTGTAAATCCAAAAATTATGAAAAATTAGGAAAACGTAGGAATTTTTTATGTAAATCATTTGTAAAAAAATCAGAATTTTTTGATGCTCCAGTGATTTTAAACAATTCTGTTACTGGAAGCAAAAGTTTCTGTTTTTGCACAGAATCAAGTCAACTATCATCCACACTATCCCAAAGGCTTTACTTCATACTTTATTGAAACAAATGCTATAAAACATGATTACTGCAGTAGCTTAATCATGTGAACAAACAAAACAGTAGGGGTAAATGTTGGGTTGTCTCCCAACAAGCACTTTTCTTTAATGCCTTATTAGCTAGGCATGATGATTACAATGATGCTCACATAAAAGATAAGAATTGAAACATAACTGGAGCATCATGAAGAATATGACTAGCATATTTAAGCCTAACCCACTTCCTCTACATAGGGATTTTGTGAGAAAATAATTTATGGGAACAAGAATCATCTAGCATAGGAAGGCAAAACAAGCAATACTTCAAAACTTTAAAGACATAGAGTGGAAACTTGAGATTATTGAGATATGTAGAAGCATATATTCCCCTCTCATAATAATTTTTAGTAGAATCATGAATGAATTCAACAATATAACTATCACATAAAGAATTCTTTTCATGATCCATAAGCATAGAAAATTTATTACTCTCCACATAAGCAAATTTGTTCTCATGAATAGTAGTGGGAGCAAATTCAATGAAATAACTATCATATGATACTTGATCCACATAATCAATTTGAGCATTAAAATCATGATGGCAAGTTTCATGGTTATCATTACTCTTTATAGTACACATGTCATCACCATAATCATCATAGATAGCAACTTTGTTGTGATAATCAATTGAAACCTCTTCCGAAATAGCGGATTCATCATTAAATAAAGTCACGACCTCTCCAAATCAACTTTCATAATTATTACAACAAGATTCAACATCCTCCAAAATAGTGGGATCATTACTTCCTAGTGTTGACACTCTCCCAAACCCACTTTCATCATATTAATCATCATAAATAGGAGGCATGCTATTATCATAATAAATTTGCTCATCAAAACTTGGGGGACTAAAAATATTATCTTCATCAAACATAGCATCCCCAAGCTTATGGATTTGCAAATCATTAGCATCATGGATATTCAAAGAATTCATACTAACAACATGGCAATCATGATCATCATTCAAATTTTTCATGCCAAACATTTTACTTAATTCTTCTTCTATCAATTGAGCATAATTTTCTGCTCCATCATTTTCAAGAAAGACATCATAAAGATGAATTATATGTGGCAACCTCAATTCCAATTTCTGTAGTTTTATTTTATAAACCAAACTAGTGAGAAAACAAGAAACTAAAATATGCAATTGCAAGATCTAAATATATACCTTCAAGCACTCACCTCCCCAGCAACGACGCCACAAAACAACTTGATGTCTACTACGAAACCTTTCTTCTTGTAGACTTGTGTTGGGCCTCCAAGCGCAGAGTTTTGTAGGACAATAGAAAATTTCCCTCAAGTGGTAAGGTTTATCAATCCGTGGGAGGCGTAGGATGAAGATGGTCTCTCTCAAACAACCCTGCAACCAAATAACAAAGAGTATCTTGTGTCCCCAACACACCCAATACAATGGTAAATTGTATAGGTGCACTAGTTCGGCGAAGAGATGGTGATACAAGTGTAATATGGATAGTAGATATAGGTTTTTGCAATCTGAAAATATAAAAACAGCAAGGTAACTAGTAACAAAAGTGAGCAAAAACGGTATTGCAATGCTTGAAAACAAGGCCTAGGGTTCATACTTTCACTAGTGCATAGTCTCTCAACAATGATAACATAATTAAATCATATGGCAATCCCTCAACGTGCGACAAAGAGTCACTCCAAAGTTCCTATCACGGAGAACATAAGATGAAATTTCTTGTAGGGTACGAAACCACCTCAAAGTTATTCTATCTGATCAATCTTTTGAGCTACTCCTATAAGTGTCACGAACATCCATAGAGTTCGTACTAAAATAACACCATATGATACACATCAATCAACCCTAATGTCACCTAGATACTCCAATGTCACCACAAGTGTCTGTGGGTCAATTATACGATATGCATCAAACAGCTTCAGATTCATAATATTCAATCCAACACAAAGAACCTCAAAGAGTGCCCCAACATTTCTACCGGAGAAACAAGGATGAAAACGTGCATCAACCCCTATGCATAGATTACCCCAATGTCACCTTGGGAATCCGCGAGTTGAGTGCCAAAACATACATCAAGTGAATCAATAGAACACCCCATTGTCACCACAGGTATCCCATGCAAGACATATATCAAGTGTTCTCAAATCCATAACAGTATTCAATCCGATAATAGTGAAACCTCAGAGGTAAAACTCAAGTCATCACAAAAATATAGAGAGGGAGAAACACTATATGATCCAATTATAGTAACAAAGCTCGCGGTACATCAAGATCGTGCCAAATCAGAACACGAGAGAGAGAGATCAAACACATAGCTACTGGTACATACCCTCAGCCCCCAGGGTAAACTACTCCCTCCTCGTCATGGAGACCGCCGAGATGCTGAATATGGCCTCCGGTGATGATTTCCCCCTTCGGCAGGGTGCCGGAACGGGGTCCCGATTGGTTTTTCGTGGCTACAGAGGCTTACGGCGACAGAACTTCTCATCTAGGGTTATTTTCGAGGGTTTTGGTATTTATAGGAATTTTTGGCGTCGGTCTCACGTCAAGGGGGTGCCCGAGGAGCCCACAAACTCGAAGGGCGCGCCCTAGGGGGGTGGGCGCGCCCCCAGGCTTGTGGCTCCCTCGTCCACTTCCTGGCCCAGCTCTAGTGCATCGGGGGTCTCTTTTGGTCCATAAAAACTTACCGTAAATTTTCAGCCCATCCCGAGAACTTTTTTTTTCTACACGAAAAACGACACCACGGTAGTTCTGTTGAAAACTGTGTCAGTCCGGGTTAGTTCTAATAAAATCATACCAAAACCATATAAAATTGTCGCAAAAATGTCATGAATACTTCATAAATGATAGATACGTTGGAGACATATCAGTCTGCTTCTTTGAGGACCAACAGACAAGAGATCGTCCGAGGGAATGGCATTTGCGAGATATAGACTTGCAATCCACACGATCTCCAGGGTAATCAGGATCAAAAAGTCCATCTAGATCAAAAGATGAGCCATTGGGATACCATAATCCAAGCGTTGGTGTGTGATCTAAATATCGAAGAATTCGTTTCGCAGCCTGGTGGTGTGATTCCTTTGGTGTCGCTTGAAGTTGGGAACACATGCAAACACTAAGCATAATATCTGGCCGAGATGCACATAGGTAAAGAAGCGAAATAATGATGGAGCGATATACCTTTGATTGAAATCTTTACCATTTTCATCAGTGCTGAGTTGACCATTGGTAGGCATTGGAATTTTGAGGCCTTTGCAGTCTTGCATGCCGAATTTCTTCAGGCAATCTTTGAGGTATTTCTCTTGAGAAATGAAGATGTCATTGGATTGTTGACGAATTTGAAGACCAAGGAAGAATTTCAATTCTCCCATCATAGACATCTGATTATATGCAAATTCTTCACTGAAACGCTTGTTAGTGCAACCAAAGATAATATCATCAACATATATTTGGCATATGGACATTTCACCATCATAAGACTTTGTGAAAAGAGTAGGGTCAAGTGAACTCGGTTTGAAACCCTTTTTCTTCAGGAATTCCTTTAGAGTATCATACCAAGCCCGTGGGGCTTGCTTGAGGCCATAGAGGGCCTTGTTCAGTATGAAGACTTTGTCGGGATGCTTTCGATCCTGAAAACCTGGTGGTTGAGCAACATATACTTCTTCCTCAAGCTTACCATTGAGGAATGCACTTTTCACATCCATTTGATAAGAGAATATTGTGATGGTTAGCATATGCACGCAATATACGAATAACTTCAAGCCTAGCAACAGGTAATGTTTCACTGAAATCAATACCCTCAACCTGTGTGTAGCCTTGTGCTATAAGACGGGCCTTATTCCTTACCACTTGGCCATTTTTGTCTTGCTTGTTGCGGCAGATCCACTTAGTGCCGATAATATTGTGCTTACGTGGATCAGGATGATTCACAAGCTCCCACACATTGTTGAGCTTGAATTGTTGCAATTCTTCTTGTATGGCTTGAATCCACTCAGGCTCCAGAAATGCTTCATCAACTTGGTGGGCTCTGTGATAGAGATAAATGCAAAATGCTCACAAAAGTTAGCCAAATGTGAAGCTCTTGAGCGAGTGAGGGGACCAGGTGCATTGATGTTGTCGAGGATCTTCTCAATCTGCACTTCATTCGCCACTCGTGAATGAGCTGAATGAGGGCCTTGTTGAGGTTGAGCATTTTCCTCAGAGTCATTTTCTTCAGGAGCAGCAGTTTCTTTAGGACGGTGAATGATCACTTCTTCTTCAGCTATTTCTTCACTAGGCACTATTTCACTAGTGCCCATCAACTTGATAGATTCCTCAGGAGGCATTTCATCTAGCACATGAGGCAGGTGCTCTCTTTGCAAGCCGTTAGTTTCATCGAATCGCACATCAACAATTTCAACAACCTTGTTGTGGTAGGTGTTGAAGACTTTGTAGGTGTGCGAGTCCTTTTCGTAACGAAGCATAAAATCCTCATGTGCTTTCGGTGCAAATTTGGAATTGTGACGTGGATCTCTAATCCAGCATTTAGCATCGAAGACATTGAAATAACTTACATTGGGCTTCTTGTCAGTGAGGAGCTCATATGAAGTCTTCTTGAGGAATTTGTGAAGTTATACCTGATTGATGATGTGACAAGCAGTATCAATTACTTCAGGACACCATCAGTGAGATGTCATGTATTCATCAAGCATAGTGCGAGCCATCTCAATGAGAGTCATGTTCTTGCATCGAGTCTTGAAGGTAATGATATGCACCCAGGTGTAACGAGAATAATCATCAACTATGACGAATCCATAGAGAAATGCTGCATTGGTTAGTGTGGCATAATGAGTTGGACCAAAGAGATCCATATGAAGTAATTCAAAGGGACGAGTAGTGGTCTGTTGGGGAATGTAGTGTTTCAAAAAATTTCCTACGATCACGCAAGATCTATCTAGGAGAAGCATAGAAACGAGCAGGGAGAGTGTGTCCACGTACCCTCGTAGACCGAAAGCGGAAGCGTTTAGTAACACGGTTGATTTAGTCGAACGTCTTCATGATCCAACCGATCCAAGTACTGAACGTATGGCACCTCCGGAATCTGCACATGTTCAGCTCGGTGACGTCCCTCAAACTCTTGATCCAGTTGAGGCCGAGGGAGAGTTTCGTCAGCATGACGGCGTGGTGATGGTGATGATGAAGTTACCGGCGCAGGGCTTCGCCTAAGCACTACTACGATATGACCGAGGTGTGAAACTGTGGAGGGGGCACTGCACACGGCTAAGAGAAACTTTGGTGTGCCTTTGGGGTGCTCCCCTCCCCCTTATATAAAGGAGGGAGGGAGGAGGCGGCCGACCTAGGGGGTGCGCCAAGCATAGGGAGTCCTACTAGGACTCCCAAGTCCTAGTAGGATTCCCTTTCCTATTCGGAGTAGGAGAGAAGGAAATAGAGGGAGAGGGAGAAAGAAAGGGGGGCTGCGCCCCCACCCCTTGTCCAATTCGGTTTGGGAAGGGGGGAGGCACGCACCACCTCTTGGACTTCTCCCCTCTCTCCACTAAATCCCAATAAGGCCCATTACTTCTCCCGGTGAATTCCCGCAACTACCCGATACTTCAAAAAAATACCCGAATCACTCGGAACCTTTCTGATATTCGAATATAGCCTTCCAATATATGAATCTTTACCTCTCAACCATTTCGAGACTCCTCGTCATGTCCGTGATCTCATCCGGGACTCCGAACAAACTTCGGTCATAAAATCACATAACTCATAATACAAATCGTCATCGAACGTTAAGCATGCGGACCCTACGGGTTCGAGAACTATGTAGATATGATCGAGACACATCTCCGATCAATAATCAATAGCGGAACCTGGATGCTCATATTGGTTCCTACATATTCTATGAAGATCTTTATCGGTCAAACCGCATAACAACATATGTTGTTCCCTTTGTCATCGGTATGTTACTTGCCCGAGATTCGATCGTCGGTATCACCATACCTAGTTCAATCTCATTACCGGCAAGTCTCTTTACTCGTTCCATAATGCATCATCCCACAACTAACTCATTAGTCACATTGCTTGCAAGGCTTATAGTGATGTGCATTACCGAGAGGGCCCAGAGATACCTCTCCAATACATGGAGTGACAAATCCTAATCTTGATCTATGCCAACCCAACAAACACCTTCGGAGACACCTGTAGAGCATCTTTATAATCATCCAGTTACATTGTGATGTTTGATAGCACGCAAGGTGTTCCTCCGGTATTCAGGAGTTGCATAATCTCATAGTGAGAGGAACATGTATAAGTCATGAAGAAAGCAATAGCAAATAAAACTAAACGATCATTGTGCCAAGCTAACTGATGGGTCTTGTCCATCACATCATTCTCTAATGATGTGATCCCGTTCATCAAATGACAACACATATCTATGGTTAGGAAACTTAACCATCTTTGATTAACGAGCTAGTCAAGTAGAGGCATACTAGGGACACTCTATTTGTCTATGTATTCACACATGTACTAAGTTTCCGGTTAATACAATTCTAGCATGAATAATAAAAATTTATCATGATAGAAGGAAATATAAATAATAACTTTATTATTGCCTCTAGGGCATATTTCCTTCTTGGTCATGATTGTCTTCGAGGAAGCTTTGATCTGGTCATCTTTCCAGCCTCACAAGCACCGCAAAGGTGATCTTTGACGAACTCGACGCCCTCAACGCCAATGATATGCTCCTTCTGATGAGTGTGCTCAAATTCCTCATGCCAGCATGTCCAAGTCGACGATGCCATAGCCAGCACTCTGAAGCTTTTACCAACAGACACGTGGCAGGTTGAGGACCTAGAGAGAAATCTATAATATACAAATCACCTCTCCTAAAGCCTTCGAAGACTTTGGACTTGTCAGATTCCATTAGCACAATGCATCTATATTTGCCAAAGATGACAATCACATCAAGATCACAAAGAGTTGAGACACGCACGAGGTTGTACTCTAGGGACTCGATAAGCATCACCTTTTCCATGTGTCGCTCCTTTGAGATAGCAACCTTACCTAGACCCAATTCCTTGCTTTTTTCCTTTGTCGGCGTAGGTGACATGCTTCAGATGAGACGGAGCAAGGGGAGCATCGGTGAGGAGATTCCTATCAGCACTCATGTGATTGGTGCAGCCACTGTCCAGAACCCATTCGGTAGCTTTTGGAGCATCATCCTGTAGAAGCATTAGTCTCACTTACAAATTCATATACTTTAGTTGAAGAGTATGATGATCAATTTTGTCACCGAATTTCATTAGTAATCATATAACTAGCAGGATAGGGATGTATGAAATGAGGAATTCATTTCATCATGATTAGCCTGCATCCCAACAAGCATTATGTCAGGCCTTCAGCAAATTCATCAGACATTTATTGTGTCTGAAGACCTGATCCTGTAGAAGAGATTAGTTCTTCTTCTTAACCACCCACATCTGAATGGGTGGCTAAGAAGTAGTGTAATGTAACGCATTGATGGAGAACTTAGGCATTGAAGAATATGCATTTCTCTTCACAGGCGGTGTATAGTACTCATAAGAATATGCAGAGGAATTCTTAGCAGTTTTGTGCACATAGTGATTTGAAGATTCATCAGATCGTTGTCTATTTCCCTACATAGAGGTGTTAGTACGAGCATGAGTTGGTCTGCGTCCATTTGATGACTTTAGTTTAGGTGAAGAATTTTCCCTGGGGTTGTTCCTTTTCTTCGGTGGTGTCATGATGACATCACCTAAAGATTTTGAAGAACACTTTTGGGCACCCAGATTTTCTTCACTGGGGGACCATTCCTGCAGTTAGTACCAACAAATCTAGCAAATACTTCACCGTTCTGATTTTTGAATAGCTTATAGTTGGAGTCAAATGACTCATCAGAAGAATGTGGAGTATCACAATTGTAGTCAGATAGAGTGGATGGATCATCTGGAGGTCCTTTTGCAGCAATCCATGTGGTTTTGGGATACTGCTCAGGTTTCCAATAAGGTTGATCTGCGTTCATCTTTCTCTCAAAAGCAATACGCTCTTTCCTAGGGTTCCTGCCGAATATGCTTCTTGAGCACATCACAAAGAATTTGGTGCCCTTTGAGGCTTTTGTACATGCCCGTGATGCACAATTCCTTCAGACCTGCATTTTGTCAGTGACACTCGTGGTCTCCTCAGATGAGGGAATTAAAACCACATAATCATTTGAAGATATAGTAGCAGTTGAATCATTTGAACATTCAGCTGAAGAATTTGCATTATCACGTTCAAGGCATTTTAAGCATGGAGCAACCAATTCTTCCTGAGCGGTGCTGATCTGTTGAACGAGTAATGAATCATTGTCTTTCTGAAGATCATCATGAGACGCTCTCAGCTTCTCGAGTTCTTGCTTCCTTTGAAGAAATTCATAGGACATCTTCTCATGTGCAGCTGAGAGGGCCACATGACGAATTTCAAGTTTGTCATATTTTGACTGGAGATGCTCAAGGTCTTCAGTCAGAATTTGAGACCATTCCATTTCATCATTCAACAAATTGCTAGTTTTATCTAACAGTTTGTGAATCCTTTCCATGGCAGTTCATTGCTTTGCAACAATTTTTGCAAGTTAGGAGTAGCTAGGAGTCGTGTTTTCATCAGATTCACCTTCACTTGAAGAAGATGAGGACTGTTTGAGCACCTTGATGCCTTTGGCCATTAGGCATGTTGCTGAGGACGATGAGTCTGGATCATACGTCATGGGTTTGAGGGATTCCTTGAACTCGAGGAACCAGGGATCTTGACGAGTGCGGCGTCCTTCATAGACATCAGAGATCCTGTCTCAAATGAGCTTCGTTTTGGCTAGGTGCATGATCCACCTGAACTCATCTCCGGATAGGCTGGAGCAGATGATATCCCTTGCCCAGTCCAGCCGAGTGTACTTGCGAATGTCATCAGCATGTTCCATCTTGCATAGATCGGTAAGAACAATCTCAGTACAGTCCAGAGCTTGTTTTTCGTCGATAGGAGACGCTTCCTCATCATGGCCTTCCACTTGGGATAGTCAATGCCATCGAAGATGGGGCACGCAACAGAAACCTTGATCATACCTGCGGTTGGTATAACTAAAACTCCAGGTGGTTAAACCTAAATCACATAGAACAAGGGAGTACCTTGCTCTGATACCAATTGAAAGCGTAGGTTTTCTCCTAGAGGGTGGGGGTGAATGGGAGATTTTTAGAAATTCATCAAACTCTAGGGAATTTGACGAAGATTAGAGTGAAGAAATAGAAACACAAGGGAAGCTAAGTCATCACAGAATTAGAGTTCATGCAATGAGGATACATAAGAGTGAAGAACATGCAATCATACAATCATACATGCATGAAGAATATGAACTGAGGAAATAAAAAATAGCATGATGAAATTCTTCAGTTCAAATTTGTCAGAGCATAGATCACAAATTCTTCAGCAGCGGAATGAAGTAAGAGAGGGTGATGAATTTGAAACCGGGTTTGCTCGGTGAAGACAATGCAATTTGGTAGACCTGTTCCAGTTGCTGCATCAATTGTACGTCTGGTTGAGGCGGCCGCGTCGTAACTCAGAGGACACACAGTCCTCACCGTATTCCTCTTGAGCTAAGGTCACTTAGTCCTCGCCCAATCACTCATGGTAAGTCTTCAAGGTAGACTTCCAAAACCTTCACAGACTTGTTCACCGGCACACCATAATGACTCTTGGTGTACTCAAGAACTTGACGCCTAACCATCTGGAAGAATGGCAGTCTTCAAAGGTAACATGTGTTGGATCACACAAATCAATCTCTTTAGTGATGCTCAATCATTTTGGCTCTGGTTCTTTCCTCACTTAGGATTCTCTCAAAGTCGTCAAAGGATGGGTTTCTCTCAAATGAAGTGATACGTCTCCAACGTATATATAATTTATGAAGTATTCATGCCATGTTACAACAATTTTATATGGTTTGGGTGCATTTTTCTGATTTAAATGGAACTAACCTGGACTGACGCTGTTTTCAGCATAACTACCGTGGTGTTGTTTTTTGTGCAGAAATACAAGTTTCCAAATGCAACAAAACTTTTTGATGATTTTTTTGGAAGAAAAGAGACACTAGAATATTCGTCGGAAGGCCAGAAGAGTCACGAGGTGGCCACCACCCACCAGAGCGCGCCTGGGGGGGGGGAGGTGTGATACTTCTTGAGCTTGCGTTGGTTTTTCCCTTGAAAAGGAAATGGTGATTGTCGGCGTTCTGGGAACGGGGGTCCCCAGACTTGCCTGCCTGCGGCCCACAGCGTGGCTCCACTAGCGGCCTGGTATGGCCCATCTTCACCAGCAAACACTCAAGACCCTCATGAGGGGCCAAGCCTCGCGAGGCGGGCGACACAAGACCTCCTCAGGGGCAGCCTCACTAGGCCAGCTCGCGAGGAGCGGAGAGATCAAGGCGAGGGGCACCTCGTGAGGTTCCCGTGACGTGATCCATGACGACCAAGGCCAGGCGGGCGCCAGCGGGCATAGAGTACTGGTTTCCTCTTCGGTGCTAAAGGAGCAGGCGCAGGCGCAGACACAGGCGAGGAGTCCCGAGGCATCATGCAAAGGTTTCCATATCGGTGCAATGAGACCAAGACCAGCAGGACGGCAAGACAGAGGTCATCGCGGAGCCCACGACGGCGTCACCACCAGAGCCTTTGGCAGGCGAAGACCACCTTTTGTCAGGATAGCTTGTACTTGCTGCCCCCCTTCAAATTGGCCATTGTGGGATCCCTTCCTGCCTAACATTTGGGAAGAGGACCCGGGCCTCTATAAATAGGACTACCCACCACCGTAGGAGGCAACTGATTCGGCCCCAACTGATCTTGGATCAGATCCATTCCATCCACACACAGAAAAGCTCACCGAGCTCAGGAACACCTCTCCTCAGGAGGTAGTTCTTCCCTTGTACTTGTTCACCCCAGCCTACAAGGCAATCGACCACACCACACTGGAGTAGGGTATTACACCACATCGGTGGCCCGAACCAGTATAAACTCTTGTGTCCCTTGTTCACCGGGTTCGGTGAGCTGAGCTTTGAGATCATGGTGAGAGCGTGAGCGAGGGGGAGAGAGATCTTCGTGTGCACCCCAGAGTTCGAACCTCAAGGGTTTTGCCGGAACCCGTAATCCGACATTTGGCGCGCCAGGTAGGGGTGCGCCGAAGTTCGCCTCTCCGCCGACACTGCCTCCCCGTCCTGTCTCCATGGTCGGCGTTGCTCCTCCGACTGGGTCAACGGACGCCCATGACGGCGCCAAGGGGCTCAGAGCTTTTACCCCCGCCTTGCGGCGGGTGCAGTGGCCACCCAAGTTCAAGTCGGAGATGCCGCCGCGTTACGACGGCGCGGCGGATCCGTCGGCCTTCCTGCTAGCGTATGAGGAGGCCGTCCTGGAAGCTGGAGGCGATGACAAGGTCATGGACAACTGGTTTCCCATGGCCCTCACTGGCGCACCACGCGCCTGGCTGCTCACCCTCCCAGGATCCTCTGTGGCCTCTTGGGAGGAGCTTCGCGGCACCGGCGCCTATCGCTGTCGCGGCCCTCCTCGGCGGCTCGCAAGCATCGCCCTCGGACTGTCACACCAAGCAGTTCTTCCGCCAGATCGGCGCCGCCTCTGTGCAGCAAGGAGCTCCTCCAGGATGGGCGGTGCCCAAGGCCGACCTCACCTTCGACTCGGGGGATCACCCCGTCACCACTGCCAGCTCGGGCGTGCTCCCAAGGCTTTGCACGCCCACCATCTGCAACGCAGCCGTCACCAAGACCCTCATCGACGACGGGCCCGGCCTTAATGTGCTCTCCGTGGAAGCTTTCGGCTTGCTCCACGTGCCGCATGAACAGCTCCGCCCCACCAGGCCCTTCTCCGGAGTCGGTAGCGGCTCCACCAGCCCCCTAGGACAGATCCACCTTCCTGTGACCTTCGGCACTCGCGACAACTACCACACCGAGCTGATCGACTTCAACATCACCCGCATCAGCCTCCCATACAACGCCATCCTCGGGTACCCGACCCTGGCTCAGTTTATGGTGGCAACCCATCCAACCTACAACCTTATGAAGATGCCTGGGAGCAACCGCGTCCTAACCGTGGCGGGGGACACCAAGGAGGCTTTGACGGTGCTCAAGCTTGCCTTCAAGGCCGCCGCGGCAGCACGCCCGGCCGACGAGGCCACCCTCGGAGCTAAGGAGGCCGCGCCAGTGAAGAAGAAGCAGCTGTTCACTCAAGATCGGGCCAAAACGAAGCAAGTGCCGGTCGAGGAAGGTGGACCCTCAGGAGCCACCTTCACCATAGGTGCCAACCTCGACCCAGATCAAGAGGAGGCATTGGTGAAGTTCTTGCGCGCGAACAAGGAGGTATTCTCCTGGGAACCCAAGCAGCTGGTAGGGGTCCCGAGGGGGGTGATCGAGCATCACTTAAGGGTGTGCCCCGATGTGCGCCCTGTGAAGCAGAAGGCGCGGCGATAGTCCATAGAGAAGCAGTCCTTCATCGTCCAGGAAACCCGCAAGCTGGAGGCAGCATGTGGGGACCCCGACTCATAAGTCGTGATCACCGAATGCACGTGTACAGTGATCCCAGAGATCAATGCTCACCGAACACACAGAAGCTGAATAACAAGAGTCTTACATCCATACATACCGTCTTACACAAATTATGACCCTTATGGTCAAGTCTTACATAGATAAAGCCACAAGGGCTGAATACCAAATAAAATTAAGCAGCGGAAGTCTTTGTCGATAAGTAGAACCCATGCCATCTGCCTTAACCCTACAGGCATTCTGACTGGGAAACGTCCTAGTTCGCATGTTCGTCTCCAAAGAACTCTTCTTCGAACTCCTGTTCTTCCATGCCTGGCCAATTAAAATAACCAGTGGCAAGCCAATGAGTACTTTGAATGTACTCGCAAGCAACCCATGATTGGAACGAGGCACAACGATGCAATGATATAGCACTAAGTAGGTAGTTTGCAGAAAGCTAGTTTTGGGTGCATTGACATGATCTATCAACCTGTAAAGTATGCATCATGAGAGTACAGATACCCGTATGAACAAGTTACAGATATCAACATAAACAGAGTTGGACACCAATCCAACTTGATCATTGTGTCAAGTCATCTGACTTAACCCAAATAGTTTCATCAACACACACACACGCGCGGTTTGCAATACTCTGGACATAGTTTAAGCAGCACCGCCCAACTGTCCTTGACCGTGGACACGGCTATTCGAATAGTTTTACACTCTGCAGAGGTTGCACACTTTACCCACAAGATCCGGGGAACTTTCATGTCATCCACGACCCGCGGTACCTCAAGTACCCGGGGTAAGCACCCGATCACTATCTTTCCCTAGACGACACTAACATAGAGTCCACTCAATTGGTAGTAACCCCCGTGCCCAACATTTCACATCTTAAAATTGTGGAGCCTCTCTCCCATATTCATCACATACCACAAGCACGGGGTACCAACGGTGTGTCCGGTGCCCTGTGAAAACAGTCAGGGCCGCCCTACCTGGCACGACCCCATCCCGAGAGAGCGCAACGACTCTCCCATCACTAGTAATGCGGGCTCCAAGCTAGTATCGGCCTAGGTAATCAATAATGCCTTTTCCCATATAAGGGTAGAGTGGTTGCGCATGTAAGGTTGGGACAGTCGACAAATCTTAAATCTAATCCGTTTTCGAAAACACTCCCACACAACTTGCTCCAGTACACCACTTCTTTATCAAGCGGTAACCTAGCTCACCATCTCCCTCAGGCATTAGTGGCACCCGATGGGGTTTTGAAAAGTCCTTGAAAACAACTTGGTTTCCTTCACCATGCATATACCCATCCCATTTCCGTAGCAGCTACTTAGCATCATAACTATACCCACTCGCATAACCCTCATAGAATGGTAGGGTCATGCATCATGCAAGTGTCAACGAGAAAAGCAACAAAGGCAAACCACCTCAAGTGGTCACCACATTATCATGACTTCGATGCAAGCAATAAAAGTGCCATATGACATGCACAAAAAGGGTTTCTTAGACATGGTCAAAGGGCTACTTGCCTGGCTCAGCAAAGCCTTCTTGGTCTTCAAAGCAGAAAAACCAAATTGCTTAGAAAAATGTCAACTCATTTTTGTTAAATACTAGGGTGAAGACTAAGAAGGGGAAAATTCTTAGTTTTGGATTTGGAGCTACAGGGAGAGAGCAATGGATTTTCAAACAAGGATTTAATTGCTCAAATTTGAATTTAAATTTGAACAACACAGAAAAGTTGGTTGGGCATGTATGAAAGTTACACCATTAAATAGGTGAGATTTTTACAAGAATTTAGGAACTGGAATTATTGCATTTGGATATTTATTTAATTCTGTGGAATTTTTGCAAATTTGCACAGAAAAAGAAAAAGCAAGAGGGCATTGTGCCACTGGGCCAGAAAGGCCACAGTGCAGCAGGCCCGGAGGGGATCTAGCCCAGGCGAGCCGGCGCGCGCGTGCCAGGTTTTCAAACCTGATGGGCGGGGCCCGGGCGTCAGCAAGAGAGAGAGGGGCGAGGGAGAGGTGAGGATGACAGGCCGGGCCCGCCTGTCATCTCCAACCTCGCGACCAGAGGGGTCGGCGAGCTCACCGGCAACGCTGCAGGGCACGGCAGGTCGAGCGGGTGGCACCGTTGGACTCAGGGGGATGTCGCCGTTCGGGTGGTGGTGGAGGTGGTCGCCGGAGCAGCCTGGTTCGCCGGCGACGAGGTCACGCGACGGAGGTGCTTCGGGCGTCGGTGGTTCCGGCCGTTCCCGGCTGCAAAAAGAGTGGGGAAGAGAGGGGAAAGGGTCAGTGATGCTGCGCGGTTCCAGATCGAGAGAGAACAGGGGCGGAGGGGCCCTGTACTGCGCGAACGCCGACGAGCCGAGGCGGCGGAGCTCGAGCTCGATCTCGAGCTCGAGCGGCTCCAGAGACAAATGGATGGTGCGGGAGGTTGGTTAGGAGTGTGGGGGAGCGACATGGAGTGAGAGAGAGGCTCGGGGTCGCCTTATATAGGCTGGCCGAGGTCCACTGTAGGCGCGGCCTACAGGTGCCCGCGGGATCGGCTCGGGTGGCCGTTAGAGAGGGAATGAAGGGCTCGGGGGTGTTCATGGGAGTGGTCTAGGGTGCCAGGGAGACAGAGGAGGAGCGGGACGAGCTACGGGCGGGCCACGGGAGCGGCGCAACCATTGGCCAAGCGGGGCGGCGCTGGTGCAAGCTGCAGGAGAGAGAGGAGGGCGCGGGAGCAAGTGGGCGGCCTGCTGGCATGGAGAGGACGTCGAGGGGCATCGACTAGCGCGCGGGGGAGGCTCGAGGTGGTGGGGGGACGCGGCGTCAACGGTCGGGTGCCCTGCCAGGCGCTCCAGAGCGCGACTTTGGCCGGCATTCGCGGCTTTCCCGCGTCCGCACGCGTCCACTTGCGTCTGGCAGCTGTAGGGTGCGTGGGCAAAAGCTAGGGAGAGCCTTGGATGCTCTGGAAAGCTGAGGGGAGAGAAGGAGGCTGAGAGAGAGGGAGGAATCCACTGTCCAGAGAAGAAAAATGGGTCTCTGCCCCCCTTAATCATTGCTCCTTGGGCAGCAAAACATGTAGGAGTTAGAGGAGGACCCGATGAGGCTGTGGGTAGAGTTTCAGCTCATGGAGATTAGTGGAAGGGGTTGAAACTTGCATTTTGAAATTCTGCCAAAAGGTGTTTGATGGTGGTTTGGGCTAGCTATTTTTCTCAACTTGCTTTGATACTTAAGAGGAGTGAGTGACATTACAGATTAGTAGTGACCACCAATTTCGATGTCAAATGGAGAAAGTGGCCAATGCAACTTTTGTAAACCCTAGAAATCAACAGAAATGGCTTTTCCAAGATTTAGTCATGCAAATCTATTCTCCTTGATGAACCACTTCGTGTAGTGTCATCATTTGAGGATTTGAACATGTCCACAAAAATTCAGATCAAAAGGACACACTTGGCAATGTAGAGTTGTTCAAATTTGGTTCTGGACAGAAAGGGTTTTAGAACACTTTGATCATGATATCATTCTCTCCAACTTGTGCCATTTGGTCTAGATGCATTATTACAACATTTGAGCATGTGCACCAAGTTTGAGAGCATTTGGACATGTTTGGCAGTGCAAAGTTGTTCAAACTTGGAAAAGGATAGAGAAGGTTTTGGGGCACTTTGGTGAACCAAAACAGTTTGGATTGAGCTGAAACTTTGCAAGGTCATCATATTATGCATATGTGACTTGCTAGAATTTCCTGGATTTATTGGAAAATATTTCTTGTAGAAACATTTCAAATGCTTGAAATGGACAGAAATGGTTTTGGAGGGTTTTGCCCAATATTTTGAACATGACCATGTGTTGAAACTCTTATATATGGAAAATATATGTCCACTGAGTTTCCCTATTTTTTCTCAAATATTTTTGAAGATTTAAAATAATTTTAACCTATTAAAGACCATTTCTGGCCTTAAGAAAAAGCCTTTAAATAAAATAGGAAAATTACTTTTTAAATTATATTTTTGTGGTTTATGGGAGTCCTATATCTAATAGGTTTCAAATATACTCTTTGAAATATTTTTCCTACCCCAAATCAAGTACTTGTAGTGCAAACCTCAATTCAGGGTTTTTTTGGAAAACCTAATTTAGAAAATACTTTTTGGCCAAAATATTTTTGCAAGAAATTATTTTTCTGTCCTACACACATGGCATGATCATTGGGCAAGGTTTTGGATCAAGGAGAAGGAGTATAAGAGTTGGAGGATTTATTTGATTTTTAGAGCACTTGCAACCAACACACAAAAATCAAATCAAGCAAAGTCCAAAACACTCAAAAGTTTTTTTTCAATCCACATTTTACCATGATTTATTAGCTTAAGTGTTGGGGCATGAAAATCAGGGTGTGACACAGCAGGTGTCATTCGCGAGGTCCGATAACCGGCGTGGCTGGCGAACCCCGTCGTCGTGCCAAAGAAGGGTGGGAAGGAGCGCATGTGTGTCGACTTCACCAACCTCAACAAGGCCTGTCCCCAAGATCCGTTCCCGCTTCCGCGCATCGACCAGATTGTTGACTCCACCACCGAGTGCGACCTGCTGTTGAGGGAGTCCTAGACTAAGGGGTCCTCGGGCGTCCGGCCTGTTAGCCATGGGCCGGACTGATGGGCTGTGAAGATACGAAGACCGAAGATTGCACCCGTGTCCGGAGGGGACTCTCCTTGGCGTGGAAGGCAAGCTTGGCAATCAAATATGTAGATTCCCTTCTTTGTAACCGACCCTGTGTGACCCTAGATCCTCCCGGTGTCTATATAAACAGGAGGACTTAGTCCGGAGGAGCGAGAGATACATTACCATAGTCATACAGGCTAGGCCTCTAGGGTTTTAGCCATTACGATCTCGTAGTAGATCAACTCTTGCAATACTCATATTCATCAAGATCAATCAAGCAGGAAGTAGGGTATTACCTCCATAGAGAGGGCTCGAACCTGGGTAAACATCGTGTCCCCTGTCTCCTGTTACCATCGACCTTAGACGCACAGTTCGGGACCCCCTACCCGAGATCCGCAGGTTTTGGCACCGACATTGGTGCTTTCATTGAGAGTTCCACTATGCCGCCCCTTAAAGGTTTGATGGCCCCTTCAATCATCAGCGACGATGCCGTCCAAGGCGAGACCTTCCTCCCTAGACAGATCTTCATGTTCGGCGGCTTCGCACTACGGGCCAACTCGCTTGGCCATCTGGAGCAGATCGATAGCTATGCCCCTGGCCACCAGGTCAGATTTGGGAGCTTGAACTACGTTGCAGACATCCGTGGAGATTTGATCTTTGCCGGATTCGAGACCGCGGCAACCACTCGTGGTCACCCCGATGAACATGACCTAAATCTGTCATCGGATCGCATCCAGGAGACAGCTCCTGTAACTGCTCTGGCCTTAGATCCGAAGCAGACTGCGCCATCCAAGGGCGGGAAGCTCAACCCCATCACGGAGGCCACAGATTCCCCGGCGTTGGAGCCGCACATGGACTTAACCTCACACGATATCTGTGTCACCGGAACTCCGGACTCGTCTCTGGTTATAAGTTCCGAACCATGTGAGCCCGCGGATGCCGAACTTGATCGTTCATCAGTCTTTGAGTTCAGCGCCGCACACATCTTCCAGCATTCGCCCTTGGGTGATGTGCTAAATTCATTAAGAAATCTGTCCTTGACGGGGACTCACAGCCGAATTATGCCCGGTTTGAACTGGAAGCTGATGATGGGGGAGAATTCCGCTTCCCACCCGCCACCCACTTCATAGCCACTGTCGAGGACTTAACCGACATGCTTGATTACGGCTCCGAAGACATCGACGGTATGGACGACGATGTCGATGAGGAGCAGGGCCAAAACCCGCCGCTTACCGGGCAATGGATGGCCACTTCTTCATATGATGTATACATGGTGGATACACCTAAAGAAACTAACAACAATGACAAAGAGGATCCAGCTGAGGACAAACCTCCTGAGACACAGCCCAGACACCGGTGCGAGCGGCGCCGCTTTAAGTCACGTCGTGCAAAAGACAGCAACACCGGCACCGGAGAAAACAATACTCCGGACGATGCCGAAGTCAATGAAGACCCTGTTGGGGCAATCTCCGAATAGGATGAACGGGAAGACGGGCACGTTAGCCCTGATGAACAGGCCAACATGAAGACTCGGAGGACAGTAATTATCTTCCGCTCTCCGAGGAAGAGGAGAGCCTAGGCAACGAGGATTTCATCGTGCCTGAGGAACCTCTCGAGCAGGAGTGCTTTAAACGCCGGCTAATAGCCACCGCAAGGAGCCTGAAAAAGAAGCAGCTGCAGCTTCAAGCTTACCAAGATCTGCTCAATGATAGATGGACCGAAGTCCTGGCCGCCGAGGAATACAGCCTTAGTGGCCCAGCCAAAAATTACCCGAAGCGCTAATTGCTACCTCAGTTCGATGACGAGGCGCTGGAGCCCGTACCATCATCTCACAACGCGGCCGACCGACCGCCACGCGGTCGGGATAAAGCGGCAACTCAAGCCGAACACCAGACCGCCCCACCTCGCTGTAAGGGCAGGAATAAAACAGCTCGAGGTTATACATACGACCTCCGGCAGGGCCTGGACAGCAGAGCAGGACATACAAGATCGATCTACGGATCGCGAGGACGTGCCTCGACACGCAATGATGGCTATCTATTCGGACATGACAAACCTAGCCACGCCCGGGCCGAAAACCGCAAACGGACTCCATCGGAGATACGTCACAGTGTGGCCCAATATAGAGGCGCCCACACCCTCTTTGCTTCACAAACGAAGTAATGGAGCATGAGTTCCCGACGGGTTTAAGCCCATAAACATCGAATCATACGACGGAACAACTGATCCCGCGGTATGGATTGAGGACTTCCTCCTCCATATCCAGATGGCCCGCGGCGATGACCTCCATGCCATCAAATACCTGCCATTAAAACTCAAAGGACCAGCTCGATACTGGTTAAATAGTCTGCCGGAAAACTCTATTGGCTGCTGGGAAGACTTGGAAGACGCCTTCCGCGACAACTTCCAAGGAATATATGTCCGGCCACGAGATGCCGATGACTTAAGTCATATTATCCAGCAGCCCGGAGAGTCAGCCAGGAAGCTCTGGACTAGGTTCTTAGTTAAAAAGAACTAAATCGTCGACTGTCCGGACGCGGAAGCCCTAGCGGCCTTCAAACACTGCGTCCGGGACGAA
Source organism: Aegilops tauschii subsp. strangulata (assembly GCF_002575655.3). Lineage (NCBI taxonomy): Eukaryota > Viridiplantae > Streptophyta > Magnoliopsida > Poales > Poaceae > Aegilops > Aegilops tauschii. The sequence goes on along the minus strand of NC_053036.3, from coordinate 257,172,709 downwards.
TGGCTTGCCCGCCACCTCGGTCAAGAAAAACCAAAATCCATGTCAGCCCTTACCGCTCTGATGACCCGCTTTTGCGCGGGAGAAGACAGCTGGCTCGCTCGTAGAAGCAACAACGCCAGCGATCCGGGCACTTCCGAAGTCCGAGACGGCAATGGCAAGCCACGACGCAGCAAACACAAGCGTTGCAATGATAATGAAAGGACGCGCGACACAGAGATCAACGCCGGATTCAACGGTCCCAAACCCGGTCAACGGAAAAAGCCATTCAAGGTGAACAGAGACGGGCCATCCAATTTAGACAGGATATTGGATCGACCCTGCCAGATTCACGGCAACCCCGACAAACCAGCTAATCATACCAACAGAAGCTGTTGGGTCTTCAAGAAGGCCGGCAAGCTTAACGCCGAACACAAGGGGAGGAGGCCGCCCGGTGATAGCGACGACAAAGAGACTCACCAACCAAATACCGGGGGTCAGAAGCAATTTCCCCCCGAAGTAAAAGTAGTGAACATGGTATACACGACACACAACTCTATAAGGGAGCAGGAGAAGCACTCCCTCCGGACTAAAAATTATACTGCGGCAGCTTCAATACAAAATGGTCTTATTAAACCACATACCTTGTTGGCCATTAAGCCACCGGTCTCCATTCAACAGGATCGACCAATTCCGGAGCGGAAATAGCAGTTCGGCTTCCGCCGCCCACCTCATATACCTGCGAAATTTGTATCGCGCATACATAACTACGCACTTAAGATACCATGGGCATCGGCAGAAGCACAATATGGACAAGCCTACAAGCATTTCTGTAACATTTTTCTCTCTAAAATACTCTTTCTTTCTTATCTCTTAAAAATAGGTGACGCAAAGGACAAACATCTAACTGACTCTATCGGACTTCGGATCCGTACACTCACCTAGGGGGATACTTCCATCCAGGAATCCCCTCGCCGAGGACAGGTGGCGCAGACGTGCGACATGAGGTCCAAAATAACTTTTTGTAGACCGCACTCTTCGTTTCGAGCCTGTAATATGCCTTTTTCCTCCGCCTTCGACCCCGGGCATGTCAAATAGCCGGGGTTGTGGTCTTTTTATCTATAAAGTAACCATTGACATATCACTCAGGTCCCAATAAACATAATTCGCATTCATCATTCATTTCTTTTTTGAATTTGGCCCCTATGGTTGTTTCACACGCATACCTCGGCATAACCTGCCAGGGGCTCGGTATGGGAACAAATGAGTTGCCGACAAAGTCTGTACAACTTTATAGCGTACTTCGGCGTCGCGAGTTTGGCCTTATATGCATCAGCTCCAAATCATGTCTTGGGTCAATGGTTGGGTTGCCCGGCTCCTGTGCTTGCTACCTTACATTCCGCTCTATCGGCTAGGGTAGTAAAGGGAGAACTACTACGATTGTGCTTCCGGTTCATCTAGTCAAGCACCCCAGTAGAGAAAGCCGAAAACCGACTGTCATGATGCCGCGAGAGCTGGTCAACCACTCGATGACCTACCGGAATCTTTCGCGATTCCCTCCTTATTATACGAAGGACCTTTTTCTTCAGGTCATATATGCAACGCACCATATTGGAATAAGCCGTACACATACCAGGGGCTATATCGTAGTCCCCCCCTATAAAACTCCTATGGCTAAGTGAAAGTGTTAACGCCCTATAGTCCGATTGCCTCGTTCGCCGCATTGACACCTCCTTCACGGACCAAGACGTTGGGTCAAGAGTGCTTAGATGCTTTTCCGAACACCCCCGTATTTCCTACGAGGGGGCTGAAGCCGACTACTGGAAAACTTTTAGATCATATACAAATGGCCGCATAGGAGGAACAAAAGCCTTTTAGGCAAAACTAAAATATAGACTGATTATAAAAATTGTCTTTTACAATTCGGATACACTTCACTCGAATATTATGTCTTTTGAACATTGACCTTCTATCAAGCGGGCAGCCTCTAAGACATCCCCAAAATAATGCTCTGGTGCGAGATGGTCCTTGCCCTTGGGTGGACCCTTCGCCGCAACATCGATGGCCTTCATCTTCCCCCAGTACGTCTTGATACGGGCAAAGGCCATCCGTGCACCTTCAATGCACGCCGACCGCTTAACGGCGTCGATACGTGGCACCGCACCAGCAAGCCGCTGCACCAAGCCGAAGTCGGAATAGGCTTAGTCGGCCACAGCTGGATTATGACATTCTTCATGGCAGCGCCGGATATCCTATGAAGCTCGGCCCATTGGGACATCTGTTCATTCAGCAACAGAGGGCGTTTTGATGCACCAAACTGCGACCAGAAAAGCTTCTCCGTTGCATATCCCTCTTGCGCTTGGTAAAATTGCGCCGCATCGGAAGAGCTCTTCAGCAAGTCCAAAAACACGTCTGGAGAGCTCCACACTTGGTTAAGTTGAGCATAATTCGGATTGCCGAACTTAGTCTGTAATAAAAAGGGCTTACCAGCCACAATCTCCCCAGCTTGCCGGATCTCCTCACGGGCCGCTCTAGATTCGGACCGCGCTTCTTTCGCCTCTCACAAGGCCTTGTCAAGATTAGCCATCTTGGCTTTATTCTCCTTCTCGAGGAATTCACAGCGGCCAGCGACATTTTTTAGTTCGAGCGCCATCGTGGATATTTTCTCCTCGTCCCAGTATGCAATTTTCAGCGTCACGCTTATATTATAAACACGTATTTGCAATGACTGCTCCGAATACATACCTTGCGACTCGTCAAGACGCCTATTGATTAATGCAATATCATCCCCTGCCCCATCAAGCTTCCGCTGCACCTCGGCAACTTCTGTAGTCCGGGTAGTCGTCAAGGGCGACACAGCCTGTGTTCCAATTAACCAGATTATTCCCTGAGCATATCTTTTTGATCCTATGATCGCCTTCCATGGGAAGCCAACCCGAGTCTCAGGGGCTACTACCTATACACAGGTGCATGTTGCAAATAAAATATAGTTGAAAATATTACATCAAAAACCTCGAAGCCTCTTAGTTGGCTCATGAAGGCTTCATTCAATACGCTCTTCGCGGACAGAATCCTCTCAACCACCGTACCCATCAAGGTACGTTGTTCCTCCGAGACACATGCCTTTCGCAGCATATCCCTCAACATATCCGGCGCCGCTGGGTCTCCGGAAGCCGCTGTAGGAGCACGACCATCCTTTGAAGGAATCTGTTCACTCGTATCCGGAATCACCGCTGGTTGAAAATCGGATAGTCCGGGGCCTTCATTGTTGGCCCCCGAATCCCGGATGATCGGAGGCTCACCTTCGGGTACTGCCTCCTTCGTCCCTCGCGCCGCTTGTCGATTAAGAAAAACCCTCCGAGACGACACTTCGGAGTCATCCGCCTTATTGGGCAAGGAGGCCGGGGGAGGCGTCTCGCTTTCCATCATCTCTGGGAGAAGATCTCCCGAAGAAGAGGATCGCTCAGGAACACTCTGCGCTGAACTGTTAAGACACACGTGAATATTACGTGTCGCTTCGATAATAGGAAAGGAACGGGATGTGATTAAAGCACCCCGGATTTACTTACGATTTGGTCGAAGGCTGGTCCTCACAACGGAGCTGTTCAACGGCGTCGCCTTCCAATCCCGAGCCGCCCAACGATGTCATCTTGCCCCTCTTGGGAGACGGTTCTTCCCAACCTTCAGAGGCGGCCCTTTTCTTCCTGTATGAAGAAGGGATGCTTGCTTCTCCTTCGCCCGTGTCTTCGGGCGAAGAAATGTCGATTTCCCCGGACTCGGTGTCTAATTTACCTCCGGAACAAAGGCCATCCCGGGTCTTCCCACTGTCCACCTTGCCCTCCTCCACCGGCGCCTGATACAATGCCGGTGCCAGCATCCTTGTTAGCACGGGGTTCGCTGAGTCTTTGGGAAGAGCGGCCGGACACCTAATCCGTTCTGCTTTCTTTATCCAGCCCTGGAAAGAGATGGTTTGCTCAGTGTCTTACCACAGGATACCTGACTATGAGGTGTTCGGCAGACGGGTACTTACCGTGGTGTCCGGATGGTTACAGTCAAGGCCAATGTCTTCGGTAGTATCCGGCCACTGCTTTCGCTTCCCGAAAAATAATTTCCACATCCCTTTGTGCGTAGTGCCGAAGAAGTGTTGAAGTGTCCGCGGCCCTTCGGGATTAAACTCCCACATGTGGAGAGGTCGCCTCTGGCACGGCAAGGTCCGACGAACTAGCATTACTTGAATAACGTTGATAAGATCAATGTCCCTCTCGAGGAGGCTCCTGATGCGGCTCTGAAGAGTCTGTACCTCATCAATTGATCCCCAGTCCAACCCCCTTATTAATCCATGATGCGAGCTGGATCGGAGGGCTGGGTCGGAACGCAGGCGCAACCGCCCACTTGGAGCCACGGGGCTCGGTGATGTAGAACCACTCCCGTTGCCATAAGTCAGAGGACTCGGTGAAAGATCCTTTTAGCCAAAGATCGCTATTAAGCTTGCTCACGGTGGCGCCAGCACACTCCGCCCGCTTGCCCCCAATCGTCTGCGGCTTTACGTGGAAGGTCTTGAGCCACAAGCTGAAGTGTGGAGGGACTCGAAGGAAGGCCTCGCACGTGACGATAAACGCCGAGATAAGCAGAATAGAGGTCGGGGCCAGATCATGAAAATCCAGCCCGTAGTAGGGCATGAGCCCTCGAACAAAGGGATTAAGGGCAAGGCCTAACCCTCGGAGGAAGTGGGAGATGAACACGACCTTCTCGCCGGATCTGGGGGTAGGGATAACCTGCCCTTCGGCAGGGAGCCGATGGAGGATTTCTGCAGTCAGATATCTCACCGCCCTAAGCTTCGCAATGTCCTCCTCTGTAACAGAAGAAACCACCCACCAACCGGGAAGGCTAGATCTGGACATGACTAAGGCTTGTGGTGGTCGAAACTTGGGTTTTAGAACTCGAGATAGCAAGGGCTGAGGAAGAAGCAAACGTGGAAGAGAAAAAGGACGGGTGTGCACCTCTTTATAAAGGCCATGAGTATCTAAATGTCTACTCCTGGGCCTTAAAGCTTGCCTGTTTCCAAGGAGTTGTACCACAGAGACGGTTGGGTTACCCACGTCTGTGTTGATGAGAATCCCTTAATAAGGGGGACACGACCTCGACTTGGATAAGACGTGCCAATAAAGCCGCGCCTCGAAACCCGGGGCTGCAGGCTAAAAACAGTTCGAAATTACGACCGGGCAGACGTAATGTCATGTTACAAAAAGTTGTCAACGGATTGGACTCGTGGAATATTATATTCTCTCTGCGATTGTGTGTGGTGTGTATGTTACAGGTCCGGACACGTTCAATACGTCCGAAGACTATCTTGGAGTTCGGAAGGACGAACCCGCCTTGCAATGCCGAAGACAGATTTATGCGCCGGATACCTTCTCATTGAAGCCAGGTTCAGGGGCTACTGAGGGAGTCCTAGACTAAGGGGTCCTCGGGCATCCGGCCTGTTAGCCATGGGCCGGACTGATGGGCTGTGAAGAAACGAAGACTGAAGACTGCACCCGTGTCAGGATGGGACTCTCCTTGGCGTGGAAGGCAAGCTTGGCGATCAAATATGTAGATTCGCTTCTTTGTAACTGACCCTGTGTAACCCTAGATCCTCTTGGTGTCTATATAAATCGGAGGACTTAGTCCGGAGGAGGGAGAGAGACATTACCATAGTCATACAGGCTAGGCCTCTAGGGTTTTAGCCATTACGATCTCGTGGTAGATCAACTCTTGCAATACTCATATTCATCAAGATCAATCAAGTAGGAAGTAGGGTATTACCTCCATAGAGAGGGCCCGAACCTGGGTAAACATCGTGTCCCCTGTCTCCTGTTACCATCGACCTTAGACGCACAGTTCGGGACTCCCTACCCGAGATCCGCCGGTTTTGACACCGACAGCTGTGTTTCCTGGACGCATTCCCGGGCTACCACCAGATCAAGATGGCGGTGGAGGACATGGAGAAGACGACTTTCCTGACCCCGTGCGGGGTGTACTGCTACACTTGCATGCCGTTCGGGCTGCGCAACGCGGGAGCGACCTTCCAACGGCTGATGCACATTGCCCTAGGTCAGCAGCTCGGGAGGAACGCTGAAGCCTACGTCGACGACATCATAGTAAAATCTCAGGAGGCGAGAACTCTGATTCAGGACCTGGAGGGATCTTCGCAAGCGTGCGCCAGGTGGACCTGTGGTTTAACCCAGAGAAGTGCATGTTAGGTGTTCTCTTCGGCAAGCTGCTGGGCTTCCTTGTGTCCCACAGGGGGATCGAGGCTAACCCAGAGCAGGTCAAGGCGATAGAAGACATGAGCCCACCACAAACTCTCAAGGAAATGTAGAAGCTTGCGGGCTGCGTGACCTCGCTAGGGTGCTTCATCTCCAAGCTGGGGGAGCGCGCCCTGCCATTCTTCAAGCTGATGAAGAAGAAGGGCCCGTTCGAGTGGACCCCGGAGGCCGACCTGGCGTTTCAAGACCTCAAGAGATACCTGACCAGCCCTCCAGTGATTGTGGCGCCTCGTCCCCTTGAGCCCCTGGTGCTTTACCTTGCCGCCACTCCCTACTCCGCCAGCGCAGCTCTAGTGGTGGTCCGGGAAGAGCGCCAGGCCAAGAGTCCGCCGCACCGTGCCGCACCTCCAGCCGGGGCGATACGGCACCAAGAGGATACCGCAAAGGCTGCAACAATGCCAATGAATGATCAGGCCCAGCAAGGCGGCGTTCTTGGGTCTGCAGAGGCCCCAATGGATGACCAGGCCCCTGAGGACCCATCACCTCAGGAGATGCCCCAACCTCCGGCATACGCAGGCTCCATCGACGCTCCCGCCCTCGTCGAGCACCCAGTGTACTTCGTCAGCACGGTACTGCAGGATGCGAGGGCACGATATCCCATGCCACAGAAGCTTCTGCTCGCGCTCTTGGTGGCCTCATGCAAGCTGCGCCATTACTTCCAAAGCCACCCTATCAAAGTCGTCTCAGCTTACCCACTGGAGAGGGTGCTCCAGAGCCCTAATGCCGCGGGAAGGGTCGCTGAGTGGAACATCGAACTTCAGGCATTTTAGCTCGAGTTCAGCACAACCAGGGTCATCAAGGGGGCCGCCCTAGCCGACTTCATGGCTGAATGGACCGACGTCCCGGAACCTGAAGATAGAAGGAGCCTATCTCTCTCGCCCGGAAGTGAAGCACCAGATGGTTGGGTCATGTACTTCGACGGCGCCTTTGCACGCCAAGGCGCGGGGGCTAGAGCCGTGCTCATCTCGCCCACCCAAGACAAGCTCTACTACGCCGTGCAGCTCAGCTTCCAGTGGGGCGAGAAGGTCTCCAACAACATTGCGGAGTACGAGGGGTTGATCGCCGGCCTCAAGGCCGCCGTGGCCTTGGGGGTAAAACGTCTCACCATCAAGGGCGACTCGTAGCTCCTCGTCAGCTTCTCCAACAAGTTGTACGAGCCGAAGGACGAGCACATGGAGGCGTACCTCGCGGAGGTGCGCAAGATGTAGAAGCAGTTCTTGGGCCTGGAGCTACAACATGTGCCTCACGACACGAACAAGGAAGTCGACGACATCGCCAGAAGGGCGTCGAAGTGCCTGCCCCAGGAGCCCGGCATCTTTGAAGAGCGGCTTTTCAAGCCATCAGCAGCACCCCCATCTGCGGGGCTGGCGTCACCTCGGGAGGAGCTCCCCCAACCACCAGCCTCGGGAGCCCCCGCCCGTGGCCCGACCACAGGAGCACGCCTGCTCCTGGCGCTCGAGCCTCGGGAGGGGTGCTGGACCGAGGAGTTCAAGGCGTACCTAACACGAGGGACACTGCCGGAGAAAGAGGAGGACGCGGAGTGCATGGCCCGTGTAACGCCCACGATGCGGCTATATCTCCCACGTGTCGAGGCACGACTTAGAGGCATAACCGCATTGTGGTTTTGTCGCAAGAAGGGTCATCTTCACACAATCCCATGTAATGAACAAGAATGGGATAAAGAGTTGGCTTACAATCGCCACTTCACACAATACATAAATAAATCATACATCAATCAGAGTACACACATAGGTCCGACTACGGAACCAAAATAAAAGAAGACAACCCCAAATACAAGATCCCCGATCGTCCCAACTGGGCTCCACTACTGATCATCAGGAAACAAAACATAGTAACGACCAAGGTCCTCGTCGAACTCCCACTTGAGTTCGGTAGCATCACCTGCACTGGTATCGTCGGCACCTGCAACTGTTTTGGTAGAATCTGTGAGTCACGAGGACTCAGCAATCTCACACCCGCGAGATCAAGACTATTTAAGCTTATGAGTAGGAAAGGGGTAAGGTGATGAGGTTGCAGCAGCGACTAAGCATATATCGTGGCTAACATACGCAAATAAGAGCGAGAAGAGAAGCAACGGAATGGTCGTGAAGCTAGCAATGATCAAGAAGTGATCATGAAACTACTTACGTTCATACATAACCCAAACCGTGTTCACTTCCCGGACTCCGCCGAAAAGAGACCATAACGGCTACACACGCGGTTGATGCGTTTTAGTTAAGTCAAGTGTCAAGTTCTCTACAACCGGATATTAACAAATTCCCATCTGCCACATAACCGCGGGCACGGCTCTCGAAAGTTTATACCCTGCAGGGGTGTCCCAACTTAGCCCATTATAAGCTCTCACGGTCAACGAAGGATATTCCTTCTCCCGGGAAGACCCGACCAGTCTCGGAATCCCGGTTTACAAGACATTTCGACAATGGTAAAACAAGACCAGCAAAGCCGCCCGATGTGTCGACAATCCCGATAGGAGTCGCACGTACCTCGTTCTCAGGACACACCGGATGAACACTACGTACAACTAAAACCAGCCCTCAAGTTTCCCCGAGGTGGCGCTGCATGTGGCTCTAGCTTGGACCAACACTCCGAGGAGCACTGGCCCGGGGGGGGGGGGGTAAAATAAGATGACCCTCGGGAGCGCGACTCCCAAGGGAAAAAGGCTAGGTGAGGCAAATGTAAAACCAAGGTTGGGCCTTGCTGGAGGAGTTTTATTCAAACTGAACTGTCAAGGGGGTCCCATAAATCACCCAACCGCGTAAGGAACACAAAATCAAGGAACATAACACCGGTATGACGGAAACTAGGGCGGCAAGAGTGGAACAAAACACCAGGCATAAGGCCGAGCCTTCCACCCTTTACCAGGTATATAGATGTATTAATTAAAATAAGATATATTGTGATATCCCAACATATCCATGTTCCAACATGGAACAAACTTCATCTTCACCTGCAACTAGCAACGCTATAAGAGGGGCTGAGCAAAAGCGGTAACATAGCCAAACAACGGTTTGCTAGGAAAGGTGGTTAGAGGCTTGACATGGCAATAGGGGAGGCATGATATAGCAAGTGGTAGGTAGCGCGGCATAGCAATAGAGCGAACAACTAGCAAGCAAAGACAGAAGTGATTTTGAGGGTATGGTCATCTTGCCCGAGATCCCGCAAGGAAGAAGAACGAGTCCATGAAGTAGACAAATGGACGTAGTCGAACGGATCCTCACAATCGCAACGTAACCGGAACTATCAAGGAGAAGCGCAACCGGAAAGAAGCAAGCAACATAGTAAACAATCATCACATAAACATGGCATGATGCACAATCAAGTATGATGCATGTCCGGTTTAAAGAGGCATGGCATGGCAAAGTGCACAAACAAAACTACAAGTTAAGTGGAGCTCAATATGCAACGAGTTGCATATTGACGAAACACGACATCAATTGTTTAGTTCTCTCGGTTATGTACCCAACAATATTAAATGTTGATTAACATGGCAAGAGGTGAGGCATAAGAAAACTACCTATCTAGGCAAGTTTAAATGAGGCCGGAACAACAAACAACAATTCCGGAAAATCCCCACATGCATATTTTAGATTTGGTACTGTTCTGCCATAAACACAATTTTAGTGTTGTTAAACAGCAAAATAAAGTGCACCAAGTTAAACTAGGCATTTTTCTACCCCATTTACATATAAAGTTTATTTAATTCGGAGCTACGGTTAATTAGATATGAAATAAAACATTTTAGCATGGCAATTATGCAAATTAATGCGAACAACAATTTCAAAATTTTAAACAGGGATGAAAATAGCATATAGTGAAACTATACAAAATTCTAAGCATTTTGCATACATTGTTTGTTTAATTTGGATGCATGCATACTTAGTTATTAAAAATACAAAACAGGGGCATTTTCTGTAAATAAGAATGCATTGGAAAATGCTAAAATACACAGATTGGGAAAAAGTAAGCACGGGCCCGAAGCATTACGGCGCAGCGGCCCAGATGAGGATTCGGCCCATGTGACTGTGGTGTGTGCAAAAGAAATAAAAGAACAGAGCAAAACGAGGGGCGCGCACCTGGGACTCGAACACACGACCTCCTGGATAGAGGAGCGGAGCGCTGACCAGTGCGATACTGCTACTTGTTGGTGCAAAACAAGGGCGTGTATGAACTTGAACCGAATCAAAGGCCAGGCCTTCTTCTTCGTGGATCACAGAGGAACTGGGTGATGATGCCGGTGAGCAAGACGGCGACCGTCGGAGCAGAGGAGCACCGGCGGAGGTGCGTGATACTTGCGAGGGTGCGGGGTGCCTGAACGTGTGCGTGCAAAGGCTAGGTGATGCGAGACCTCGAGGACGAGCCTGTGCTTGCCTCTGGCATGGCGTGCGGCAGAAGCTAGGAGGCGACGACCCGCGATGCAGAGCAGCAGCGGGCTCGTGGGAATGTAGTGTGGGTGCGCTCGTGCATGTGGAGCAGCTACGGGAGGTGTGCGCGTGGGGTTGCTCGAGCTCGAGCTCGCACTCGACCCGGGCACGACACGGCTCGGCAAGCGACGACAACAGCTTGGCGGCACGGGGTGAGAAGCAGGGCAAGCCGTGGGCGTGCGAGAACATGCGGGTAGATACTACAGGGGCGTGTGGAGCAAGTGCGCGAGCTGCAGGTGGCGCGGTACGTGGGTGTGTGTGTGGATCCACGAGCAGAGCAACTGCATAAACACGAGCATGAACTCGAGGCCGTCCATGGCGGACGAACTTGGGCAGCATGGATCGAGTACTACAGCGATGGTAACAACGAGGAAAGAAGACGGGGAGGCGCGGCTGCTCACAGAGGGCTCGAGGGAGACGACGAGGGGGCTCGCTGAACTTGGCGTTTCCCTGATCCGAGCAGAAGACGAAGTAGAGGAAGCAAAGGACGTCGTGGAAGAAGACGATCGCGTCGCCCTTGTCCCCATCTGGCTCCTGGACTGCTTGTAGTCGAAGAAGACGCCGTCGGCGAGCCGACCAGGAGCGAAGACAACGACGAAGGAGGGCTATGGCTGCGGCGGAGCCATGGGAGTGCTTCAGAAGCTCTCCCGTGGAAGGGGGCGACGGCTATGGTGGTGGGGCTAGGACCTACTGGGTGGCGGCGGCGAGGAGAGGGGAGAGGGAAACCCTAGGGTGCTCTGCTGGGGCTTATATAGAGGGGGCGCGGGCGAGCGGCTCGGCCACGGTGGCCATGGCGTGCGTGTAAAGGAGAGGGGAGAGGTAGGAGAAAGGTGGGTGAGAGCTATAGACCAGCCACTGACGCGTGGGTCCAGATGGGCCACGTGGGACGGGTGAGAGAGAGGGGTACGTGGGTTTCAGGTGGAAAAAGGATCTGGAGGGCTAGGTGGGCTGCTGCGGGCTGCTCTTCCTTCTCCAAATTCTGTTTTTCGAATTTCTTGAGGCAGAAAAACAAAGAGAAAAATCACAGGGACTTTGGAGAGGGAGTAGGCTGGAATACGAATATCTCAGGAATGCTTGAATTATGCGCCATTTTAATAAATTGGCTTGGAAATTTTATAGATAGAAAAATAATTAAATCCAAACTTGAGTCATTTTTGAACCCAACCAAATCAAACCCAAAAGAGATGAAAATTGACAGAAGGGTTGTTGACATGGTGTAGGATTTACAGCAAATAAGTGAACATTTTACTCGGACAGGAAAATGCCACTTGCAATAAATGTGTGAGAATTGAAAGGAAGAAGCTAGTGATTGGGTGTTGCGCTTGATGATGGTTTAGCTGGGAGGGCAAGATGGAACAGCAAGGAAGATGAGGAGAAGGAGTTCAAAAAGATGACAAACATACAACAAATATGCACATGATAAATTTGCACACTACAAAGATGATCATGATGCAAATGCAACAACAATGACAAATGCAATATCACAGCATATAGCATATAACAAAGTGATATGAACATGGCAAACAAACAAAGGTGGCACAAAACAATATAATAAAATATGAACATGATGCAAGAAGCAAAATATGGCAATGACACTCATCGTGATCATGGCATCAACATAGAGGAATGAAATATGCAAAACAATTGTGATAATGCAACAAACATAATAAACACACGGCAACAACTAAAATAAATAGAAGGCATCTGGAGCATCGGTCTCGGGGCGTTACAACTCTCCTCCACTAACAAGAGATCTCGTCCCGAGATCTTAGGAACGAGACGGAAGAAAAGAGGATGAAGTAATCAAGAGTGCAAGAAAGAAGATTAAGAAAGTCGAGAACACTCGAGTAGATAAGAGGAACGGCGAATATGAAGAGAATCACAAGCTGAATGACAAGATAGACTCTGAAACCACTGCGGTTGGAAGAAGATAGAAAAGGAATAAGAACGATAGAATTGTGATAGCATCCCTGTTGAACATGGAATGGAATAAAGCATGAGCTTGACAAGATGGAACGATACTTGACGAGAGGGACAACACAACACCTCTGGAAGAATCGAAAGAGTGGAATTAAAAGAACGGAGAAGAAAATGACAACTTCTACCATGAATGAAATAGAGAGCATCCTTAGAAGGAAACATTGAACGGAGTTGTTGGAAATTCAACAACAAAAGAATAAGCTTGTTGTGGACTTATGGGTAACATCTCAAAATTATGAGGTGGTAACCTACCACAAGCGGAAAAGATTGAAAAGCTGAGAAGAATGAGGAAATGCAAAACTCCACTTCAGAAGAATATGGAGAATTAATTGCACTTTGAGAAGCAACAAGAAGATACTTGAGCTACGCCTACAAGAATCTTGATGAACACTTGAAGAGTGAATTAAATCATGATGAGCCACCATGATGAACTCCGGTAACAAACGAATGACGAGATAAAATTGAAGGATGAAAGGGATAAGATTAAATCCTTGCGATGATTTGGACGGAGGTTCGTGACGAAATCGGCGAGAAGCTTAGAACTCCGGAAAAGAAAAGATGAAAACACTTTGAACCGAGAATGTGATAAGATGAACAAACTCCAAAAAGAAGAGATAACCACTTGAAGAAAGAAGAATAAGGATTACGTTATGCTTATCCTCCACCAATTAAATTGATGAGAAACAATGGATTTGCATACTACTTATTCTCGTTGGAAAGATTAAGGGGGGATATAGCACAAAACTTGAGAAAGTCTTCGTGAACCACCGGTAGGGCTGGAAAGAACGAATGAATTGATACGATAACAACAGAAAGAATCTTGAACGAGCCACCGTAGGAATTGAAACGAATGACGAAAAGAGAATGAATCACCGGAAAGAATTAGAAAAGCACGAAGATACTTGAGGGAATCTAGAGACAAGAGAAGGAAGAGATCGCAAACTGATTAAAGAGCAAAGCACCGGAAAAATATGGAGACGAACGAAAAGGCACGAATATAGAATGATTGAAGAACGAATCTAAAAACTTAGGACGAAGAAATCTTCTGAAATGATGGCCTTTGGATGATCAAGAAGCAAAAACAACTCATGAAATGCTCCGGATGGGTATGAAAAGAATTCTCACAATCGAAAAACAATTATGAGAGGATGGCATAAGCTAGAACTATGAATCTTTGGAAATACAGGTAAGGATTTGGAGGAAAAATTCTTCTTCGGTCTTCAAATGTTGAGAATGATGATGAGAAACACCACCATGAATTATTGAGGCACTCTGGAACCATGAAGAATAGAAAGGTTGAATCAACAATGAAAAGAATTTGAAAGATCTTGGAGAAAGACATATGACTGATGATAATTCATTCTTACGTCAAACTTTGCAATGAATTTGAGAATAACTCCGAAAAGAATTAGAAGAGTCAGGTAAGATCCTGGAAAAAGACCTGTGGGTTAGGGTCCACTCAAAAGAAACACCGTTGAAATGATTACTTGAAAAGGAGACAACACCGGTTGAATTAAATGGCTTGAATGAGGGAACAACCTCTAAATAGTTAGAATTGATGCGGAGTGGAAACACGAATCTTCAGAGATATCTTCAGCACTCCGGAACAATTGAATAGCAAGCGGGGAATGATTAAGAGATATACCGGCATGAGAAAGCATTTGTAAGGAGGAAAGGGCTATAATCAACACTGAAAGCTTCAATTGAATCCACCGAAAAAGAATACGAGAATGAAGAATGATAACCTTGAAGCTTCCTGAGCATCTTCCTGAGAATCACCAGATAAGAACATTGATGGAAAAGAATGGAGAAACTTCACATCCATAAGATGGATACATGATTAAGAAATCTGAGTCCTTGAAGAAAGAGGGTGGGAGGGCGGGAAAACAAAGGCAACTTGGGGCAGATGGAATAAACACCGTTGCAAAGAACTAAGAATTGATCTCGCAAATGTTGAAATGATCAGATCCACTTGAAGAGAAGCACGTCGGTTGGAAAAGAATTGGCATGACAATCTCGATGATCAAGAAGGCTTAGTATCCACATAGAAATAGGGGAACACCGCTTAGGGAATGTATGGAATCAACACTTGGCATTGAAGCAACTCGAATACCACAAATTAAAACAAAACAAAGGATTGGCTCGTAGAATAAGCCGGAAACAAACATATGATAGATCCCATATCGTATCATGTGTGTGTTGGAAAGATATCCTACGAGATACTTGAATTCCCACTTATAAACTCCCGAAACTTTCTGGTTATGAAATCTGGTGTTGGGGATACAGGGGACGCAATATATCTCACCCAAACTAACAATACCTAGATCCAGCTGTATCCATCCTTCAACACATAACCAAGAAACCTTCAGAAATCATGTACCTCAACCTTCAAAAAGCATCCGTTATACGAGTTATGGCAATACTCCCGAACTCCCGCCCCAGTACTGGGTGGCGTCGAGGTGATCTCACCAACAACTGCATAAAAGAGATTTTCGATGTCAGCGAAACTCAGGTATTCCAGAACTGCAACGATAAAATTGTGACGACAACACCTCGGAGCTCAACTCCCCGGGACACTGCCACAACCCCTAAATGTCAGGAGGCACCAAGAACAATGTTCTCGTCAGAAAACCATCGGAACGATTCCAAGATACCCGCGTGATCCTAAATTTTTTTAGTGAAATTTGAGGAGAGAAAAGTCAAAACTTCTACGTCAGGAGGCTTGACAGGAGCGACGAAGGGACTGAGGAGTAAAAAGAATCTTACTCTCCGATATATATAATCCTAAGACTCAAAACATTTTTTTCTAGACTCAACAACGCCAGCGATTCGATCAAGCAGGGGGCTCCTAAGTCGGGGATGACTCTGATTACCAACTTGTAACGCCCACGATGCGGCTATATCTCCCACGTGTCGAGGCACGACTTAGAGGCATAACCGCATTGTGGTTTTGTCGCAAGAAGGGTCATCTTCACACAATCCCATGTAATGAACAAGAATGGGATAAAGAGTTGGCTTACAATCGCCACTTCACACAATACATAAATAAATCATACATCAATCAGAGTACACACATAGGTCCGACTACGGAACCAAAATAAAAGAAGACAACCCCAAATACTAGATCCCCGATCGTCCCAACTGGGCTCCACTACTGATCATTAGGAAACGAAACATAGTAACGACCAAGGTCCTCGTCGAACTCCCACTTGAGTTCGGTAGCATCACCTGCACTGGTATCGTCGGCACCTGCAACTGTTTTGGTAGAATCTGTGAGTCACGAGGACTCAGCAATCTCACACCCGCGAGATCAAGACTATTTAAGCTTATGGGTAGGAAAGGGGTAAGGTGATGAGGTTGCAGCAGCGACTAAGCATATATGGTGGCTAACATACGCAAATAAGAGCGAGAAGAGAAGCAACAGAACGGTCGTGAAGCTAGCAATGATCAAGAAGTGATCATGAAACTACTTACGTTCATACATAACCCAAACCGTGTTCACTTCCCGGACTCTGCCGAAAAGAGACCATCACGGCTACACACGCGGTTGATGCGTTTTAGTTAAGTCAAATGTCAAGTTCTCTACAACCGGATATTAACAAATTCCCATCTGCCACATAACCGCGGGCACGACTCTCGAAAGTTTATACCCTGCAGGGGTGTCCCAACTTAGCCCATTATAAGCTCTCACGGTCAACGAAGGATATTCCTTCTCCTGGGAAGACCCGATCAGTCTCGGAATCCCGGTTTACAAGACATTTCGACAATGGTAAAACAAGACCAGCAAAGCCGCCCGATGTGTCGACAATCCCGATAGGAGTCGCACGTACCTCGTTCTCAGGACACACCGGATGAACACTACGTACAACTAAAACTAGCCCTCAAGTTTCCCCGAGGTGGCGCTGCATGTGGCTCTAGCTTGGACCAACACTCCGAGGAGCACTGGCCCGGGGGGGGGGGGGGTAAAATAAGATGACCCTCGGGAGCGCGACTCCCAAGGGAAAAAGGCTAGGTGAGGCAAATGTGCAGAGGTGGAAGCTGTGCGCACCATCCCAGCCGGGTCGGCAGTTAAGTTCATCAAGGGCCTCGTGAGCCGGTTCGGGGTCCCTAACCGCATCATCACCGACAATAGCTCGCGGTTCACTAGCTATCTCTTCAAGACATATTGTGCTAACCTTGCAATGCAGATCTGCTACGCTTCGGTGGCACACCCCAGGAGCAATGGCCAAGCCAAACGCGCCAACGCGGAGGTTCTGAGGGGCCTCAAGACCAGGACCTTCAAGAAGAAGCTCGAGTCCTGTGGCAGGGGCTGGCACGACAAGCTCCAGTCCGTGCTGTGGTCCATCCGCACCACCGCCACCAAGCCAACAGGCGAGACCCCGTTCTTCCTTGTCTACGGAGCAGAAGCGGTTCTCCCTCACGAGGTCAGGCATCGCTCCGCGCGGGTCCTGGCGTTTGATGAGACGCAGCAGGATGCCATGCGGGGGATGGACCTTGTGCTGGGGGAGGAACGCCGCCGTGAAGCCTCACTCCAAGCGGCAAGATACCAGCAGGTGCTGTGACAGTACCACTGTCGCAGCGTCCGCTACAGGACGCTCGAGGTGGGTGATTTCGTCCTGAGGCAGGTGCTCTCCAGGGAAGGGCTGCACAAGCTCTCGACCATGTGGGAGGGCCCGTTTAGGATCGCCCGCGTCTCCAGCCCTGGCGCCGCGCGCCTGGAGACGCAGGACGGGATCCCCATCTAGAACGCCTGGAACATCCAGCACCTCCGGAAGTTCTACCCATGAAGCAAGGCCCAGTGCCTGTGAAGGTCTCCGCTCGTGACACTCTCACGTAATAATGAGTGGGGCAGTACACGCCCCGGAGTCTCCGGAGTGCCGCCCTCGGGCCTCGGGGGCTCCCTCCCACGTCCTAGTGGCAACACTTAGCTCCGCCGCTGGTGAGAAGACTAGACTAGGTGCCGGATGCGGCTATTCATTTGCTTTCCATAGTTGGCTTGCCTCTCCTTAATGGAAGATTTGAATTCTGGTGTTTCTCGCTGGCTTGGTTCGATCCCCTTTTCTCCTTGTTTGTTCCCTCGGTTCTATGTTTTGCCTAACACTCTCCCTCGCATGCCTCGCGAAGGGGCTGGACAGGCGCGCGCGTAAGCGCTTTCCTTGGTCTTCTCGAGGCACCCTTGTTCAAGCTCGCGACCGGCGCACCCCCTTTTTTAAGTCCGTGCCCCACGGGTACCGCGACGTGGTGCACCAGGCCATGACCGGCCACGCCGGGGGTCCCGAGCAAGGTAAAATAAGGGTTTCTTAACAAATTTTTGCAGTATCTCGATGCCTCCCAAGTCCGCAGTAAGGAGGTCTCATCAGGTGCCGGGGGATGTGCGCCTCACGAGGTGGAAACTGCTTCAGACGCATCGAGGTAAGTTATCCTTACATGCCTACGTAAAGCACTGATACCACAACACAACTCAAAAGCGATAAACAGAGTGTAAGGCAGAAAAAGCATTACGGTTCATCATACGCCCCTGCGGGGCCCCGTACTTGTTTCTTGTGATGCGGGAAGAAAAGAAAGAAAAAACAGGCAAAAGCGGCCCCTACGCCCGCGACTACTCCCGAGAATCAGTTCCCAACGCTTCCCTAAACTCAGCCGGAGCCCTCCTCGCGCTTCACTGGGGCGCGACGACGGGAGGACCCGCAACCGCCCTCTAAGCGAGCCTGACGACGGCGCGGCTGGTCGTAGCCGCCGCTGCTGGAGCTTTCACCGGAGGAAGAACTGCCACTGCTGGACGAGCCGCGGCCATCACCGAGGGCGAGCCCGCCCTCGTCCTCGATGCGGCCGTCGCCAAGGCCGAGCACTTTGTTGCCTTCGATGTCTTCAGGGCAACACCCGGCGCGGCGGCCGTCTTCCCCGAACACCCTCACGAAGAGGGTCGCGGCGCCGTCGTACTTGAAGTGGAGGGTGCACCGCCTGCTCAGGCGGCGAGCGCGGGACGAAAGTCTGCCAGCCGCGGGTCAGGGCTACGTTTCCCGTGACGGAGGTCTCCTCCATGATCCACGAGGCCTTGCTGCAGCAACCGTCCGCCTGCAACCAGAGGCCGTCGGGACCCGTGGTCGCCAGCTCACCGGCGAAGGAGCGCGGAAGCTGGAGCCAGGTGCCGGTCGGGTTCTCCGACCAGACAACAAACTCCGGTAGCACCTCCGCTGAGTGGAAGCGTGGCCGGGGAGGCCTAGCAACCACGGCGCGCCTCCCCTTGTCGACGAGACCACCACGCCCCAAGCGGCTTCCACCAGGAGGAGAAACGCCGCCTCGGGCGCCCGGAGCGGCACTGGACCCCGAAGAGACTCGTCCTCGCCCGCGAGGAACCACAGTAGAGGTCGCAGCATGCTTACGAGGGCGACCGCACCCCCTCATGGGCAGAGGAGAGCCGGGCCCCTCTTGGCGAGCCTTCCCTTTCTCCGCGGCCGAGAACCTCTTCGTTGGCGCCATGGGTACGCTGCTAGCAGTGAAACAAGGAGCAAGGAAGAAGAAGCAAGCGGAACGGAGGAAGAGATGGGCGACGGGGGCTTCGCCCCCCTCCCCATTTATAGCAGGAGGATGCCAACCAGCGACCCCCACGACCGCAGGTAATGATGGCTTTTCTGCATGCACCAGGGACTCGTCAAGTCGGGTAGTTGCCGAGGCAGCGTGGGGAAGCGGAGACGCCCACGTCCCATTGGTCGCCACGCGTCAATCAAGGCCGCAGGTGGTTGGGCCCCACGGCGCTCCGCACTTGCACCTTGGCTTCGCCTCAAAGCCAAGCCCGAGCGCGCCTTGGGCCTGGGGGCTACTGTCGGCGTTCTGGGAACGGGGGTCCCTAGACTTGCCTGCCTGCGGCCCACGGCGTGGCTCCACTAGCGGCCTGGTATGGCCCATCTACACCAGCAAACACTCAAGACCCTCGCGAGGCGGGCGGCACAAGACCTCCTCAGGGGCAGCCTCACTAGGCCGGCTCACGAGGAGCGGAGAGATCAAGGTGAGTGGCACCTCGTGAGGTTCCCGTGACGTGAGCGATGACGACCAAGGCCAGGCGGGCGCCAGCGGGCGCAAAGTACTGGTTTCCTCTTCGGTGCTAAAGGAGCAGGCGCAGGCGAGGAGTCCCGAGGCATCAGGCAAAGGTTTCCATATCGGTGCACCAAGACCAAGACCAACAGGACACCAGGACAGAGGTCATCACGGAGCCCACGACGGCGTCACCACCAGAGCCTTTGGCAGGCGAAGACCACCTTTTGTCAGGATAGCTTGTACTAGCTGTCCCCCTTCAAATTGGCCGTTGTGGGATCCCTTCCCGCCTAACATTTGGGAAGAGGACCCGGGCCTCTATAAATAGGACTACACCATCGTAGGAGGCAACTGATTCGGCCCCAACTGATCTTGGATCAGATCCATTCCATCCACACACACACAAGCTCACCGATCTCAAGAACACCTCTCCTCAGGAGGTAGTTCTTCCCTTGTACTTGTTCACCCCAGCCTACAAGGCAATCGACCACACCACACTAGAGTAGGGTATTACACCACATCGGTGGCCCGAACCAGTATAAGCTCTTGTGTCCCTTGTTCATCGGGTTCGGCGAGCTGAGCTTTGAGATCGTGGTGAGAGCGTGAGCGAGGGGGAGAGAGATCTTCGTGCGCACCCCAGAGTTCGAACCTCAAGGGTTTTGCCGGAACCCGTAATCGGACAGTGATGCAGCAAAGTAGAGATAAGTATTTCCCTCAGTTAGATAACCAATGTATCAATCCAGTAGGAGACAACGCACAAATCACCAATACCTGCACAAACAATCAAACACTTGCACCCAACGCATAAAGCGGTTGTCAATCCCTTCAAGGTCACCTGCAAAAGTGAGATCTGATAGAAATAGATAAAACTAAACAAAAGATAAAGTAATTTTTTGGAGTTTTTTGTTGTATAGATTTGAAAGTAAAAGATTGCAAAATAGTAGATCGGAAATAAATACGATGGAAAATAGACCCGGGGGCCATAGGTTTCCCTAGAGGCCTCTCAAGATAGCAAATATTACGGTGGGTGAACAAATTACTGTCGAGCAATTGATAGAAAAGCACAAAGTTATGACGATATCTAAGGCAATGATTATGAAATATAGGCATCATGTCCGTGTCAAGTAGACCGACTCCTGCCTGCATCTACTACTATTACTCCACACATCGACCGACTCCTGCCTGCATCTAAAGTATTAAGTTCATGAAGAACAGAGTAACGCTTTAAGTAAGATGACATGATGTAGAGGAATAAATTCAAGCAATATGATGTAAACCCCATCTTTTTATCCTTGATGGCAACAATACAATACGTGCCTCACCGCCCCTTTTGTCACTGTGTGAGGACACCGCAAGATTAAACCCAAAGCTAAGCACTTCCCCATTGCAAGAAAAACCAATCTAGTTGGCCAAACTAAACCGATAGTTCGAAGAGAATTACAAAGATATCAAATCATGCATAAATGAATTTAGAGAAGATTCAAATAATATTCATAGATAAGCTGATCATAAATCCACAATTCATCGGATCTCGACAAACACACCGCAAAAGAAGATTACATCCGATAGATCTTCAAGAACATCGAGGAGAACATGGTATTGAGAATCAAAGAGAGATAAGAAGCCATATAGCTACTAGCTATATGCCCGTAGGTCTATGGTAAACTACTCACGCTTCATTGGAAGGGCAATAGAGTTGATGTAGAAGCCCCCAGTGATCGAATCCCCCTCCGCCAGGATGCCGGAAAAGGCCCCAAGATGGGATCTGACGGGAACAGAAGGTTGCGGCGGTGGAAAAGTGTTTTCGTGGATGCTTCTGGTGGTTTGGGAATATATGTGAATATATAGGAGGAAGATCTAGGCCAGGGGGTCAGCGAGTGTAACGCCCACGATGCGGCTATATCTCCCACGTGTCGAGGCACGACTTAGAGGCATAACCGCATTGTGGTTTTGTCGCAAGAAGGGTCATCTTCACACAATCCCATGTAATGAATCAAGAATGGGATAAAGAGTTGGCTTACAATCGCCATTTCACACAATACATAAATAAATCAAACATAAATTAGAGTACACACATAGACCGACTACGGTCAAAGCCAAAAGAAAAGAAGACAACCCCAAATGCTAGATCCCCGATCGTCCCAACTGGGCTCCACTACTGATCAACAAGAACAGAAACAACACAATGAACAAGATCTTCATCGAGCTCCCACTTGAGCTCAGTTGCCTCACCTATACTGTTATCCTCGGCACCTGCAATTGTTTTGGAAGTATCTGTGAGTCACGAGGACTCAGCAATCTCACACCCGTGAGATCAAGACTATTTAAGCTTAAAGGAAAGGATGGGGTAATGAGGTGGAGCTGCAGCAAGCACTAGCATATATGGTGGCTAACATACGCAAATAAGAGCGAGAAGAGGAGCAACGGAACGGTCGTCAACTAGTAATGATCAAGAAGTGATCCTGAACTCCTACTTACGTCAAACATAACCCAAAAACCGTGTTCACTTCCCGGACTCCGCCGAGAAGAGACCATCACGGCTACACATGCGAGTGATGTGTTTTAATTAAGGTCAAGTGTCAAGTTCTCTACAACCGGATATTAACAAATTCCCGTCTGCCACATAACCGCGGGCACGGCTCTCGAAAGTTTATACCCTGCAGGGGTGTCCCAACTTAGCCCATTATAAGCTCTCACGGTCAAGGAAGGGTATTCCTTCTCCCAGGAAGACCCGATCAGTCTCGGAATCCCGGTTTACAAGACATTTCGATAATGGTAAAACAAAACCAGCAAAGCCGCCCGATGTGTCGACAATCCCGATAGGAGTCGCACGTACCTCGTTCTCAGGACACACCGGATGAACACTACGTACAACTAAAACCAGCCCTCAAGTTTCCCCGAGGTGGCGCTGCAAGTGGCTCTAGTTTGGACCAACACTCCGAGGAGCATTAGCCCCGGGGGGGGGGGGGGGTAAAATAAGATGACCCTCAAGAGCGCGACCCCCAAGGGAAAAAGGCTAGGTGAGGCAAATGTAAAACCAAGGTTGGGCCTTGCTGGAGGAGTTTTATTCAAAGCGAACTGTCAAGGGGGTCCCATAAATCACCCAACCGCGTAAGGGACGCAAAATCAAGGAACATAACACCGGTATAACGGAAACTAGGGCGGCAAGAGTGGAACAAAACACCAGGCATAAGGCCGAGCCTTCCACCCTTTACCAAGTATATAGATGCATTAATAATATAAGAGATATTGTGATATCCCAACATAAACATAATCCAACATGGAGCAATCTTCATCTTCACCTGCAGCTAGCAACGCTATAAGAGGGGCTGAGCAAAGCGGTAACATAGCCAAACAACGGTTTGCTAGGAAGGGTGACAAAGGTTAGAGGTTCATGGCAGTTTGGGAGGCTTGAAGAGCAAGTGAATAGGTAGCGTAGCATAGCAATAGAGCGAACAACTAGCAAGCAAAGATAGAAGTGATTTCGAGGGTATGGTCATCTTGCCTGAAATCCCGCAAGGAAGAAGAACGAGTCCATGAAGAAGACAAGCGGACGTAGTCGAACGAATCCTCACAACTCCGGAACGAAACCGAAGGTAACGAGAGAAGCAACCCGGAAAGAAACAAACAACATAGTAAACAACCACCACATACACATGACATGATGCAAAAACAAATATGATGCATGTCCGGTTTAATGAGGCATGGCATGGCAAAGTGCAACAAACAACACTACAAGTTAAGTGGAGCTCAATATGCAACGAGTTGCATATTGACGAAACACCACACCAATTATTTAGTTCTCTCTCATTTATGTACCCAACAATATTAAATGTTTATTAACATGGCAAGAGGCGAGACATAAGTAAACTACACATTTTAGGCAATTTAAATGAGGCCGGAACAACAAACAACAATTCCGGAAAATCCTCATATGCATATTTTGAATTTGGTACTGTTCTGCCATAAACGCAATTTTAATGTTGTTAAACAGCAAAATAAAGTGCACCATGTTAAACTAGGCATTTTTCTACCCCATTTACATATAAAGTTTAATAAAATCCGAGCTACGGTTATTTAGTTATGAAATAAATCATTTTAGCATGTTATTTAGGCAAAATTAAACAAACAGCAAGTTAAACATTTTAAACATGGATGAGAGCAGCATATTATGAAACTAGATGAAATTCTAGACATTTCTCATATATAAATTATTTTATTCCGATGCACGGTTGTGGAGTTATTAAAGCATGAACATGGAGGGTTTTGCTGTAAACATGCAGTTTCTCTGGAAAATTAGATAAATCGTCCAGAGCCGAAAAAAAATAGATCGGGCTGGAACTGGTGCGCTGCTCACATTGCGCCCAGAGGAGAAGATGGGCCGGCTTGGTGAAGGAGCTGGCAGGCCGCGGCTGGAGCTGGGGCTGGGCCGACTTGCGCGGGAGGCTAGGCCGAGGCGCTCGCTTGGCTTGGTCAACGCGAGCGGGCTGGAGCGGTTCGACGCCAAGCAGGGGAGGCAGCAGGCGCGGCTTGGACTCCAGCGAGGACGAGGCAGAGCAGCGGCACCCTGGAACTTGCGGGAGACGGCGAAGTCAAAGGGGATCCGGCCGGACCCAAGGCGGAGCGACCGGATCAGGGCAGCGGCTGAAGCAGTCGCCTCGTCTCTGCTCCAACGAAACAGAGGAGCGGCGTGGCGAGGGACTTGCAGCGGCGGGCGCGGCGGAGGAGGCCCGGACGGTGAGGTCGCCGGGGCCCTGGGAGGTGGAGGTCGTTCCCGGCGGCGGGCTTGACGGATCGAGGCAAGAGAAGGCCCTGGGCGGCCATGGCGGAGCTCCTGTTGACAAGCAGAGAGAGCGAGTTGAGAGAGCGAGGAAGGCAGAGGTAGAAGGGAGGGAAGGGGCGGCGTTGTACTCATCTGCGGCGTTCGGAGCTGCTGGTGGATGAGGTTGGAGCGGGAGGCAGACGCGGCAAGGCAGGGATCGAGGGGATCCACAGGAGGACGAGCTCGGGAGGCAGCTCGCGTAGCAAAGAGGGCAGGCTGCGGGCGGATTGGTGTGATGGGGAAAACGAGGAGGAAGCTCAGGCTGTGGTGGTTGGTGGAATGGGGATCCCGATGAAGATCTTGGAGTGGCGGCGGCCGAATGGGGATGGGACAAATCTCCTAATTTCTAGGGTTGGACCTCGAGTATATATAGCAGGGGATTAGGTTAGGGGCTACCTAGTCCCTCCGATCGAAATCAACGGTCGAGAAAAAACAGGCTATGGGCGTCCAAATAACAAAACGGAGATATTTTATAGATGTTTGGGGATGATCCGGATTCAACGGTAACGAAAGTCCGGTTCGGGTTCGGGACAACTTCGGACGCGCACACAGGGAGGGGGGGGTCTGTGCACTGTACAGTGAGACTCCGGTTTAGGCAAGAGGACAAACGAATAACAAGGTTGGTCTCGGAACGGTCAACGAAAGCAAGGGGGACACGGCAACTACGAGCGGATGCAAGTCTTAAAAACAATGACGGCAATGAGTGCCGATGCAATGCGGATGATGCCATGATGCAATGCAAAAATAAAATAAAAGAGCAAGCACAAAAGAAACACATAGCGATCACGAAATATGGAAGTCTTCTGAAGCGTCGGTCTCGGGGCGTTACAGCGAGGAGCCCACAAGGTAGGGGGGCGCGCCCTCCACCCTCGTGGCCGCCTCATGGCTCTTCTGACTTGCGCTCCAAGTCTCCTGGGTGTCTTCTGGTCCAAGAAAAATGATCGCGAAGGTTTTATTCCATTTGGTATTCCTTTTCTGCGAAGCTCAAAATCAAGGAAAAAACAGAAACTCGCACTGGACTCTAGGTTAATAATTTAGTCTAAAAAATAATATAAAATAGCTTATAAATGCATATAAAACATCCAAAACCGATAATATAATAGCATGGAACAATAAAAAAAATATAGATACGTTCGAGATGTATCAAGCATCCCCAAGCTTAATTCCTGCTCGTGCTCGAGTAGGTAAATGATAAAAACGGAATTTTTGATGTGGAATGCTACCTAACATATTTATCAATGTAATTTTTCTTTATTGTGGCATGAATGTTCAAATCCATAAGATTCGAAGCAAAAGTTTAATATTGACATAAAAACAATAATACTTCAAGCATACTAACAAGGCAATTATGTCTTCTCAAAATAACATGGCCAAAGAAATCTTATCCCTATAAAATCATATAGTCTGGCTATGCTCCATCTTCATCACACAAAGTATTTGGATCATGCACAGCCCCAATGACAAGCCAAGAAATTGTTTCATACTTTGATGTTCTCAAACTTTCTCAACTCTCACGCAATACATGAGCGTGAGCCATGGACATAGAACTATAGGTGGAATAGAATATGGTGGTTGTGGAGAAGACAAAAAGAAGGAGATAGTCTCACATCAACTAGGCGTATTAAAGGGCCATGGAGATGCCCATCAATAGATATAATTGTGAGTGAGTAGGGATTGCCATGCAACAGATGCACTAGAGCTATAAGTTTATGAAAGCTCAAAAAGAAACTATGTGGGTGTGCATCCAACTCGTTTGCTCACGAAGACCTAGGGCAATTTGAGGAAGCCCATCATTGGAATATACAAGCCAAGTTCTATAATGAAAAATGCCCACTAGAATATGTGAAACATCCCAAAATTCTAAATTTTGGAATGTTATATTAAATAGATAGATTTGATTGTTGCTTGATTGTGATGAGTGAATTTGAGTGGAATTCGAAACTTTTTGAAAGTTGAATGAGAGGGAATAAAAGGGCTTTCCCAAACTTTCATTTTTTGCTTTTATGATTTCCGTGAATTCAAATTCTTTTCACCACAAAACCCTGGAGAGAAGATGACATGACTTCTTCCATTTATTTAAATGACAAGGGGTGTTGAAAATATTTGAAATTCTTTTGAGAATATTTCCAATTCTGAAATTTTATGCAACTCAATGATTTTCACGAGCGAATATAAAATGACTTCTTCAAAGCATATGAAATATGAGTTGGGAGTTTCAAAGGATCAAATTCAAAGTCCTTTTGGAATTATTTTAAATTTGGAGTTATTTGGATTTTATTCAAATTATTTTTCTCCAAATATAAAATACATGGAAAATAGGGTAACATGATTCCCTACATCCGAAAATTGGAGATAAATAAGTTTGAAATCATTTTGGTATTTTTAAAATGATTTTTATTTGGATTTTAGTAGGGCAGTATTACTCTTTGAATTATTTGAATTTGTGTGGATTTTATTTGACGTTAGGAAAATGTTCAGGTTGTACGAAATCTTTTTCTGAAAATTTTGATATATTATATGCCTATATAATATTTTGTTATTTTGTTTATTACTTTCGCTTGTCTGTGTTTAAAAAAAAGAAAAAAAAGATCTTCTCCTTCGCCGACTGGGCCGGCCCAGCACCCAACCGGGCCAGGGCAAGCCCAGCCCAGCCGCGTCGTCCCCGACCTCACGCAGGAGGCCGGATCCCGCACGCCACCGCCGCCGCCTCGGCGTCCGAGCCGTCCCCGCCGCGGACTCCTCCTCGCCGCCTCTCCCCTTGACCCCTCCTCCACGCCACCCGTCGCCCCCTCCGCCTATTTAAGCCGCCGCCCGACCCCCGCCTCTCTCTGCTCCGCCACGCCGCTCCTCGCTTTCCGCCGCCACCGCAGCTCTAGTTCGCCGCCGCCGCCGCATACTGCTGCTGCTGTTGCCGCCGCCACCGCCGCTGCACGCGCGCCGCCGTTCTGCCTCGCCTCGCCGCTGCTGCCGCCCACCGCCGCGCCCCGCCGCGAACGCCGGAGCTCGCCGGACCCGTCGGAGTCCGCAGCCTCGCCGGAGAGTTGCCGGTTTTCCGCTGAAGACCGCCGAACCGCCAAGGACCGGTATAAAAAAACCGAACCCTAGATCGGTTATTTTTGGGTTTCTCGGTTTTTCTTTAAAATGCGGTTTTTCTTTTTAGTCTAGTTATTTGACGACCGTTCGTTAGTTAGGGTTTGCACCGAACGGTTTTTCGTTCATTAGTGTTCGTTAGCGAACGTTCGTTTAGTAGCCTTTTCGTTTTATTTTATTTCTGCCAGGGACCCGTCTGTGATTAAAGTTTTTACAGATTAGTCCCGGTACTTCAAACGATCACTACCTTTTACTCGTTTGTCCAAATCCAACGAAACCAACGCCCTGGAAAGATCAGGAAGTTAATACTTTAGGAGGCTCATGACTCACCATACTCGATTCGCCCTGGAAACACCAAGATGTATTTGGATTTGAAGGAGCGTTTCTGGTGGACTGGTATGACGAAGGATATTGCGGAGTATGTAGTCGTAGGTGATGTATGGCAGAGAGTAAAGGCAGAGCATCAGAAGCCAGCCGGATTACTACAGCCTATGCCGATACCCAAATGGAAGTGGGATAAGCTTGGCATGGATTTCATTACCGGATTCCCTAGAACCCGATCGGGATATGATTCTATCTGGGTAGTAGTTGATTCGCTTGACCAAAGTGGCTCACTTTATCCCCGTGAAAACCACCTATACAAGTGCGAAGTTGGCCAAGATATATATGACCAGGATCGTATGTCTGCATGGAGTTCCGAGGACCATCGTATCAGATAGAGGAACACTGTTTACCTCAAAGTTTTGGCATCAGTTGCATCAGACTTTGGGTACCAGGCTAGAGTTTAGTACAGCTTTTCATCCGTAGACAGATGGATAGATCGAGAGAGTCAATCAGATTCTGGAGGACATGTTGAGAGCTTGTGCATTAGATTATGGATCCGGTTGGGATAATAATTTGCCTTACGCGGAGTTCTCATACAACAACACTTACCAAGCCAGTTTGAAGATGGCCCCTTTTGAAGCTTTGTATGGGAAAGGTGCAGGACACCGTTGATGTGGGATGAAGTTGGAGATCGTCAGTTGTTTGGACCAGATTTGATCAAAGAGTCAGAAGAGAGGGTTAAGTTGATTCGAGATAGACTGAAGGTAGCTCAATCCAGGCAGAAGAGTTATGCATACTCAAAATGCAAGGAGGTAGTCTATGAAATCGGAGACAGAGCATATCTTCGTGTGCCACCTCCGCGAGGAGTTAAACGATTTGGAGTTAAGGAAAAGTTAGCCCCGAGATTTGTAGGACCATACCGAGTTTTGGAGCGTATGGGAGAAGTGGCCAACAAGTTGGAGTCACCCGAAGGACTGTCAGGAGTTCATGACGTGTTTCATGTTTCCCAATTGAAGAGTGCCACGCAGAGATGGCCAATATTCCCCTGTAAGGATGCCTGACCCTGGAAAGGATAATGATGTTCCACGAAGTGGAGTATGGATTTCATAAGTATAAGTTTTATCTCGGTATGTGGGATATCCCACGAGGATGAAGAGATGAATTACTATTGGATATAAAGGAGGTATGATGTTGGAAATATGGATCAATGGAAATTCCATGATGAGTCTGAGTAATCATGTCCTAGTTTGGTGCCAATAGAAGGAAGACAGTACAATTGGATGGATTTAAGAATACTAGGAAGTTGGACGTTGGATTAAGGATCAGTTTCCCCGATGATGAGTTCAAGGTTTACAAGTGATGAGATGGGCCATAACCCACAGGCTCCAGGACCTGCCAAGAAGCAAGCACACTCTTGCTGAAGAAAAAACCCTGGAAGAAGTTACGACTTTTATCGATAGACCATCTTATAGGAGTAACGCAAAACCTGAGAGTTGTGAAGGAATGATAGATTTTTGTTTGGCTTGCAGAATCCATGGATTTATCCGAACATTGGTTCGTCGACAAGAGAAATTCTGCAATGCTTGTGAGGATGACCGAGTGTTAGAATGCGAGATTCACTAAACCATATACAGGGTAATGATTTGGGTGCGGGATGGATTGATCACCATACCGACTTACTCTTATTATTCGCCTTGCTATGTGGGATGGTAAATCTGAGTGACTTACCAATAGTAGAGAGACGACGATAAAAAACACCTTGTTTAAACCCTAGAATGGTATAAGTATTTTCCCCTATACAAGGCAGTTGTTGCCAATCATAGGACATACGGTGAGGTTCATCCCAGACCCGTTTTTTGTAGAAGAAACCATAAATTGTTGACCCCCATGAGATATCGATAGTTGTTTAGTATTGGTGTCAGACTCGTCAGCTATGAAGACCCAGTCTCGGAAGAATCCTACCAAGATGAAAGGACAGAAGAATTAAGGAAAAGGTTATGCCGCTACCGAAAGAGCCAGAGAAGGAATTTTCCTGAAAATATGAGAAGACCGACACTGTCAAGGATAAGGATGGAGTATATGAGTATTGATGGAACCATAACCATGCTTTTAAGGGTGGTAGCACCCTAGACCCCCGGAGTCGATTGATGGATTTTTGAGGAGACCCCGAACCTAACCTATTTCTTTCTAGCCTCTCCGAATCTCGAGGACGAGATTCATTTTAAGGGTGGTAGGTTTGTAACATCCCAAAATTCTAAATTTTGGAATGTTATATTAAATAGATAGATTTGATTGTTGCTTGATTGTGATGAGTGAATTGGAGTGGAATCCGAAACTTTTTGAAAGTTGAATGAGAGGGAATAAAAGGGCTTTCCCAAACTTTCATTTTTTGCTTTTATGATTTCCGTGAATTCAAATTCTTTTCACCACAAAACCCTGGAGAGATGATGACATGACTTCTTCCATTTATTTAAATGACAAGGGGTGTTGAAAATATTTGAATTTCATTTGAGAATATTTCCAATTCTGAAACTTTATGCAACTCAATGATTTTAACGAGCGAAGATAAAATGACTTCTTCAAAGCATATGAAATATGAGTTGGGAGTTTCAAAGGATCAAATTCAAAGTCCTTTTGGAATTATTTTTCAATTTGGAGTTATTTGGATTTTATTCAAATTATTTTTCTCCAAAAATAAAATACATGGAAAATAGGGTAACATGATTCCCTACATCAGAAAATTGGAGATAAATAAGTTTGAAATCATTTTGGTATTTTTAAAATGATTTTTCTTTGGATTTTAGTAGGCCAGTAGCACTCTTTGAATTATTTGAATTTGTGTGGATTTTATTTGACGTTAGGAAAATGTTCAGGTTGTAGGAAATCTTTTTCTGAAAATTTTGATATATTATATGCCTATATAATATTTTGTTATTTTGTTTATTATTTTCGCTTGTCTGTGTTTAAAAAAAAAGATCTTCTCCTTCGCCGACTGGGCCGGCCCAGCACCCAACCGGGCCAGGGCAAGCCCAGCCCAGCCGCGCCGTCCCCGACCTCACGCAGGAGGCCGGATCCCGCACGCCACCGCCACCGTCTCGGCGTCCGAGCCGTCCCTGCCGCGGACTCCTCCTCG
Organism: Aegilops tauschii subsp. strangulata; assembly: GCF_002575655.3. Classification (NCBI taxonomy): domain Eukaryota; kingdom Viridiplantae; phylum Streptophyta; class Magnoliopsida; order Poales; family Poaceae; genus Aegilops; species Aegilops tauschii. The sequence goes on along the minus strand of NC_053036.3, from coordinate 257,141,602 downwards.
CTGCCTCTCCCCTTGACCCCTCTTCCACGCCACCCGTCGCCCCCTCCGCCTATTTAAGCCGCCGCCCGACCCCCGCCTCTCTCTCTGCTCCGCTGCGCCGCTCCTCGCTTTCCGCCGCCGCCGCAGCTCTAGTTCGCCGCCGCCTCATACTGCTGCTGCTGTTGCCGCCGCCACCGCCGCTCCACGCGCGCCGCCGTTCCGCCTCGCCTCGCCGCTGCTGCCGCCCACTGCCGCACCCCGCCGCGAACGCCGGAGCTCGCTGGACCTGCCGGAGTCCGCAGCCTCGCCGGAGAGTTGCCGGTTTTCTGCTGCAGGCCGCCGAACCGCCAAGGACCGGTATAAAAAAACCGAACCCTAGATCGGTTATTTTTGGGTTTCTCGGTTTTTCTTTAAAACGCGGTTTTTCTTTTTTGTCTAGTTATTTGACGAACGTTCGTTAGTTAGGGTTTGCACCGAACGGTTTTTGTTCGTTAGCGTACGTTCGTTTAGTAGCCTTTTCGTTTTATTTTATTTCTGCCAGGGACCCGTCTGTGATTAAAGTTTTTACAGATTAGTCCCTGTACTTCAAACGATCACTACTTTTTACTCGTTTGTCCAAATCCAACGAAACCAACGCCCACTTCTTCATTATGATCCCCTCTATCTAGTAATCCAACTCAAACATGTTTTTGAAAGTTTAAAATTTGATTTAGACCAGATTTTAATTCAAACTTCGTTTGGTCGTAATTTGAGTTTCGTAGCTCCGTTTGAGTTGATTCTTTTTGCAAATTAAAGCTCTTGACCTAAACGTTCTGATAAGGCCAAATTCACATAATTTTGGTACTGTTAGAAATTGTCTTATGTTGCAAGAGTTATTTGCTTGGTTTTGATGTTTTCCGAATCGTCTTCTTCGATCTTTCTGATCTTTTGAGTGATTGCTTATGTGTGGTTACTATTGCTTGCTTACGATAGATTGACCGGAGTGTGACGAGTAGATATATCAAGAGTGTTGAGTGCGAATCATCTTCATCAACATTGCAGGCAAGTTCACACTTTGATCATATCCCTTTCATACCCAGTTTTTTATGCATTAGATTCACCCTCAAACATTGCATGGTTAGGATTTGATAACATGTGGGTATGGGGAAGTAGTTGATGAGGTAGGAACCTATTGACTTGCATTCAACCCTTGGGAGGTACTACGTTATGCTTATATTGCTATGCTATGCTCGTAGACGTGGATTGGGTTTGAGTGAATTTCCATGACAGATGTGAGGATGTTAATTAATGGTTCAACTTAAGGTGGTTACTTTAACACACATCTGGGTGGATTGGTTGGGGCATCCTGGAGCACCCAGTGGTTTGTTCGGGCACCTGGAGAACCCAGTGCTTGCCCAAGGGGATCCCGGAGGACCCGTGTGATCACCCTATGGAATGCCACCCAAGCTCAAAGGGATCATAAGGTTATTCATGCTAGAAACTTCCGTGTGCAGCCACAAGCTATTATGGGCTCTAGCATAGTTGAGTAGGTTACATGACCTCTTGAAGAGGTGGGCTTGCAGATGTAGGGGAAAGTAGGTGTAACTGTCCACCCGGAGTAAAGAGTTATTGTTTCTGAAAGACTGTGTCTCGGTCATCAATTTCTCAAACACCATGTAGTGCGAGAAATCAAACGGAGGAGATCGAGTCTTGTGGGGAAAAGTGCGCAAATCTCTACAGAGTGTACAAACTAATCATGGTTAGCCGTGTCCCCGGTTATGGACAATTTTGAGTCTCTGGTTCTTGGATTATCATGTTGATCCCAACACTCTATTTAAATTAATTTGATTGGGTTAATGATTATTATTTTGGGATTGAGTTGGAGGAACCTTCTCAATATTTATCAATCAACTTTTGTAGTTAAATAAAATATATTCCTTTGTAGTAGGGAAAAATTGGCTTTTCGCAAAAACATTATAACCATAGAGCTTTTCCACCAGCCAAATATGCATGTAGTGATAACCTTTATTCATCATTATCCTATGGTGTGAATTTGCAGTACATTCAATGTACTGACCCTTGTGGCTGCAACGTCTCATGTTGTAGGAATCTTACGACGAGTAAGTGATACGTTAGGGTTACGATTTCTACACTCAACTTTGCCGTTGGTGTTGATGGGAATCCACAACCTTTGTTACTTCCGCTATATGGATTGAGGTAATAGTATTTACGTTATTTTATACATGTGATTTACCTCTGTTATAAATCCTTGAGTACTGTGTGTGTCAGCATACCGATCCAGGGATGACACTTAAGCACAGAGACTTGACCGTCTGAGGTCGGGTCGCTACAATATGAAAGTGACAACATCGGAGACTATCTATCATGAAGATCATGGTGCTACTTTGATGCACAAGTGTGGTAAAAGGATAGTAACATTGCCCCTTCTCGTTTCTCTCATCATTTTTTTATTTTGGGCTCTTTGGCCTCTTTTCATTTCTATTTTTTTTTCTATTTTTCGTCCGGAGTCTCATCCCGACTTGTGGGGGCATCATAGTCTCCATCATCCTTTCCTCACATGGGACAATACTCTAATAATGAAGATCATCACACTTTTATTTACTTACAACTCAAGAATTACAACTCGATACTCAGAACAAAATATGACTCTATAGGAATGCCTCCCACGGTGAACCGGGATGTGCAATGGATCACGGGTGACATGGATGAAAGAATTATGAAAGGTGTCTTTGCCACAAATACGATGTAAACTACATGGTCATGCAAAGCAATATGACAATAATGGAACGTGTCATTATAAAATGGAACGGTGGAAAGTTGCATGGCAATATATCTCGGAATGTCTATGGAAATACCATAATAGGTAGGTATGGTGGCTATTTTGAGGAAGGTATATGGTGTGTGTATGGTACCGGCGAAAGTTGCGCGGTACTAGAGAGGCTACCAATGGTGGAAGGGTGAGAGTGCGTATAATCCATGGACTCAACATTAGTCATAAAGAACTCACACACTTATTGCTAAAATCTATTAGTCATCAAAATGAAGTACTACGCGCATGCTCCTAGGGGGATAGATTGGTAGGAAAAGACCATCGCTCGTCCCCGACCGCTACTCATAAGGAAGACAATCAATAAATAAATCATGCTCCTACTTCATCACATAATGGTTCACCATACGTGCATGCTACGAGAATCACAAACTTTAACACAAGTATTTCTACAATCCACAATTACTCACTAGCATGACTCTAATATCACCATCTTTATATCTCAAAACAATCATAAGGAATCAAACTTCTCATAGTATTCAATGCACTTTATATGAAAGTTTTTACTATATCCCTCTTGGATGTCTATCATATTAGGACTAAATTTATAACCAAAGTAAATTACCATTCTGTTTAAAAAGACTCTCGAAATAATATAAGTGAAGCATGAGAGTTCCACAATTTCTATAAAATAAAGCCACCGCCGTGCTCTAAAAAGATGTAAGTGAAGCACTAGAGCAAAATTGCGTAGCTCAAAAGATATAAGTGAAGCACATAGAGTATTGTAATAAATCACGATTCATGCGTGTCCCTCTCAAAAGGTGTGTACAGCAAGGATGATTGCGGCAAACTAAAAAGTAAAGACTCATATCATACAAGATGCTCCAAGCAAAACACATATCATGAGGTGAATAAAAATATAGCCTCAAGCAAAGTTACCGATAGACGAAGAGGAAAGAGGGGATGCCTTCCGGGGCATCCCCAAGCATAGGCTCTTGGTTGTCCTTGAATATTACCTTGGGGTGCCTTGAGAATCCCCAAGCATAGGCTCTTGCCACTCGTAATTCCATAGTCCATCAAATCCTGACCCAAAACTTGAAAACTTCACAACACAAAACTCAACAGAAAATCTCATAAGCTCCGTTAGTATAAGAAAATAAATCAGCACTTTTGGTACTGTTGTGAACTCATTCTTTATTTATATTTGTGTAATATCTACTGTATTCCAACTTTTCCATGGTTCATACCCCCCGATACTACCCATAGATTCAGCAAAAGAAGCAAACAACACATAGAAAACAGAATCTGTCAAAAACAGAACAATCTGTAGTAATGTGTAACTCTCGAATACTTGTGTAATTCCAAAAATTCTGAAAAATTAGAACAACCTGGAAAATTTGTGTACCAATCTTGTGGTAAAAGAACCAGATCAAAAGCACGCTTCTGTAAAAAATGAAAATTATTTTCCTAGGCGCAAAAATTTCTTTTTTTCAGCAAGATCAAAACAACTATCACCGTAAGCCACCCCAAAGGTCTTACTTGGCACAAACACTAATTAAAACACCAAAAAACATCTAACCAGAGTCTATATGAATTCTTTATTCAAAAACAGAAAGTAAATATATTGGGTTGTCTCCAACAAGCACTTTTCTTTAAAGCCTTTTAGCTAGGCATTGATAATTTTAATGATGCTCACATGAAAGATAGCAATTGAAACACAAATAGAGCATCACAAAACATGTGACAAACAAGTTTAAGTCTAACATGATTCCCATGCATAGGGATTTCATAAGAAAACAAATTATCAAGACAAGCAAAAACTACCATATGCAAGGAAGAAGAAAGAAATAATAGCAATCTCAACATAACAAGAGAAAATTTTGTAACATGAAAATTTCTACAACCGTATTTTCCTCTCTCATAATAATTACAAGTAGGGTCATAATCAAATTCAACAATGTAGCTATCACATAAAAATTTCTCTTCATGATCCACATGCATGCAAAGTTGACACTCTTCCAAAATAGTGGGATTATCATCAAATAAAGTCATGACATCTCCAAGCTCACTTTTATCAAAAATTCCATAAGATTGATCAAACTCCAAAGTAGTGGGATCATTATTACCTAGAGTTGACACTCTTCCAAACACACTTTCAATATTATTGCAAACACTATTATCATGAGGCTTAAATAATTCAAGATCATAAGAAGAATCACCCCAATCATGATCATTGCAATAGGTAGTGGACATAGTAAAACTAGCATCCCCAAGCTTAGGGTTTTGCATATTATTAGAACAATTGACATCAATAGAATTTATAGTAATACACTTGCAATCATGCTTTTTATTCAAGGAGCTATCGTGAATCAGTTCATAAATTTCTTCATCACAATTCTTAGCTTCACGAATTTCAAGCAAAACTTCATGAAGATAATCTAGTGCACAAAACTCACTAGCAATTGGTTCAACATAATTGGATCTCTTAAAAAGATTAGCAACTTGATGAGGATCCATAGACTTTTGTTTCTGAATTTCAATAAATACACAAATATACCAAGAAAACAAGCAAACAAGCTAAGTAAGACATAGAGGCAAACGAAAAGACGAATGGAAGAAGGGCGAATAAAAAGGCAAATCTTTTTGAAAATCGTTTTAGAAGTGGGGGAGAGGAAAACGAGAGGCAAATGACGAATAATGTGGTGCAATAGATGAGAATTTATGATGGGTACTTGGTATGTCTTGACTTGGCGTAGATCTCCCCGGCAACGGCGCCAGAAATTCTTACTTCTACTTCTTGAGCTTGCGTTGGTTTTTCCCTTGAAGAGGAAAGGGTGATGCAACAAAGTAGAGATAAGTATTTCCCTCAGTTAAAGAACCAAGGTATCAATCTAGTAGGAGACAACGCACAAATCACCAATACCTGCACAAACAATCAAACAGTTGCACCCAACGCGATAAAGGGGTTGTCAATCCCTTCATGGTCACTTGCAAAAGTGAGATCTGATAGAGATAGATAAAACTAAACAAAAGATAAAGTAAATATTTTGGTTTTTTTGTTGTATAGATCTGAAAGTAAAAGATTGCAAAATAGTACATCGGAAACTAATATGATGGAAAATAGACCCTGGGGCCATAGGTTTCACTAGAGGCTTCTCTCAAGATAGCAAATAATACGGTGGGTCAACAAATTACTGTCGAGCAATTGATAGAAAAGCACAAAGTTATGACGATATATAAGGCAATGATTATGAAATATAGGCATCACGTCCGTGGCAAGTAGACCGACTCCTGCCTGAATCTACTACTATTACTCCACACATCGACCGACTCCTGCCTGCATCTAGAGTATTAAGTTTGTGAAGATCAGAGTAACACTTTAAGTAAGATGACATGATGTAGAGGAATAAACTCAAGCAATATGATGTAAACCCCATCTTTTTATCCTCGATGGCAACAATACAAAACATGCCTCGCCGCCCCTTCTGTCACTGGGAGAGGACACCGCAAGATTGAACCCAAAGCTAAGCACTTTTCCCATTGAAAGAAAAACCAATCTAGTTGGCCAAACTAAACCGATAGTTCGAAGAGAATTACAAAGATATCAAATCATGCATAAAAGAAGTCAGAGAAGATTCAAATAATATTCATAGATAAGCTGATCATAAATCCACAATTCATCGAATCTCGACAAACACACCGCAAAAGAAGATTACATCGGATAGATCTCCAAGACCATCGAGGAGAACATGGTATTGAGAATCAAAGAGAGAGAAGAAGCCATCTAGCTACTAGCTATGGACCCATAGGTCTGTGGTAAACTACTCACGCTTCATCCGAAGGGCAATAGAGTTGATGTAGAAGCCCTTCGTGATCGAATCCCCCTCCGACAGGATGCCGGAAAAGGCCCCAAGATGAGATCTCAGGGGAACAGAAGGTTGCGGCGGTGGAAAAGAGTTTTCATGGATGCTTCTGGTGGTTTGGGAATATATGTGAATATACAGGAGGAAGATCTAGGTAAGGGGGTCACTGAGGGGCCCACAAGGTAGGGGGCGCGCCCTACACCCTTGTGGCCACCTCGTGGCTCTTCTGACTTGCACTCCAAGTCTCCTGGGTGTCTTCCAGTCCAAGAAAAATCATCACAGAGGTTTTATTCCGTTTGGACTCCATTTGGTATTCCTTTTCAAAGAAGCTCAAAAGCAAGGAAAAAAATAGAAACTGGCACTAGGCTCTAGGTTAATAAGTTAGTCCCAGAAATAATATCAAACAACATATTAATGCATATTAAACATCCAAAACAGATAATATAATAGCATGGAACAATCAAATATTATAGATTCGTTGGAGACATATCAAGGTGGTGCGCTGGTGGGTGGTGGGCTCCCTGTGGCCCATCTTAGCGCGAGACTGACGCCAAAAAATCCTATAAATAGAGGAACCACCAGAAAAAACCCTAGAACTTCGACTCCGCCGCCGCACGCCTCTGTACCTTTGAAATACCATCTGGGGCCCTATTCCGGCATCATGTCGGAGGGGAAAATAATCACCGGAGGCCATCTTCATCATCCTGGCGGCCACCATGATGAGGAGGGAGTAGTTCACCCTCGAGTCTAGGGGTATGTACAAGTAGCTATGTGTTGATCTCTCTCTCTCTCTCTCTCTCTCTCTCTCCCCCTCTCGTGTTCTTGATTTGGCAGGATTTTGATGTACCACGAGCTTTGTTAATATAGTTGAGTCATATGGTGTTTTCCCTCTCTATCTTATTGTGATGAATGGAGTTTACCTTTGAGGTTTCACTTTTATCGGAACACTTGATGTATGTCTTGCATATGAATACTCGTGGTGACAATGGGGTATTATATTGATTCACTTATGTATGTTTTGGCACTCAACTCATAGATTCTCGAGGTGACATTGGGGTAATCTATGCATAGGGGTTGATGCACGTTTTTGTCCTACTTTCTCCGGTAGAAATCTTGGGGCACTCTTTGAAGTTCTTTGTGTTGGATTGAATATTATGAATCTGAAGTTGTTTGATGCATATCGAATAATCAACTCACGGATACTTGTGGTGACATTCAAGTATCTAGGTGACATTAGAGTTGGTTGATGTGTATCATATGGTGTTATTTTAGTACGAACTCTAGGGCTGTTTGTGACACTTATAGGGATGGCTCAATAGATTGATCGAAAAAGATAACTTTGAGGTGGTTTCGTACCCTACAAACAATTTCGTCTTATGTTCTCCGCTAGACAAGAACTTTGGAGTGACTCATTGTCGCACATTGAGGGATTGCCATATGATTTAATTATGTTAGCATTGTTGAGAGATTTCACTAGTGAAAGTATGAACCCTAGGCCTTGTTTTCAAGTATTGCAATACCGTCTGTGCTTTGTTTTATCAATTGCTACCTTGCTGTTTTTATAATTTCAGATTACAAAAACCTATATCTACTATCCGTACTACACTTGTATCACCATCTCTTTGCTGAACTAGTGCACCTATACAATTTGCCATTGTATTGGGTGTGTTGGTGACACAAGAGATTTCTTGTATTTGGTTGCAGGGTTGTTTGAGAGAGACCATCTTCATCCTACGCCTCTCACGGATTAATAGATCTTAGGTCATCCACTTGAGGGAAAATTGCTAATGTCATACAAAACTCTGCGCTTGGAGGCCCAACACGAGTCTACAAGAATAAAGTTGCATAGTAGACATCAAGCTCTTTTCTGGCGCCGTTGCCGGGGAGGTGAGTGCTTGAAGGTATATCTTTAGATCTTGCAATTGAACCTTTTAGTTTTTTGTTTTATCACTAGTTTGGTCTATAAATGAAAGTTATAAAAAATATGGAATTGAGGTTGCCTCATATTATTCATCTTTATCATGTCTTTCTTGAAAATGATGGAAAGGAAAATTGTGCTCAATTGTTAGAGGAAGAATTTAATAAAATGTTTAGCATAAAATCTTTGAATGACAATCATGATCGCAATGTTGTTAGTATGCTTGCTATGAATATCCATGATGCTAATGATATGCAAAGCCATAAGCTTGGGGATGCTATATTTGATGAAGATGATAATTTTAGTGCCCCAAGTTTTGATGAGAAAATTTATTCTGATGATATCATGCCTCCTATTTATGATGATTATATTGACAAAAGTGGGTTTGGAAGAGTGTCAACTCTAGGTACTAATGATCCCACTATTTTGGACAGTGTTGAATCTTATTGTAATAATTATGAAAGTGTATTTGGAGAGGTCATGACTTTATTTAATGATGAATCCATTATTTTAGAAGAGGATTCAATTGATTATGACAACACAGTTCCTATTTATGATGATTATGGTGATGACATGTATTCTATAAAGAGTAATGATAACCATGAAACTTGTCATCATGATTTTGATGTTCAATTTGATTGTGTCAATCAAGTATCTCATCATAGTTATTTTGTTGAAATTGCTCCCACTATTATGAATGGGAAGAAATTTGCTTATGTGGAGAGTTATAAATTTTCTATGCTTGTGGATCATGAAAATAATGCTTTATGTGATAGCTATATTGTTGAATTCATTCATGATTCTACTGAAAATTATTATAACAGAGGAACATATGCTTGTAGGCTTCTCAATAATACCAAGTTTCCTATCTATGTGTTGAAATTTTTGAAGTTATGCTTGTTTTGTCTACCTATGCTAGCTGATTCTTGCTCCCATAAATTGTTTGCTCAAAAAATCCCAATGCATAGGAAGTTGGTTAGGCTTAAATGTGCTAGTCATATGCTTCGTGATGCTCCCTTTATGTTTCAATTCATATCTTTTTTGTGAGCATCATTGAAATCATCATGCCTAGCTAAAAAGGCATTAAAGAAAAGCGCTTGTTGGGAGACAACCCAACATTTACCCTTACTTTTTTGTGTGTTCACATGATTAAGCTACTGTAGTAATCATGGTTTATAGCTTTTGTTTCAATAAAGTGCCAAGTAATTAAAGCCTTTGGGATATTGTGGATGATAGTTGACTTGATTTTGGCCAAAAACAGAAACTTTTGCGCCCAGTTGTGGAATAATGTGATTCCCTGGAACGTGATAAAATTCTGAATGTTTTGCACATGATTGATATACAGATTGCCTAAATTGTCCTAATTTTTCCGAATTGTTGGATTTACAGAGGTATGGTCATTGTTCAGATCATTACAGATTGTTTTGTTTTTGATAGATTCTGTTTTGAATGCATAGTTTGCTTGTTTATAGTTTCTACGGCTTATATTGGTCAATATAAATTGTAGAAATTGTAGCATACAGTAGGAATTGTGTGAGAACAATTATGAATCTTGTCTTTGACAGTACCAAAGTGAATAATTTGCTCTTTATCATACTAACCTATCTCACGAAGTTCTGTTAAGTTTTGTGTGATTGAAAATTTTCAAGTTTAGGGTGAGATATCGACATGAGGAGAATAAGGAGTGGCAAGAGGATGCCCAAGGAACCCCCAAGGCAATATTCAAGGAATAACGAATCAACTAAGCTTGGGGATGCCCCGGAAGGCATCCCCTCTTTCGTCTTCAACATTATCGGTAACCTTACTTGGAGCTATATTTTATTCGTCACATAATATGAGTTTTGCTTGGGGCGTCATTTTATTTTGTTTTGATTTGCTTGCTGTTATTTATAATAGTGTTTTGTATCTTTTATTTCAATAAAAATGTCAAGTATAGCCTTTACCATGCTTATTTTGCAAGTCCATATGTTGCTGTTTAAAAACAGAAATTTTTCTATCATTGTCTGAATTCTTCTGGAAATTCGGAACGTGATAGAATCTTAAATTTTTTACAGAGTATGCTATGATAAGTTTTCTACAGTGTGGTAATTTTCCAAAATTTTCCGAGTTAAAGAAGTATGAATCTTCTTGCATCCTTTACAGATTGTTTTGTTTAGACAAATTGCTGTTACGTTTGCATTGTTTGTATATGTTTGCTTGTTTAATGATTCTATTTGAGGACAGGAGTATTAAATATGAAGAGGCATTTAGTATGCAATGTTAAATTATAATTTTAGTGATTTTCTATAGTAGGGAATGATAAGGTTTTGCATTAATTTATACTAACTTATCTCACGAGTTCTTGTTGAGTTTTGTGTGGATGAAGTTTTTTGATATTTAGGGAAATCGTGATATGAGAGGAGTTAAGGAGACACAAGAGCTCAAGCTTTGGGGATGTCCAAGGCATCCCAAGATAATATTCGAATAAGTCTCAAGCTTCTAAGCTTGGGGATGCCCCGGAAGGCATCCCACCTTTCTTGATCTATAATTATCGATTAGTATCGGTTTAGCCTAAGTTTTTGCTTCTTCGCATGAGATGTGTTATTCTTCGAATATTATTTTATTTTGTTTTGTTTGTTGTTTGAATAAAATACTTAAGATTTGAAGTTTTTAAATGAGAGAGAGTCCTCACTTAGCTACTTAATTACTTAATTACTCATTTGATCTTCACTTATACCTTTTTGGAGTAGTTTGTCGAACACTCTCATGCTTCACTTATATTATTTTGAGAGTTAATAATAGTGATGACAATTTGCAAAAGCTATGAAATTGGTCCTAATATGATGAATATCCAAGAAGGATATAGTAAAAACTTTCATCTAAATCATTGGATATGATAAGTTTGATTCCTTGCAATAATTTTGCGATATGGAGATGATAATATGTGAGTTATGCTAGTGAGTTATTGTGATTTAGTAAGAATATTGGCGTTAAGGTTTGTGATTCCCTATGCATGCACATAAAGTCAATAATTGTGCAACGAAGTTACATCCTACTTATGGTGCATTATTCAATGTTAGTTATGTTCAATGCATGTTTGTGACTGTTTTTGCTTTTTGGTTGGTCGCTTCTCAATCTATTTGCCACCTTCATTTGCACTAAGCAGGAATGTTGCTTGTGCATCCAACTCCTTAAACCCAAAGTTGTGCCAAATGAGTCCACCATACCAACCTATAAGCGGTATTTCCATGCCGTTCCAAGAAAATTTGCATGTGCCAACTCTAATTTTTTGAAATAAATCCCTGTTTTGTGTGCCCGTACCGCTCATGAGGCGGCAAGGGGTGGCCAATATTTTCCATGCTAGGTATTTTATTCTCACGATGAGTGTTTATTCACTTGTCATTGCACGAGAGTGTGGCAGGTAATAGGGATGCCCAGTCCCGAACAAAGAAAAATGATGATAATAATAAATTCCTTAAAAAGTGTTGGTATGGAAGGCACCCGTGGATATGGCTAGCCATGGATTGTGAAAGAATGGTGGAAAGGAAATAAATTTACTTTCTGTTTGGGAACCGCCTATAATTTGTCTATCATGGAAGAGTTTGGGAATGCTAGGTCGTTTTCGTTGACAGGAAAATCATGCCTCAGAAATAAGTTTATCTCTAATTTAAGCTTTGAGCTCTGGCACCTCTGCAAATCTCTGCTTTCCTCTGCGAAGGGCCTATCTATTTACTTTTATGCAATTTTTATTTTTATTTTGAGTCTCCACATTCTCTTATAAAGCACCAACTAGAGAGCACTATTGTCATACTTTTGGATTGGATGTAGCTAATGTTGAGTGTGTTTCATGAATGGATCAATGATTGAGCATAATGGGCTAGGGATAACTTTCTTTAGCGTTGATATTTTGAAAGACATGGTTGCTTATTAGTATGCTTGAGTATTGATGTCTTCATGTAAAATTGTAGACTGTTGCTTTGAATTATTCAAGTCCAAATGTCCATGCTACAAAAGAAAGAGTACATGATGAATATGATAAGTAGAATTATACATCATTTTTTGTTTTTAATTGCTACTTTATCATGATGAGTTTTACGAGAAAGAGTTCCTATTATGATGCTAGGAAAAGTGATTGAAATTATCATTGATCAAACTTATACACTATTCTAGCATTCACACTTCATAAATTATTTCTTTTATCATTTACCTACTCGAGGACGAGTAGGAATTAGGCTTGGGGATGTTGATACGTCTCCAATGTATCTATAATTTATGAAGTATTCATGCCATGTTTACAACAATTTTATATGGTTTGGGTGCATTTTTATGATTTAAATGGAACTAACCTTGACTGACGCTGTTTTCAGCAGAACTACCGTGGTGTTGTTTTTTGTGCAGAAATAAAAGTTCTCCAAATGCAACGAAACTTTTTGACGATTTTTTTGGAAGAAAAGAGACACTAGAATATTCGTTGGAAGGCCAGAAAAGTCACGAGGTGGCCACCACCCACCAGAGCATGCCTGGGGGGGAGGTGGTGCGCTGGTGGGTGGTGGGCTCCCTGTGGCCCATCTAGCGTGGGACCGACGCCAAAAAATCCTATAAATAGAGCAAACCACCAGAAGTAACCCTAGAACTTCAACTTCGCCGTTGCACGCCTCTGTACCTTCGAAATACCATCTGGAGCCCGGTTCCGGCACCCTGACAGAGGGAAATCATCACCAGAGGCCATCTTCATCATCTCGGCGACCGCCATGATGAGGAGGGAGTAGTTCACCCTCGAGGCTAGGGGTATGTACAAGTAGCTATGTGTTTGATCTCTCTCTCTCTCTCTCTCTCGTGTTCTTGATTTGGCACGATCTTGATGTACTGTGAGCTTTGTTAATATAGTTGGATCATATGGTGTTTCCCCTCTCTATCTTGTTGTTTTGAATTGAATTTTTACCTTTGAGGTTTCACTATTACCGGATTGAATACTTTTATGGATTTGAGAACACTTGATGTATGTCTTGCATATGAATACTCATGGTGACAATGGGGTAATATATTGATTCACTTGATGTATTTTTGGCACTCAACTCGCGGATTCCTGATGTGACATTGGGGTAATCTATGCATAGGGGTTGATGCATGTTTTCGTCCTACTTTCTCCGGTAGAAATCTTGGGGCACTCTTTGAAGTTCTTTGTGTTGGATAGTGATGCAGCTAGAAACTGCGTTGATATTTCCCCAAAGAGGAAGGGATGATGCAGCACAACTACGGTAGGTATTTCCCTCAGTTGTGAAACCAAGGTATCAATCCAGTAGGAGAACCAATCAACACTATGTAAACGGTACCTGCACACAAAGAACAAATACTTGCAATCCGACGCGTGAGAGGGGTTGTCAATCCCTCCACGGTAAAAGATAGATAATTTTGTGGTAGTTTGGATAAATAGATCTCGACAAAACACGAATAAAAGATACAAATAAAAAGTGCAGCAAGGTATTTTTGGGTTTTTGGGATAATAGATCTGAAAATAAAAGTGGCAAATAATAGATTGGAAAGAAAATACGATAAATAATAGACCCGGGGGTCGTAGATTTCACTAGTGGCTTCTCTCGAGAAATAGCATACGGCGGGTAAGCAAATTACTGTTGGGCAATTGTTAGAAGATCAAATAATTATGACGATATCCAAGGCAACGATCAATATATAGGCATCACGTCGAAGATTAGTAGACCGAAATGATTCTGCATCTACTACTATTACTCCACACATCGACCACTATCCAGCATGCATCTAGTGTATTAAGTTCATGGAGAAATGGAGTAATGCAATAAGAACGATGACATGATGTAGATCTACTCATGTAGGAATAGCCCCCATCTTGTTATCATCAATAGAAATGATACATGCGTGCCTCGCTGCCCCTTCTGTCACTGGGAGAGGACATCGCAAGATCGAACCCATCACAAAGCACCTCTTCCCATGGCAAGAAAAATCGATCTAGTCGACCTAACTAAACCAAAGATTCAGAGAAGAAATATGAGCTATAAAAATCATGCATATAAGAGATCAAAGAAGACTCAAATAATATTCATGGATAAAAATCTGATCATAAACTCAAACTTCATCGGATCCCAACAAACACACCGCAAAAAGTCATTACATCAAATAGATATCCAGGAGACCATTGTATTGAGAATCAAAAAGAGAGAAGAAGCCATCTAGCTACTGCCTACGGACCCATAGGTCTATGGTGAACTTTTACGCTTCATCGGAAGGGTACCAATGAGGATGATGAACCCCTCCATGATCGTGTTCCCCTCCGGCAAGGTGCCGGAATAGGGCTCTAGATTTCATCTCATGGTTCTGGAACTTGCGGCGGCATGAATTGTTTTTTGTCGACTCCCCTATGGTTTCTGGAATATTTGGGAAATTATAGGGCGAAGAGGCAGTGGAGGAGAGCCCCGTGGGCCCCACAACCCCCTAGGCGTTCCATGGTGGGTTGTGGTCCCCAGAGACCTTCCCAGGTGGTTTCTTGGTTCCCAAGTTGTCTTCTGGTACAAAAAAATCTCCAAAAAGTTTCGCTGCATTTGGACTCAGTTTGGTACTGATATTCTGCGAAGTAAGAAACAAGCAAAAAACAACAACTAGCACTGGGCACTATGTCAATAGGTTAGTCCCAAAAAATGATATAAGGTTGCTATAAAATGATTGTAATTAAAACATCCAAGAATGATAATATAACAGCAAGGAACAATAATTATAGATACGTTGGCAACGTATCAGATTGAATATTATGAAGCTGAAGTTGTTTGATGCATATCGAATAATCAACTCACGGATACTTGTTGTGACATTAGAGTTGGTTGATGTGTATCATATGGTGTTATTTTAGTATGAACTCTAGTTTTGTTTGTAACACTTATAGGGATGACTCAATAGAATGATCGTAAAAGATAACTTTGAGGTGGTTTCGTACCTTACAAACAATTTCGTCTTATGTTCTTCGCTAGATAAGAACTTTGGAATGACTCTTTGTCGCACGTTGAGGGATTTCCATATGATTTAAATATGTTAGCACTATTGAGAGATCGCACTAGTTAAAGTATGAACCCTAGGCCTTGTTTTCAAGCATTGCAATACCGTTTGTTCTTCGTTTTATCAATCGCTACCTTGCTGTTTTTATAATTTCAGATTACAAAAACCTATATCTACTATCTGTTCTACACTTGTATCACCATCTCTTCGCCGAATTAGTGCACCTATACAATTTGCCATTGTATTGGGTGTGTTGGGGACACAAGGGATTTCTTGTCTTTGGTTGCAGGGTTGTTTGAGAGAGACCATCTTGATCCTACGCCTCCCACAGATTGATAAACCTTAGGTCATCCACTTGAGGAGAAATTGCTACTATCCTACAAAACTTTGCGCTTGGAAGCCCAACACGAGTCTACAAGAATAAAGTTGGGTAGTAGACATCAACAAGTGTTAAGTTCTCTCGAAGTAGCCAACCAACAAGTGGTTGTGGGGGGCGTCTATTTATAGCCAGGGGGCAACCCGACATGAATTTTCATAAATGCCCTTCTCTGATTCTACCCTTGTCAGGATAAGGATCCACTCGACAGCTGGCCCGTGGCGCAGCAACGGTCGGACTTTGAACTCTCAAATTCGTTGGGGCACTCAATTTTCTCACTTTTAGGCAGATCGCACAAGCGAACTCCTAACTCCTCAGCCTAACCCGTCAACGACCAGATGAACTTCGTCACTATCTCTAGAAAATGTGTCAGTTGTTCTGGAGATTTCCAAAGGCTTCACTCGAAGTGGCTAGTATAGTATAGGTTTTGAGTAAGTATGAGCATCACTTTGGAAATGTGAAATATGTTTCACCTAGACCCCCTTTAACAGTATGATTTTTCCTATGACTCAAAGATGAAGAAAGAAACTATGAAAACAAAAGTCTTCAAGCTTCAAAGTATTCACATCAATTTCTTCAAAGGCCGTACCAATTTCATCACAAAATTCTTCACTTGAAGAAATCCATTTTTAGGGGTCGTCTTCCATGTGTTAAACCAAATCTTCAGGGACTCTGTTTCCTGTGTATACTCACAAACACATTAGATCCTCAACCTATTTGTCTTCAATACTCCAAAACCACTAAGGGGGCACTTGATGCACTCACAGGTGTCGTTCTAAGGCAAGTCCGGGAATGAACGCATGTCCCATCGTCGATTCATGATCCTACCTACTTATTATTATCATGCCACGCATCATGACAGGTGCCGAATTGTGGTGAGAGCGTGCGACGTCTTGCCGTCGCCCAAGTAGAGGGGGTGCCACCACGAGCCACTTGTTTGAAAAGGCTTGCAGCCTGCTCAGCCACGAGACCAAGCTTCTGTGGAGTTGTCTCCTTAGTGGGACGGGCTCGGCCCGAGGCCCCATGGTCATTCCCGGGAGTCGCTACGAGCCTTGAGCATACCCAGGGAAATCACTACTAGATCATCCCTGGCGTATTCTTGCTTGGCGAAACAGTTGATGTCTTGTTGGGGCTTCGCCTGGGGGTCCCTAGACTTTTGCCTTGCTTGAATCCCTGTTGTGAGATCCGAACGGGTCTTGGTACTTGGACCATTGTCTTCAGGGAGTTCCTGACAATGAGATAGGGTGGCCTACGTGCAGGAGGTTAGTGGGTACCTCTTATCCACGGTACCAATAGTAGCCCCCGGACCTCGGAATGGCATGCACCTTCATTAATAGCTAGGGCTAGGCTCAAACAACATGCGCCTCTAACACGCGACATGAAATGACTGCAAGCCTTGTGTGCTACTCCGCGGTCACCAATGGATGCCTTGTTTCCATAGGCAGCGGTGACCAAATCCCTCACGCGCTTTTGCCCCGGATTTGTAACGCGCGTGACCGCTTGCATTGACAAATCGGCACTGCATTGCTTAGGTCCTTGAGCACGGCATGAACCAGTCATGATGATTCCGCCATTAAAACACACGGCCCTATAATGTGAAAATGCATCGGGCGGGGTTTCCCATGGGTAAAACCAAAGGTTCAACCGATCCTTTAATGGTATGCCTATTGGATTAGGGATTTTAATCATCGCTCCTCTACCCTATAAGAATGGGGAGGGGCGAGTTGCCCAGGCACCAGCTTCTTCTCCTACCCTTCCATCTCGCTGCAGACCGCTATGCCCGACTGCCGCATCTTACCCTTTCCCACCTCCCTCCTTGCCCCCCATGGCGGCGCGGGAGATACCCGAGTTTTAAGTGAGGCATTGGGGGGGGGGGAGGACCTTCAAGACAAGTATGAGGACCTGCTGCTACTTCTTGAGCTTGCGTTGGTTTTTCCCTGGAAGAGGAAAGGGTGATGCAACAAAGTAGAGTAAGTATTTCCCTCAGTTTTGAGAACCAAGGTATCAATCCAGTAGGAGACAACGCACAAGTCACCGAATACCTGCACAAACAAACACCAACTTGCACCCAACGCGATACAGGGGTTGTCAATCCCTTCACGGTTATTTGCAAAGTGAGATTTGATAGAGATAGATAAACGGTAAAGTAAATATTTTTGGTATTTTTGGTTTATAGATCGGAGAGTAAAATATTGCAAAGGAAGTAAATAGGTAACTAAAATTATAGATCGAAAACTTGTATGATGGAAAATAGACCCGGGGGCCATAGGTTTCACTAGAGGCTTTTCTCAACATAGAAAGTATTACGATGGGTGAACAAATTACTGCCGAGCAATTGATAGAAAAGTGCTTAATTATGACAATATCTAAGGCATTGATCATGAATATAGGAATCACGTCCGTGTCAAGTAGACCGACTCCTGCCTCCATCTACTACTATTACTCCACACATCGGCCGACTCCTGCCTGCATCTAGAGTATTAAGTTCATGAAGAACAGAGTAACGCATTAAGTAAGATGACATGATGTAGAGGAATAAACTCAAGCAATATGATGTAAACCCCATCTTTTTATCCTCGATGGCAACAATACAATACGTGCCTTCCTGCCCCTACTGTCATTGGGAAAGGACACCGCAAGATTGAACCCAAAGCGAAGCACTTCTCCCAATTCAGGAAAAACCAATCTAGTTGGCCAAACCAAATCGATAGTTCGAAGAGACTTGCAAAGATATCAAATCAGGCATATAAGAATTCAGAGAAGATTCAAATAATATTCATAGATAAGCTGATCATAAATCCACAATTCATCGGATCTCGGCAAACACGCCACAAAAGAGTATTACATCGAATAGATCTCCAAGAACATCAAGGAGAACATGGTATTGAGAATCAAAGAGAGAGAAGAAGCCATCTAGCTACTAGTTATGGACCCGTAGGTCTGTGGTAAACTACTGACGCTTCATCGGAAGGGCAATAGAGTTGATGTAGGTGCCCTCCGTGATCGAATCCCCCTCCGGCAGGATGCCGGAAAAGGCCCCAAGATGGGATCTCACGGGAAGAGAAGGTTGCGGCGGTGGAAAAGTGTTTTCGTGGATGCCTCTGGTGGTTTGGGCATATAGGAGTATATATAGGCGAAAGAATTAGCTTAGGGGGTGCACGAGGTGCCCACATGGCTGGGGGCGCGCCCTACACCCCTGGGCGCGCCCTCCGTCCTTGTGGCCGCCTCGTGGCTTCTCCGGCTTCATCTCCAAGTTCCTGGTTTCCTTCTGGTCCAAGAAAGATCATCGCGAAAATTTTATTCCGTTTGGACTCCGTTTGGTATTCCTTTTCTGCGAAACTCTAAAACAAGGAGAAAACAAAAACTGGCACTGGGCTCTAGGTTAATAGGTTAGTCCCAAAAATCATATAAAATAGCATATTAATGCATATAGAACATCCAAAACAGATAATATAATAGCATGGAACAATAAAAAATTATAGATACGTTGGAGATGTATCAAGCATCCCCAAGCTTAATTCCTACTTGTCCTCGAGTAGGTAAATGATAAAAACAGAATTTTTGATGTGGAATGTACCTAACATATTTATCCATGTAATTTCTTTATTGTGGCATGAATGTTCAGATCATATGATTCAAAACAAAAGTTTAATATTGACATAAAAAAAATAATACTTCAAGCATACTAACAAGATAATTATGTCTTCTCAAAATAACATGGCCAAAGAAAGTTTATCCCTACAAAATCATATAGTCTAGCTATGCTCCATCTTCATCACACAAAATATTCAAATCATGCACAACCCGAATGACCAGCCAAGCAATTATTTCATCCGAATGACCAGCCAAGCAATTATTTCATACTTTTGACCTTCTCAAACCTTTTCCGCAATACATGAGCATGAGCCATGGACATATCACTATAGGTGGAGTAGAAGGTGGTTGTGGGGAAGACAAAAAGAGGGAGATAGTCTCACATCAACTAGGCGTATTAACGGGCTATGGAGATGCCCATCAATAGATATCAATGTGAGTGAGTAGGGATTGCTATGCAATGGATGCACTAGAGCTGTAAGTTTATGAAAGCTCAAAGAGAAAACTAAGTGGGTGTGCATCTAACTTGATTGCTCATGAAGATCTAGGGCAATTTGAGGAAGCCCATCGTTGGAATATACAAGCCAAGTTCTATAATGAAAAATTCCCACTAGTATATGAAAGTGACAATCATAGGAGACTCTCTATCATGAAAATCATGGTGCTACTTTGAAGCACAAGTATGGAAAAAGGATAGTAACATTGCCCCTTCTCTCTTTTTCTCTTTATTTTTCTTTTTTCTTTTCTTTTTTTCTCTCTTTTTTTATTTTTTATTTCTTTATTTCTTTCTGTATTTTTATTTTATTTTATTTCCTCACATGGGACAATGCTCTAATAAAGAAGATCATCATACTTCTATTTACTTATAACCCAAAAATTACAACTCAATACTTAGAACAAAATATGACTCTATATGAATGCCTCCGGCAGTGTACCGGGATGTGCCATGAATCAAGAGTGACATGTATAAAAAATGATGAAAGGTGGTTTTGCACAAATACGATGTCAACTACATGATCATGCAAAGCAATATGACAACGATGATGCATGTCATAATAAATGGAACGGTGGAAAGTTGCATGGCAATATATCTCGGAATGGCTATGGAAATGCCATAATAGGTAGCTATGGTGGCTGTTTGGAGGAAGGTATATGGTGGGTTTATGGCACCGGCGAAAGTTGCGCGGCTCTAGAGAGGCTAGCAATGGTGGAAGGGTGCGTATAATCCATGGACTCAACATTAGTCATAAAGAACTCACATACTTATTGCAAAAATCTATTAGTCATCGAAACAAAGTACTACGCGCATGCTCCTAGGGGGATAGATTGGTAGGAAAAGACCATCGCTCGGCCCTGACCGCCACTCATAAGGAAGACAATCAAAAAATATCTCATGCTCCAACTTCGTTACATAACGGTTCACCATACGTGCATGCTACAGGACTCACTAGCCTTAACACAAGTATTTCTCAAGTTCACAACTACTTACTAGCATGACTCTAATATCACCATCTTCATATCTCAAAACAATCATAAGGAATCAAACTTCTCATAGTATTCAATGCACTTTATATGAAAGTTTTTATTATATCCGACTTGGATGCCTATTATATTAGGACTAAATTTATAACCAAAGCAAATTACCATGCTGTTTTAAAGACTCCAAAAATAATATAAGTGAAGCATGAGAGTTCATCAGTTTCTATAACATAAAGCCACCGTCGTGCTCTAAAAAGATATAAGTGAAGCACTAGAGCAAAATTGCCTAGCTCAAAAGATATAAGTGAAGCACATAGAGTATTCTAATAAATCACGATTCATGCGTGTCTCTCTCAAAAGTTGTGCACAGAAAGGATGATTGTGGCATACTAAAAAGCAAAGACTCAAATCATACAAGACGCTCCAAGCAAAACACATATCATGTGGTGAATAAAAATATAGCCTCAAGTAAAGTTACCGATAGACGAAGACGAAAGAGGGGATGCCTTCCGGGGCATCCCCAAGCTTAGACTCTTGCCACTCCTTATTCCCTAGTACATCAAATCCTTACCCAAAACTTGAAAACTTCACAACACAAAACTCAACAGAAAATCTCATAAGCTCCGTTAGTATAAGAAAATAAATCACCACTTTTGGTACTGTTGTGAACTCATTCTTTATTTATATTGGTGTAATATCTACTGTATTCCAACTTTTCCATGGTTCATACCCCCCGATACTAGCCATAGATTTATCAAAATAAGCAAACAACACGTAGAAAACAGAATCTGTCAAAAACAGAACAGTCTGTAGAAATATGGATATTTCGAATACTTCTGTAACTCCAAAAATTCTGAAAAATAGGATGACCTAAGAAATTTGTTTATTAATCTTCTGCAAAAAGAATCAAATCAAAAGTACTCTTTTGTTAAAAACGAGAATTGTTTTCCTGAGCACAAAAGGTTCTGTTTTTCAGCAAGATCAAATCAACTACCACCGTAAGCTATCCCAAAGGTCTTACTTGGCACAAACACTAATTAAAACACAAAAACACATCTAACCAGAGGCTAGATGAAATATATATTGCAAAACAGAACCTAAAAAGCAAAAACAAAAATAAAATTGGGTTGCCTCCCAACAAGCACTATTGTTTAACGCCCTTAGCTAGGCATAAAACACGAATAGATCTAATTATTGTCATCTTTGGCATGCAATCCATAAGTGGCTGTCATAATAGATTCATAAGATAATTTAATTTTCTTTCTTGGAAAGTGTTCCATACCTTTCCTTAACAGAAATTGTAATCTAATGTTTCCTTCTTTCATATCAATAATTGCACCAATCGTTCTAAGGAAAGGTCTACCAAGAATAATAGGACATGTAGGATTGCAATCTATATCAAGAACAATGAAATCTACGGGCACATAATTCCTATTTGCAACAATAAGAACATAATTTATCCTTCCCATAGGTTTCTTAATAGTGGAATCCGCAAGATGCAAATTTAAAGAACAATCATCAAATTCATGGAAACCTAACACATCACATAAAGTTTTTGGAATCGTGGAAACACTAGCACCCAAATCACACAAAGCATGGCACTCATAATCTTTAATCCTAATCTTAATAGTAGGTTCCCACTCATCATATTTTTTTGTAGGGATAGAAACTTCCAATTCAAGCTTTTGTTCAAAAGATTGCATCATAGCATCAACGATATGTTTAGTAAAAGCTTTGTTTTGATTATAAGCATGAGGAGAATTCAACATGGATTGCAACAAGGGAATAAAATCTATTAAATAACAATTATCATAATTAAATTCCTTGAATTCCAAAAGAGTGGTTCATTGCTACCTAAAGTTTTGACCTCTCCAATCCCACTTTTATCAATTTTTGCATCAAGATCTAAAAACTCTGAATCATAGGGACGCCTTTTAGCTAAAATTGACTCATCTCCAGTCCCATCTTTATCAAGATTTATATTGGAAAACAAAGATTCAATAGGAGTCACATCAATCACTTGAAGATCTTCATCATTATTTTCACGGAAACTAGAAGAACACGCTTTTATAAACCAATCTTTTTTAGCACGCATCTTAGCGGTTCTTTCCTTGCACTCATCAATGGAAATTCTCATAGCTTTGAGAGACTCATTGATATCATGCTTGGGTGGAATAGATCTAAGTTTCAAATAATCAACATCAAGATAAATTCTATCCACGTTCCTAGCCAAATCATCAATCTAAGCACTTTTTCTTCAATCAAAACATTGAAATTCTTTTGCAAACTCATAAATTCTTTAACACTATTCTCAAAATCAGAGGGCATCTTATTATAATTTCCATAATAATAGTTGTAAGAACTACCATAATTATTAGAGGAATTACTAGGAAACGGCCTAGGATTAAAATTACCTCTATACGCGTTATTACCAAAATTGTTCCTACCAACAAAATTCACATCCATAGATTCATTATTATTCTCAATCAAAGTAGACAAAGGCATATCGTTAGGATCAATAGGAGCACTCTTGCTAGCAAATAATTTCATAAGCTCATCCATCTTTCCACTCAAAACATTAATCTCTTCAATCGCATGCACCTTTTTACTAGTGGAAGATCTTTCGGTATGCCATTGAGAATAATTTAACCATAATATTATCTAGGAGTTTAGTAGCTTCTCCTAAAGTAATTTCCATAAAAGTACCTCCCCCGGCCGAATCTAAAAGATTTCTAGAAGCAAAATTCAATCCGGCATAAATTTTTGTATAATCATCCACAAATTCAAACCAAGCGTAAGGCAATTTCGTATCATCAATTTCATCCTCTCCCAAGATTGTGCAACATGTTCATGATCAAGTTGCTTAAAATTCATAATATCGTTCCTAAGGGAGATGATCTTAGCGAGAGGAAAATACTTGGAAATAAAAGCATCTTTACACTTATTCCATGAATCAATACTATTTTTAGGCAAAGATGAAAACCAAGTTCTAGCACGATCTCGAAGCGAGAAGGGAAATAGCTTCAATTTAACAATATCATTATCCACATCTTTTTTCTTTTGCATATCACACAAATAAATGAAATTGTTTAGATGGGATGCGGCATCTTCATTAGGAAGGCCGGAAAATTGATCTTTCATAACAAGATTCAGCAAAGCAACATTAATTTCAAGAGATTCCGCATTAGTAGCGGGAGCAATCGGAGTACTAATAAAATAATTATCATTGGTGTTGGAAAAGTCACACAATTTGGTATTCTCTTGAGTCATCGTGACAAAGCAAGCAATCCAACACACGAGCACACAAAAAGCAAGCGAAGAAGATGAACGAAAGAGGGGCGAAGAAAAGGCAAATATTTTTGAAAATCATTTTAGAAGTGGGGGAGAGGAAAACGAGAGGTGAATGGCGAATAATGTAAGGCAAGAGATGAGAGTTTATGATGGGTACTTGGTATGTCTAGACTTGGTGTAGATCTCCCCGGCAATGGCGCCAGAAATTCTTCCTGCTACTTCTTGAGCTTGCGTTGGTTTTTCCCTTGAAGAGTAAAGGGTGATGCAACAAAGTAGAGTAAGTATTTCCCTCAGTTTTGAGAACCAAGGTACCAATCCAGTAGGAGACAATGCACAAGCCACCGAATACCTGCACAAACAAACACCAACTTGCACCCAACATGATAAAGGGGTTGTCAATCCCTTCACGGTTATTTGCAAAGTGAGATCTGATAGAGATAGATAAACGGTAAAGTACATATTTTTGGTTTATAAATCGGAAAGTAAAAGACTGCAAAGGAAGTAAATAGGAAACTAAAATTATAGATCAGAAACTTATATGATGGAAAATAGACCCGGGGGCCATATGTTTCACTAGAGGCTTCTCTCAAGATAGAAAGTATTACGGTGGGTGAA
This sequence comes from Aegilops tauschii subsp. strangulata, assembly GCF_002575655.3. Taxonomy (NCBI): domain Eukaryota; kingdom Viridiplantae; phylum Streptophyta; class Magnoliopsida; order Poales; family Poaceae; genus Aegilops; species Aegilops tauschii. The sequence goes on along the minus strand of NC_053036.3, from coordinate 257,116,718 downwards.
CAAATTACTGCCGAGCAATTGATAGAAAAGCGCATCATTATGACAATATCTAAGGCAATGATCATGAATATAGGAATCACGTCCGTGTCAAGTAGACCGACTCCTGCCTGCATCTACTACTATTACTCCACACATCGACCGATTCCTGCCTGCAATATAGAGTATTAAGTTCATGAAGAATAGAGTAACATATTAAGTAAGATGACATGATGTAGAGGAATAAACTCAAGCAATATGATATAAACCCCATCTTTTTATCCTTGATGGCAACAATACAATACGTGCCTTGCTGCCCCTACTGTCACTGGGAAAGGACACCGCAAGATTGAACCCAAAGCTAAGCACTTCTCCCATTGCAAGAAAAACCAATCTAGTTGGCCAAACCAAATAAATAGTTCGAAGAGACTTGCACATATATCAAATCATGCATATAAGAATTCAGAGAAGATTCAAATAATATTCATAGATAAGTTGATCATGAATCCAAAATTCATTGGATCTCGGCAAACACACCGCAAAAGAGTATTACATCGAATAGATCTCCCAGAACATTGAGGAGAACATGCTATTGAGAATCAAAGAGAGAGAAGAAGCCATCTAGCTACTAGCTATGGACTCGTAGGTCTGTGGTAAACTACTCACGCTTCATCGGAAGGGCAATGGTGTTGATGTAGAAGCCCTCCGTGATCGAATCCCCCTCCGGCAAGACGCAAGAAAAGGCCCCTAGATGGGATCTCACGGGTACAGAAGGTTGCGGCGGTGGAAAAGTATTTTCATGGATTCCTCTGGTGGTTTGGGCATATGAGAGTATATATAGGCGTAAGAATTAGGTCAGGGGGTGCACGAGGGGCCCACAAGGGTGGGCGGCGTGCCCTACCTCCTGGGCGCACCCTCCGTCCTTATGGCCGCCTAGCGGCTTCTCCGACTTCATCTCCAAGTGTCCTGGTTTCCTTCTGGTCCAAGAAAGATCATCGAGAAAGTTTTATTCCGTTTGGACTCGGTTTGGTATTCCTTTTCTATGAAACTCTAAAACTAGGAAAAAACAGAAACTGGCACTGGGCTCTAGGTTAATAGGTTACACCCAAAAATAATATAAAATAGCATATTAATGCTTATAAAAATCCAAAACAGATAATATAATAGCATGCAACAATAAAAAACTATAGATACATTGGAGACGTATCAGCTGCATGAGTTGAGGGAGTGGACAAGTGATGTGCTCCTCTGCCATCAGTAGGAGAATGCGGAGCTACGAGAGTGGCTGGAATCCACAACCGAGCAGCTCCGGGTGGAGAAGGCGACGATGGAGGCCGTGACAGATTGGCCTGGCAAGAAGGTTGGCATTATGGTGAGCTGGCTGTAGCGCGAGCGGGCCGAGCAGGACGAGGTCGAGGGTCGCCTTGGCCGCATGTTGGCAGCCGTCGACATGCAGGTGGAGCAGTTGCATGGTGCCTATCATCAGGCTAGCACGACGATGCTGATGGTGTCATGGATTAGGGGGTCCTAACCCAGTGGCCCATTCTCCTTGAGTTGGGATGATGGGCCCTCATTCATGGTCAAGATGGACTCCGGAGGCCATACGCAGGAGGCGTGATCAAGACTGCCTCTCTGAAGACTTGACGTATACTCCGAGATTGCTGCTGCCGCCTAGCTCCTAGATACCAACCATGTAACCCTAGGTACCCTCCCTGGCGTGTATATAAGCCATAGGGTTTACCCCGTAGAGGGGGGAGATATCAACGCAAAGTCATTCACCTAGCTCTAGAGTTAGACCACACAATCTCGAGGTAGATCAACTCTATACTTGATATAACTCCATTGATATAAACAAGAGCAGGAAGTAGGGTTTTACCTCCATCAGGAGGGCTCGAACCTGGGTAAACATCGTCTCTTTGCTCCCTGTTACCATCTGCCCGAGATCCACAGCTCGGGATCCCTACCCCAAGGTCTGCCAGTTTTGACATCGGCACTGGTGCTTTCATTGAGAGTTCCATTGTGTGATCACCAGAATGATCGATGGCTCACCTGCAGATCAACTGCGCCAACAGCCACGGGAGCTTTACTCCCCCGACCAACTTTTTGTGTTCGGGAGCATGGTCTTTTGCACCGACTTGACGGGCCATCTGATCTGTGTCGAAAACTATGTCCAAGGTCGGATCGTGACCTTCGGTGGCCTTGAGTACATGATGGATTCCCGCGGCGAGCTTGTCCTGTCTGAATGGGCCCCCGGCCAAATTGAGAACTTGTTCGGCTCTGGAGGTTTGACTCCGGAACCGATCTCCGCCGCGGCGTCACTAGAGACCCCTAACATAACCGCTCCGGCCAGTCTCCTTCGAATCTCCAGTTCGGACGTAGATCCAGCTGCTACATTTGAAATTATGTCAGGGTTAGAACTGACCTCGGCGTAGAATCCAGAATCACTCCTAGGCCCCCTCGCCCCGAAGATGTTACACGCCGGGCATACTTCAAGTCAGCCCCGCTTATGAACTAGTGATGAACTCCGAAGAGCTATCTCACCTCAATGAAATGCTTGACTGTATCCAGAGCATGTCCATCTCGGACGATAAGAGTTCGATTTATGATCAGGTCGGACTTAAAGCCGACGATCAGGAAATTTACATCCCACTCACTACCCACCTAGTCGCCACGGTCGATGATTTAACCGATGTGCTAGACTACGGCGAGGCCACCGTGTCGGTGGAAACGACACCTATGGGATCACTGGAATCCCTTCTACGGTTGGCGGGTGCGGGGTTGTGCAAAGAGCGGGTCTGGCGGGCAGCACAGGGATCGTTTACCCAGGTTCGGGCTGCAAGGATGCATAAAACCCTAGTCCTGCTTTGGTGTATGTATTTGAGTGTTCTTGAGTTCTTGAAGTAGCTACGGTGTGTCCCTAGTACAAAAGATCCGAATCCTTCTTCTAGTCGCCTCGGGCCTCCTTTTATAGACAAAAGGGGTCACCACAGTGGCACACAGGAGGTGGAAAGATGTATAGTGGATGAGTCTATCCTCTGGCACCTTCGGACAAACGCATTTAATGCACTGCCGACGTGCCCCTCTCGCTCTATCGGGGACGGCAAGGAAGCTCGTCCCAACTGTCGCCGCCTCGCCTGGCTTCGACACGCGTCCGAGCTGACCAGGCGTCGTTGCGCTACGTTGGCTGGCTGCTGGGCTAGCGCGGTAGTGGATTCTTCATGAAGATCTGCATGCCACCACGCAGGTGCTTGCTGAGTCGGTCATGGAGGCCGCCCATCGCCATGCAGGTGCCTGCCCAGCTGGTTGAGCTGGCAGCTGCATGGGGACGGCGGTGGAGCCTTGGCAGACGCGGGCCCTGCTGCGGCCCCGTAGGTGTCTTCGGCAAGGGCCTTGCCGGGGCCCCGGCAAGGGTCTTGCCGGGGCCCCGGCAAGGGTCTTACCGTGGCATCGTTATCTTCCCCGGCAAGCATCTTGCCGGGGGTCTCGTGGATTTCCTTGGCTAGGATCCCGCCGAGGATCGTCGTCTTCTGGTCCTCATCTGATCTCGTGTGTTTATGATCTTGACGAAGATCTGCATGCCACCACGGAAGTGCCTCCCGAGCCCTGGTCCCAATGTGGTTGTCAGAAACGCTTGGGCTCAAGGGTGGCGCGCCCCGCTGGCATTGGGCAAGTTGCCCCGGCAAGACTCTTGCCGGGGCCATGGAGCCACCCGGCAAGGGTCTTGCCAGGGGAGTCCGCCTCGCCCCTTTGCTCTTTGCGGTCTCTGGTCTTGGCGTTGCTCTGATTGCCTTGTGCCCTGGCTTCCTTTTCATGACCTACTCAGTGTGGCCGCGGGCGCGGCTCTGACTGCCCGTGCACAAGTAAAGGGGTCAAAAGGAGAGTCCCTACTTTTGTACACCGACAGGAGCCCCCAGGCCCGGGCCACACATAAGCGCGACGCGTTGTTGGGCTAGGCCCAGAACGGTGCGCGGGCAGGTGGGGCGGATTTTCTTCATCGCAGTAACTTTCGTCCGCTGCGCTTCCCCACGACCCGCGTTGAACGCGCGACGTGGGGGGTCGTGCATGACGTGGGGGTCATGCGTGGGGCGGTTCCCGCATATGCGTCACATCATGGTAAAGAGGCGGCTCGCGCCTTCCCCATAAAAAGAGGGATACGCAGAGGCGCGGCTCATTTACTTAGTGGACTCGGGTTGTGGCCTTCAAGGCGTCCGCGCCCCACGATCACGGGGTGGGGAACCGTTGCCTCACCCGTCCCCTCGATTCTGCTTGCTCGCCATGTGTCCCCAATGCAGGTGGCAGGCGGTGGAGGCGGGAAACCGGGCCTTCGCTGATTGGGGCAGCGGGTCAGTCTCGATTCCCTGCGCCCCCGATGTCCGGATTGGCCAAGTGGGGCAGCCGAGCCCCGACCCCGCCCCTTTATAACAAGGGGGAGGGGGATGGCATCCCACATCCTTTCATCATCCGCCTCCATTCACTTCGGCTTCTTTCTTCCATCTGCCATGGTGAGAGGGGGCGCCAGCCCTTCAATGGTGGCGGCGAGGGTCGCTGCTTGACAGCGCGTCCCTCTTTCCCAAAAGCTCGCGGCGGTGAAGCCGGCCACGAGAGGAAGGGGAGGGGCGAGGCCGAGGTTGTCCTGGCGCTTGGGGAAGAGGCGGACGGTGCGGCGCACCGGCCTTGCCTCCGCCAACGATGCCTCCCCCGATGGAGGGCCATGTTGGGGACCAGCCCTGTGAGTTCTTCATCAGGCTGCGCCGGCCACCGCGTCGTCGACTTCGTCTCCCTACCCCATTTTCTCAGGAGATGGAGCTCGATCCGCCCCAGACCCTCAGGTTGCACATGAGGGGCAGCGGGAACGGCGGCACGCTGGTCGACATCGACTTCCCCGCTCCTCCCGTCATGTACCTCTGTCGCGGATGGAAGACGTTCGCTCGTGTCCACAGCCTGACGGCGGGGCTCGTTCTCTATTTCAAGTTAATGGAGAATGGCCTGCTCTCCGTCAAGGTCTTTGGAGATCTTGGAACTCGCCTAAAGTGCTGCGTGGAGAGCTCCTCCAACGATGAAGATTCCTCCTCAAGCGGGAGTGACGAGGAGGACAGCGACAACAACGACGAGGGCGTCGAACGGTGGGACGCTGACCTCGACTCCGACTGACCGCGTCGTCCCTCCCTCGGCCACGCGCCCTGCCGAGGGCCTTCCACGTCAAGCTCTCCATCGGCGCGTTCCCCGTCGCCTCCTTGGGCGGCTGGCGTAGGAGGGTCGGAGAAGGCGAAGAAGGCGGGTGGCGGCCATCAAGTCGGAGTACGCGGGCACCGACACCTTCGTCGCGTATTGTTGGCCCGCTGCCTCATCTTCCAGCTCCCCTCCCGGCACCGGGATGTTCCCTTGGTGCCTTCTGCTCCTCGTACCTCGCCTAGGCGCTCTTTTTGCCCTCCTGCTATCTTGTTCCACCTCCTGAAGAGAGGGATAAGAAAAGGATTACGGGCATCTTATCTCTTCTTAGGTTGTAAGCCTGCGGGCACTTGCTAATTTTAAGACATGTAATCCCCTTGCTCATGTTTTTTATTCCGTATAAACTGTACCTGTATGGGATGTTTTTAATGAAAAAGGGTGCTTGCCGGGTTCTTTGTGCCTTAGCGAGGCCCATGCCAAGGAATGAATCCTTGTTATTTTTAAGATAAACATTGTCGCCCGGCAACAAGCCTTGCCATCCCCTTACTTCAGTCGACCATTCTCATGCTCTTGGCGGAGGCAGGGGCGAAGTAGAGTTAGGCCCTTCGTTTATTTCCTTGCCATCGCGACTACGACCCGGTTCCGACCCAGGGACTTGGGTACAGGAAAAAGGGGGAGCACGGTGGTCTAGCAGCAAAACGAGGTTTCATATGTCCCAACTTCATACGAAAATGCACAATAGAGGACAAAAGACTTATCTGAATCTGCAGCCCCCGGCAGCCTTGGCTTGCCGTGGTTGGATTCTTGTATCCGCAGCCCCTGGCAACCTTGGCTTGCCGAGGCCGGAGCGCCGGCTCGTTCTCTTTCTTCCAAACAGCGCAGCAGAAATGTCCATGTACCCTGCGAACCAAAGGGGACGGAAAGGAACAGAGACACTCGACCTCTATGCTATGGGTTAGTCGCCGCTAAGCACTATCAACCCTAACCGAGGGAGAGACCTGACCTAGCATGCATGCTCAAACTTAGGGCGCCAGCGCTTCATTTATTTATGCTCAGGGTCTGCGCCTGACTTTGTACAGAGGGTTACATGCCTCGCCGGCAAGGCTTGTACAAAAGGTGGTTTGCCGGGGGCCCCGGCAACCGCGCCTTATGGGTAAAACTTATGAAGATGTTCGATGTTCCAGGAGTTACTCACTGGAATATCATCTCCGGTCTCCAGGCGGACTGCACCAGGCCTGATGACTCGTATTACCCGATAAGGGCCTTCCCACTTCGGCGTCAACTTGTTGGAATTCTTGGCCGACTTAACGCGCCAAAGAACAAGGTCGCCTTCCTCAAAGCTTCGGGCATGAACCTTGCGGCTATGGTAGCGGCGCAAGGCTTGCTGGTAGCGCGCTGCTCTCACAGCCGCCCGGAGACGATCTTCCTTGAGGAGCATTGCGTCATCTTGCCGCAATTGCTCTTGCTCAAACTCGTCATAAGCGAGCACTCGAGGTGACCCGTATGTGAGTTCCGTGGGGAGAACTGCTTCTGCCCCGTATACCTGGGCAAAGGGTGTCTGGCTGGTGGCTCGATTTGGTGTCGTTCTGATTGACCAAAGAACCGCCAGCAACTCATCAATCCAGTGCCTTCCGCTCTTGTGCAGTTTGTCAAAAGTCTTTGTTCTCAGGCCTCCTAGTACTTCAGCATTTGCCCTCTCCGCCTGGCCGTTGCTCTGTGGGTGTGCCACGGAAGCAAAACAGACCTTGTTGCCGAGGTCCTGGATGTATTGCATGAAGGTGTGGCTTGTGAACTGCGTGCCGTTGTCGGTGATGACTCTATTTGGCACACCAAAACGGCAGACTAGCCCCTTGAAGAACATGACGGCTGACTGTGCTGTCACCTTCCTCATTGCCTCCACCTCCGGCCACTTTGTGAACTTGTCGATTGCAACGTACAAGTACTCAAAGCCCCCGACAGCGCGGGGGAAAGGGCCCAGTATGTCGAGCCCCCAGACCGAAAATGGCCAGGAGAGAGGAATTGTTTGAAGGGCTTGAGCTAGTTGATGAAGCTTCTTCGAATGGAACTGGCACGCTTCACACCTGGTTACTAGTGTCGTTGCATCCTGGAGGGTAGTGGGCCAGAAGAAACCTTGCCGGAATGCCTTGCCGGTAAGGGCCCTCGACCCTATGTGGGAGCCACATATGCCTCCATGTATCTCAGCCAACAGCTCCAGTCCTTCCTCCCTGGGAATGCACTTCAATTTCACACCGTTCGGTCTTTTTCTGTACAGGACGTCGTCGACGAACTGATACATGGCAGACCGACGGGCTACTTTCTCCACTTCTTCCTGCTCCTCAGGAAGTTACCTTGTCTGGAGGAACGGGACGGTATGCTGTGCCCATGCCGGAGCCTGGGGCTTGACGGCAAGGACTAAAGGCATTTCCTCCGCCATGGGAGCGGCTGTCTCTACGGCCACGGCTTGACGCCCTGCCGGAGTCGGTTGCCCCATGGCAGGCTCAATGTCCACGGCAGCATCCTTGCCGGCGGCTCCTGGGAGCTCGGCGGGAAAGTACTTGCCGGGGCCTGATTTCCTCCGCTTGTTCTGCTCTGTTGATGGTTCAACGGATGGCTGAGTTAACCGAAGCACAAAAGTACCTAGTTCCATAGGTAGTTTGAAGGCAGCGCGCTTCGACAGGTAATCGGCGATGTCGTTCTTCGCTTGGGGAACGTGCTCTGCTTGTATACCGTCAAAGCGCTCTTCCAGCTTCCTCACCTCATCTACGTAGGCCTCCATCAACGGGCTCTGATAATCTTTGTTGACTTGCCTGACGACAAGCTGTGAATCACCCCTGACGATGAGATTCTTAACCCCGAGGCCTGCTGCGATCCTGAGACCGGCAAGCAACCCCTCGTATTCAGCAGTGTTGTTTGTGGACATCTCCCTGGGAAAGTGCATTTGGATTACATACTTGAGGTGCTCTCCGGTGGGTGCGACGAGCAGCACACCAGCACCGGCGCCTTGCAGCGAGAAAACCCTGTCAAAGTACATGATCCAGTTGCGACTTGCTTCCTTGCCGGGGAGAGTGGTCTCCTGGATTTCTTCATCGGGCATTGAAGTCCATTCCGCAATGAACTCTGCCAAGAATCTGCTCTGGATCGTCGAAGTACTTTCAAACTTCAAACCAAAGCTCGACAGCTCCAAGGCCCACTCCACAATCCTCCCGGTTGCGTCTGGGTTATGCAATATCAGTTGCAATCGGTGGCGGGTGACGACGGTGATTTCGTGGGCTTGGAAGTAATGACACAGCTTCCTCGAGGCCATAAGGAGGCTGAAGAGCAATTTCTGCACACCGGAGTACCTTGACCTAGCCCCCTGCAAGAGGGAGATGACGAAGTAAACCGGGTGTTGCATCATTTTCTTCTTCTGCACCACTTCATTTGGTTGCGCGGGCCCCGTCCTGATGGCATCAGGCTCTGCCGAGGGCCTTGCCTTGCCGGCACCAAGCCCTGCCGGGGGGGGGGGCGCCTGGCTCGCCATCCGCCAGTCCTATCATTGCCACTGCCTCTTCATCGACCTCCCTCTGTGCCACTAGCATGGCGCTGACCACTTGATTCGTTGCCGCTAGGTACAGCAGCAATGGCTCTTGTGGTTTAGGCGCAACTAATATCGGCGTAGAGGAGAGGTATTTCTTCAAATCTAGTAGCGCAGCTTCGGCCTCTGGGGTCCATTCCATTGGTCCCGCCTTTTTCAAGATTTTGAAAAAGGGAATGGTGCGCTCGGCAGACTTGGAGATGAATCTGCTCATGGCGGCAACGCAGCCAGTGAGCCGACGCGCATCCTTGATCTGCTTGGGCGCCTCAATTTGCTCGATAGCCTTGATCTTGTCTGGGTTTGCCTCGATCCCACGCTATGACACAAAGAACCCGAGAAGTTTGCCGGACGGAACACCGAAGACACACTTCTCAGGGTTCAACTTGAGGTTGATCTTGCGTAGGTTTGCAAACGTCTCTTCTAAGTCTTGGACAAGTGTTGCCTTGTCCTTGGTTTTGACCACTATGTCATCCATATATGCTTCCATATATCTATGTAGCTGGGGCTCAAAACCAATTTGGACTGCTCTTGCAAACGTTGAGCCAGCACTCTTCAACCCGAAAGGCATCCGTAAAAAACAATACGTACCACATGGGGTGATGAATGCTGTCTTTTCTTCGTCTTCTCTTGTCATGAAGATCTGGTGGTATCCTGAGTAGGCGTCAAGGAATGATAACAGATCATACCCGGCCGTGGAGTCAACAATCTGGTCGATGCGCGGCAACGGAAAAGGGTACTTGGGACAAGCCTTATTGATATCTATGTAGTCAATACACAGCCTCCACTTCCCATTTTCCTTGCGCACCACCACCGGATTGGCCAACCATGTCGGATGGAGTACTCCTCTCACCAAGGCTGCCACTTCCAACTTCTTGATCTCCTCTGTGATGAACTCTTGCCTTTCCAAAGCCTGCTTCCTGACCTTCTGCTTGACGGGCCGCGCATGAGGACAGACAGAAAGGTGGTGCTCAATCACCTCCCTGGGAACGCCGGGGATGTCAGATGCTTGCCACGCAAACACATCGACATTCCCCCGCAGGAAGGTGATGAGCGCACCTTCCTATTTGCTGTCGAGAGTGGAGCTTAAGGTGCAAGCCCCTCCCGTGCCATCCTCCTTGATAGACACCTTCTTGGTCTCTGGCGGTGCAGCTCTGGATTTCTTGCTCTTGCCGGTGGAGCTCTCTGGCACGTCCTCGACGGGAGCACAACACTCCAAAGAGGTGCGCTTGCTGGAGTTGCTGCGAGAGGTCTTGCCGGTCTTCTTCTTCCCTCCCGGAGCTCCAGCGGCAGGAGCAAGTGCCTTAGCGGCAGTCGCTGCAACTGCTTCCCGGTAGAGTTGGTTGGTGCAGATCAGCGCATCCTTCTTGTCGCAGGGGACGGTGATGATGGTCATCGGCTCAGGCATCTTCAGCGTGTTGTAGGCGTAATGCGACGCCGCCATGAACTTGGCTAGTGTCGGGCGGCCGAGGATCCCATTGTAAGGCAAGGCGATCTCGGCTACATCGAAGACAATCCTCTCCGTCCTGTAGTTCAACTCGCCTCCGAATGTCACAGGCAGTGTGACTTTACCCTTTGGCTGACTTCTTCGGGTTGACCCCTTGAAACGTGCCCGTCTCCATGAGGTCTCCATTAGGAATCTGCAGCCTTTTGATCACAATGGGCGAGATCAAGTTCAGACTGGCCCCGCCGTCAACTAGCATCTTTGTCACCTTGAGGTTGCGTATCGTTGGTGAAACCAACAACGGCAAACACCCGACTGCAGTTGTGCGATCAGGGTGGTCCTCGGTGTCAAAGATGATAGGCGTGCTGGACCACTTCAGCGGCTTTTGAGCGTCGAACGATGGCTCCGCTGCTGTGATCTCACGCGCCCACTGCTTGAGCTGGCGGTGAGAAGTATGCAGCGAGGCACCACCATCGACGCACATGGCCTCTGTAGCCTTCTGGAACTCATGCTCGCCGGACTCGTCGTCCTCATCATGATCATCGTCTTCCTGCTTCTTGTCGCGGCCCCGAGCGGGCCTCTCTTGCTGGTTATCCTTGCTGCCGCGGCCTCCTTGGCTGCCATGCTTCTTTCCGGATCCTTCGGCACCATCCTGACCCTTCTCCTTGTCCCACCTCTCGTACTCGGCTTTTTGCTTTTTAGCAAGCAGCTCAACTTGTCGGCAATTTTGGAGGTCGTGGCCCTTGGTGCGGTGGATCTTGCAATACTGCTTGTCGGAGCCCCCTGGCTTGTTGGCAGCCGCCAAGGCCCGGCAAGCGGCGCACCCGGCAATCTCCTTGCCGGGGTCGTCTGCCTTGGACTTCCTGGCAGCGCCGGTGTCATCGGATCCCTCGACGGCAAGCACGGCCTTGCCCTTACGCTTCCTGTTGCGGTGCCGACCCTTTTTCAATGGGGCAGCAGTGTCTTCGCCCGTAGAGTCGGTTTCCGCGCCGGCATCCTCGCCGGGGTACTTCCTTCCCTCTTCAGCTCGGGCGCATCTATCGGCCAAAACATAAAGTTCGGCCACATCTTTAACCTTGTTCATCGCCAGCTCTTCACGCATCTTGCAGTTGCGCACATTCTGATGGAATGCGCTGATCACAGCGGCGGGGTGAACATCTGGGATGTTGTATTGCACCCGGCTGAACCTCTGTATGTACTTGCGCAGGTTTTCACCTTCCTTCTGGGGAACGATATGCAAATCGCTGGCCTGGCCATGAGCTTGGTGGCCTCCAGTGAAGGCACCAACGAACTCATGACACAGATCCGACCAAGAAGAAATGGAATCCGCCGGCAAGTGCATCAACCAAGACATGACGTTGGGTTTCAGTGCCAACGGGAAGTAATTGGCTAGCACCTTGTCGTCGCGAGCTCCAGCGGCTTGCGTCGCGATGGTGTAGATGCTGAGGAACTCCGACGGGTGGGTCTTGCCGTTGTACTTCTCGCCGACGTTGGGCTTGAACGTGTGGTGGGACGGCCACTGGAACTACCGCAGCTCACGGGTGAAGCCAGGGCAACCCACCTCGTAGGGTAGGCCACCGGAGCCTCCCGGCGCTGGGTGGTCCATAGTGGGCCCTGCCCGCCTATCTGACTGGTGGCGCGCATCACGCTGGCGCTCAATGGTGGTTCGAGCGTCTTCATGGGCTCGCTCCCGAAGAACTTGGCGCTAATCGCGGTGCGTCCGTGGGTCGGACGACGCTATGGAAATGTTATCACAAGCGTCATCATGACGGACCGGCACCCGCCACAACTGGCGTGGGGGAGGAGAGTGCACCGTGGCTGCAACACCTCCGGTCCTTCCACCGCTGGCATGTGGTGGCTCGACGGAGCGTCGGCCCGAGGGCCCTGTTGGTCGCGGTTCATCTTTGTTGGCGATGCCGACGAGGCTCCGGATGGTGGCTTTCCACTCATTGAGCTTTGCCGCGGCAGGAGGGAAGTCGAGGAGCAGATGCATGCGCGCCAAAGCTTCTGCTGGCGTGGGTGGCAGCGAAAGCTGTGTGGACCGTGACGTGCTCCGACTTTTAACCACGTTAGAAGGAGCTCTATCATGGCCTGGCGGCTGCGCGCCATTTTCGCTAGCACTTCGGCGGGCATGCTGGCCTCCTTCCTCCCGCGAATGATGCACATGACTCCTCTCACAGCGGCGTCTGGGGTCACCAGCGTGGTGACGCTACTCGTCGCGCACACCCTGGGAAGAGCGCATTGTGGGCGCCGGCGTAGGCGTCTTGGAGGTTGCTGTGCCGCCCGTAGGTGGCATGGCGCCACCCCTGGAGGGCCCCGTGCCGCCTGCGGGGGGCCCAGCTCTGTCCTTGGGTTCGGCGACGTGCAACCCGTCGTCTTTCGCACGAACGACGCCACTCGCTAGGCTCCGACTGCCAGAGCGATGTTGGTGCTCGTGGGCCGCGCCTCAGGTTCTGTCCGCGACCGGCCCGCTGCTCGCCCGCACCGGTACGGGCCGTCCGGCTCCGGATGAACCGACCACCGTGGTCATCTTCTTCTTGGGAGGCATGGCAATGAGGAACTTCTAGGCTAACCGCTAGACCGGATTTCCACAACTGCGCCCCCTACCTGGAGCGCCAAAGATGTCGGTGGAAATGACACCTATGGGATCACTGGAATCCCTTCTACGGTTGGCGGGCGCGGGGTTCTGCAAAGAGCGGGTTTGGCGGTCAGCACAAGGATCGTTTACCCAGGTTCGGGCCGCGAGGACGCGTAAAACCCTAGTCCTGCTTTGGTGTATGTATTTGAGTGTTCTTGAGTTCTTGAACTAGCTACGGTGTGTCCCTAGTCCAAAAGATCCGAATCCTTCTCCTGGTCGCCTCGGGCCTCCTTTTATAGACAAAAGGGGTCGCCACAGTGGCACACAGGAGGTGGAAAGGTGTACAGTGGATGAGTCTATCCCCTGGCCCCGTTGGACAGACGCATTTAATGCACTGCCGACGTGCCCCTCTCGCTTTATCGGGGACGACAAGGAAGCTCGTCCCAGCTGGTTGAGCTGGCAGCTGCATGGGGAGGTCGTGGAGCCTTGGCAGACGCGGGCCCTGCTGCGGCCTCGTAGGTGTCTTCGGCAAGGGCCTTGCCAGGGCCCCGACAAGGGTCTTGCCGTGGCATCGTTGTCTTCCCCGGCAAGCATCTTGCCGGGGGTCTCGTGGATTTCCTCGGCTAGGATCCTACCGAGGATCGTCGTCTTCTGGTCCTCATATGATCTCGTGTGTTTATGATCTTGACGAAGATCTGCATGCCACCACGAAAGTGCCTCCCGAGCCCTGGTCCCAATGTGGTTGTCGGAAACCCTTGGGCTCAAGGGTGGCGCGCCCCGCTGGCATTGGGCAAGGTGCCTCGGCAAGGCTCTTGCCGGAGCCACAGAGGCCACCCGGCAAGGGTCTTGCTGGGGGAGTCCGCCTCGCCCCTTTGCTCTTTGCGGTCTCTGGTCTTGGCGTTGCTCTGATCGCCTCGTGCCCGGCTTCCTTTTCCTGCCCTGCTCAGTGTGGCCGCGGGCACGGCTCTGACTGCCCGTGCACAAGTAAAGGGGTCAAAAGGAGAGTCCCTACATTTGTACACCGACAACCGACATGGATGAAGATGCCGATGGCCCTACAGAAGACAGCTCGTCCCTGGTAAACACCGGTAGGTGGACGGCTACATCAACTTATGATGTCTACATGGTGGACACACCCAATACCCCTCCAAGACATCGACAAAGACGTTGAAGAGGCAACAATGGGGAACCCAGCGGCAACAACGCACATGCTGATAATTGCGATGTAGAGGCCGGTGTTGCCGAGAACCCCGAGGGAGACCATCAAGCTTCCCTAGTGCGAAACAGCACACCTGAAGGACATCTCGAGGACTTAGATCCCAACGACCTCTTTCAAGGGTCCGATGGCAACTACATGCCGAAATATGAGGATGACGAAAGCCTCGGTACCGAGGAGTATGTCGTCCCCAAGGACCCTTTCGAACAAGAGCGCTTCCGGCGACGCCTCATTGCTACGACTCAGAACATGAAACGCAAGTAGCAGCAGCTGCAAGCCAACACCGACGCACTAAATGAAAAGTGGGTCGAAGTGCTCTCCGCTGAATAAGACATGGAAGACTGGCGTCGTAGCGTGCAGAAATCATACCCACGCAGGCGTCTCCTGTCGGAGTTTGATGAAGAGCTCGCCGACGACTATGACCGACCCCCTAGAGGCCGGGATAGGCCAAGGCGGGAAAACGTCAATGACGAGCCACCTCCACACTGTGATGGTAAGGGCCCCATGGAATCTAGATACTCGCGACGTTTAGCGTCACATTGAGGCAAATAGGGAACCTCCTTAGTCCATCTATGAATCAAGAGGACGCGCGCCCGCCGGGCTTGATGGCTACGATGCCTGGATGGACATGAACGGCTGTGCCCAAGACCAGGCCTACTCACGGCTCTCTCTCAACCTCCGACGAGATGCTCCCTGGATCCAAGGTCCAGCCCACCTGATCTGTTTCATAGACAGGGTAATGGAACATCAATTCCCTGAAGGATTTAAGCCCATCAATATAGAATCATATGATGGCACCATTAACCCAGCAGCATGGATCGAGGACTTCATTCTCCACATACACATGGCCAACGGAGATGATCTCCACGCTATTAAATATCTGCCGCTCAAGCTAAAGGGGCCGGCGAGGCATGGGCTTAACAACCTGCCTCCTCATTCTATTGGCAGCTGGGAGGCCCTAGAGGATGCTTTTCGAGCAAACTTCCAAGGCACGTACGTCCAACCTCCGGACGCTGACAACCTCAGCCGTGTCACCCAGCAGCTAGGCGAATTAGCTCGGAAATTCTGGAACAGGTTCCTCACCAAGAAGAACCAGATTATAGCCTGCTCCGAAGCCGAGGCCATCGCCACATTCAAGAACAACATCCGAGATGAATGGTTGGCCCGCCAGCTCGGCCAAGATAAGCCAAGGACTATGACATCCCTCACCTCGCTGATGACTCGCTTCTGTGCGGGAGAGGATAGTTGGCTCGCCTGCAGTACTCACAACAGCGAGGCAGGCACCTCGGCAACACTCGACGCCAATGGAAAATCCAAGTGCAATAAAAATAAGCGCATGTATAAAAATGGCGGAAGCGATAGAGAAGACGCTGCGGTCAACGCAAGGTTCACCGGACCCAAATCCGGATAGGAAAAGGAAGCCCTTTAAAGGGAACAAATATGGACCTAGCCAGCTCGATAGAATTCTAGACCGGCCGTGCCAAATCCACGACACCCAGGACAAACCAGCAACCCATACGAACATGAATTGCTAGGTCTTTAAAAAAGCCGGAAAGGTAGCGACAGAGGGTCAAAATAAAACCCAAAATCACAGCGAAGACGAGGATAAACCTCGGTGGCCCAACAATGGAGGCCAAAATAAGTTTCCAAATGATGTAATGAGGTCAATATGATCTATGTTACTCACATCCCCAAAAGGGAAAGGAAGCATGTACTTTGGGATGTCTACCGTTGGACCGAGTCGCCCCAAAAGTTTAACCCCTAGTCGGCTTACCCGATCACATTCGATAAGCATGACCATCCGACCAGCATCAAACATGGCGGGTCGGCGACGCTTGTCCTGGACCCAATTGTCAATGGTTACCATCTGACATGCGTCCTCATGGATGGAGGAAGCATCCTCAACCTCATTTACAAGGACACGGTTAGGAAGATGGGCATCAACTCATCCCGGATCAAGCCGAGCACCACGAACTTTAAAGGTGTCATTCCAGGCGTTGAAGCTCACTACACCGGAACGGTCACTCTGGAAGTAGTCTTCGGCTCACCTGAGAACTTCATAAGCGAGGAGTTAATCTTCGACATCGTCCCCTTCTGGAGCGGTTACCACGTGGTCTTAGGGCGCACAACCTTCGCAAGCTTCAACGCAGTCCCGCATTATGCTTATCTCAAGCTCAAAATGCCGGGACCCAATGGTGTAATAACAATCAATGGTAACACTAAGCGCTCACTCTGGACCGAGGAGCAGACCGCGGATTTTGCACCAGAGGTACATCATCAGAGGAGGTAGCCCGCGTCGATAAACGCACCACTAGCTCCTCGAAGCGAACACGGGCTACACAAATCGACCTCCGCCACATACCCCCATACCCTAAATAGGGATATGGGCTCCTGGCGTGCCCTCTTTGGATGGGGCACTACATCCCCAGGGTGCATAATTTCGAACTCAACATTCCCTGGGCCGCCAAGGAGCCAGAATTCATTGAAACAGCAGAATGGCTCAACCAAGGAGCGACATGGCTTCGAGCCCTCACATCAGCAGGTCTCTGTCAAAGATCCGGCAAGTATGACCCCATCAATGTGGCCTAAACCACACAACAAACTCGTGCAAGGCCTCCTTCAAGGGGCTCGGTCAATAAATGCCTGAAGTGCATAAAGGGCCGAAACTGCACTAGTTCTACTCAATCCCCACCATTCATGACGGCAAACAGCTTGGAAGCGCAGACGTGCGGCAGGATGCGGCTCGGGCTACTAAAACCCAATGTCAATACCCACCCTGTTCTTTCTTCCTCCCTTACGTACTATTTTACGTTGTATTATTTTTAGTTTCTCTGGTAGTAAGCTCGGTAAGTACAAGCTTGCAGTTATAAAATAGGGTTTTCTATTTCTGTGCCCCTGATTGCTTATTTGTGGTCAGTTTTGCCCAAGGAGTCTAAATTTCCTCACTTTTGGCCTCCCCCACTCACCCCACTCTCACAAAAGCCCAAACAGAGCCTTGCCGCCGAGTTAACGCAGTTGATCATTACCTCCTCAGTTACTAACGCATGGGGCCGGCGAGGTATGTGGGCCGCTGATACGTCTCCAATGTATCTATAATTTTTTATTGTTCCATGCTATTAAAGTATCATTATTGGATGTTTTATACTCATTTACTAGAAACTTTCTATAATTTTTGGGACTAACCTATTGACATAGTGCCCATTGCTAGTTGCTGTTTTTTGCTTGTTTTTTACTTCGCAGAAAATGAATACCAAACAGAGTCCAAATGCCACGAAACTTTTTGGAGATTTTTTCTGCCCAGAAGACACCTAGGAGGCCAAGGAGGTGCACCAGAGGAGGACCGTGGGGCCCACTAGGCACCAGGGCGTGCCAAAGGCCCCAGGCGTGCCCTGGTGGGTAGTGGGGCCCACGGGAGGCTTTTCCACCGACCTTTAGCTCTATAAATACTCTAAAATCCCAGAAACCCTAGGGAAGTCGACAAAACACAATTGCAGCCACCGCAAGTTCCAGAACCACGAGATCCAATCTAGAGGCCTTTTCCGGCACTCTGTCGGAGGGGGCAACGATCACGGAGGGGTTCATCATCATCACCCTTGCGCCTCCAATGATGCGTGAGTAGTTTACCACAAACCTACCGGTCCGTAGGTAGTAGCTAGATGGCTTCTTCTCTCTTTTTGAACTTCAATACAATGTTCTCCTTGATGTTCTTGGAGATCTATTTGATGTAATGGCTTTTTGCGATGTGTTTGTTGGGATCCGATGAATTGTGCATTTATTATCAGATCTATCCATGAATATTATTTGAGTCTTTGTTGAACTCTTTTATGCATGATCTTTATAGCCTTGTATTTCTTCTCCGAAACTTTGGTTTGGTTTGGCCAACTAGATTGATTTTTCTTGCAATGGGAAGAGGTGCTTTGTGATGGGTTCAATCTTGTGGTGCTCAATCTCAGTGACAGAAAGAGACATGACACACATGTATTGTTTCTGTAGGATCGAAAATAGGTCTAGAGGGGGGTGATTAGACTACTTGACCAAATAAAAATCTAGCCTTTTCCCAATTTTAAGTGTTGGCAGATTTTAGCAACTTAGCACAAGTCAAGCAATGAACCTACACATGCAATTCTAAGAGTGTAGCAGCAGAAAGTAAAACATTGCGTATGAAGGTAAAGGGAAGGGTTTGGAGAAGGCAAACACAATGTAGACACGGAGATTTTTGGCGTGGTTCCGATATGTGGTGCTATCGTACGCCCACGTTGATGGAGACTTCAACCCACCACGGGTAACAGTTGTGCGAGTCCACGGAGGGCTCCACCCATGAAGGGTACACAAAGAAGCAAACTTGTCTATCCCACCATGGCCATCGCCCACGAAGGACTTGTCTCACTCGGGTTGATCTTCACGATGTAGGCGATCTTCTTGCCCTGACAAACTCCTTGGTTCAACTCTAATGACCCACAAGTATAGGGGATGTATCGTAGTCCTTTTGATAAGTAAGAGTGTCGAACCCAACGAGGAGCAGAAGGAAATGATAAGCGGTTTTCAGCAAGGTATTCTCTGCAAGCACTGAAATTATCAGTGACATATAGTTTTGTGATAAAGTAATTTGTAAAGCATAACAAGTAATGAAAGTAACTAAGGTGCAGCAAGATGGCCCAATCCTTTTTGCAGCAAAGGACAAGCCTGGACAAACTCTTATATAGAGAAAAGCGCTCCCGAGGAAACATGGGAATTATCGTCAAGCTAGTTTTCATCACGCTCATCTGATTCGCGTTCGTTACTTTGATAATTTGGTATGTGGGTGGACCGATGCTTGGGTACTGTCCTTTCTTGGACAAGCATCCCACTTATGATTAACCCCTATTGCAAGC
The DNA here is from genome assembly GCF_002575655.3 of Aegilops tauschii subsp. strangulata. Lineage (NCBI taxonomy): Eukaryota > Viridiplantae > Streptophyta > Magnoliopsida > Poales > Poaceae > Aegilops > Aegilops tauschii. The sequence goes on along the minus strand of NC_053036.3, from coordinate 257,097,893 downwards.
ATCCGCAACTACAAGAGAAGTATTAAGGTAAACCTAACCATAGCATGAAACATATGGATACAAATCAGCCCCTTACGAAGCAACTCATAAACTAGGGTTTAAGCTTCTGTCACTCTAGCAACCCATCATCTACTTATTACTTCCCAATGTCTTCCTCTAGGCCCAAATAATGGTGAAGTGTCATGTAGTCGACGTTCACATAACACCACTAGAGGAGAGACAACATACATCTCATCAAAATATCGAGCGAATACCAAATTCACATGACTACTTATAGCAAGACTTCTCCCATGTCCTCAGGAACAAACGTAACTACTCACAAATCATATTAATGTTCATAATCAAAGGACTATTAATATGCATAAAGGATCTGAACATATGATCTTCCACCTAGTAAACCAACTAGCATCAACTACAGGGAGTAATCAACACTACTAGCAACCCACAGGTACCAATCTGAGGCTTTGGGACAAAGATTGGATACAAGAGATGAACTAGGGTTTGAGAGGAGACGGTGCTGGTGAAGATATTGACGGAGATTGACCCCCTCCCGATGAGAGGATCGTTGGTGATGACGATGGCGGTGATTTCCCCCTCCCGGAGGGAATTTCCCCGGCAGAACAGCTTTTCCGGAGCCCTAGATTGGTTCCGCCAAGGTTCCGCCTCGTGGCTGCGGAGTTTCTTCCTGAAAGCTTGCCTATGATTTTTTCCAGGGTAAAAGACTTCATATACCAGAAGATGGTCACCGGAGGCCTGCCAGGGGGCCCACGAGGTAGGGGGCGCGCCCAGGGGGTAGGGCGCGCCCCCCACCCTTGTGGTCAAGGTGTGAGCCCCCTCTGGTGGATTCTTTCGCCAGTATTTTTTATTAATTCCAAAAATAACTTCCGTGAAGTTTCAGGACTTTTGGAGCTGTGTAGAATAGGTCTATAATATTTGCTCCTTTTCCAGCCCAGAATTCCAGCTGCCGGCATTCTCCCTCTTTATGTAAACCTTGTAAAATAAGAGAGAATAGGCATAAGTATTGTGACATAACGTGTAATAACAGCCCATAATGCAATAAATATCAATATGAAAGCATGATGCAAAATGGACGTATCAACTCCCCCAAGCTAGACCTCGCTTGTCCTCAAGCGGAAGCCGATAACGATAAATATGTCCACATGTTTAGAGATAGAGGTGTCGATAAAATAGAATACGGACATGAGGGCATCATGGTCATTCTTATAACAGCAACATATATATTGTCATATGATTTCTTATGCTCAAGTAATAATCTATTCACAATGTCAAGTATGAATCAGTAATTCATTGAGAACTAACAAACTATGATCTCGGTCATTGAAGCAATTGCAATTTATCATAAAATCGGAAAGAGTCAATATAAGAGCTTTTCAGCAAGTCCACATACTCAACTATCATATAGTCTTTCACAATTGCTAACACTCACGCAATACTTATGGGTATGGAGTTTTAATCGGACACAGAGAAAGATAGGGGCTTATAGTGTTGCCTCCCAACCTTTTACCTCAAGGGTAATGTCAACAATAATAGTTCATGCTAACTTACATCCAATTGGATATATATATATATATATATATCAGGATCTTTCCAACACAAGGTGCTTGCCAAAGGATAAAATGTAAAAAGGAAAGGTGAAGATCACCATGACTCTTGCATAAAGTGTAAGACAAAAGTGAAAGATAGGCCCTTCGCAGAGGGAAGCAGAGGTTGTCATGTGCTTTTATGGTTGGATGCATGAAATCTTAATGCAAAAGAACGTCACTTTATATTGCCACTTGTGATATGGACCTTTATTATGCAGTCCGTCACTTTTATTGCTTCCACATCACAAGATCGTATAAAACTTATTTTCTCCACACTAATAAATCATACATATTTAGAGAGCAATTTTTATTGCATGAAATGATGACAACTTACTTGAAGGATCTTACTCAATCCATAGGTAGATATGGTGGACTCTCATGGCAAAACTGGGTTTAAGGATATTCTGAAGCACAAGTAGTATCTCTACTTGGGGCAAAGAATTTGGCTAGCATGAGAGGGAAAGGCAAGCTCAACATGTTGGATGATCCATGACAATATACTTTATTTTAGATATGAGAAAACATAACCCATTATGTTGTCTTCCTTGTCCAACATCAAGTCTTTAGCATGTCATACTTTAATGAGTGCTCACAATCATAAAAGATGTCCAAGATAGTATATTTATATGTGAAAACCTCTCTTTCTTTATTACTTCCTATTAATTGCAACGATGACCAAAACTATGTTTGTCAACTCTCAACAACTTTTATTCATCATAATCTTTATATGTGAAGTCATTACTCTCCATAAGATCAATATGATCTCTTTATTTCTCACGGTCATAGTAAGATAACCAAGCCCTTGACTCAACACTAATCTTTATTATATATAGCTCACGGACTCGATTACATAGAAGGATCATAAAGCAAAACTCAAGACTAAATCATACTAAAACTTTATTCTACTAGATCAAGATATTACCAAAAGGATCGAACTAAGAAAAACGGTAAAGATAGGAGTGTGATGGTGATACGATACCGGGGCACCTCCCCCAAGCTTGGAAGTTACCAAGGGGAGTGCCCATACCCATGTGATTATATCTCTTTCGCTGATGAAGGAGATGGAGTTGTTGATGATGTAGGCTTGTCGTCCCTCTTCCAAGGCATAGGCTCTCCATCATAAAAGGATGATCGAGTCTCCGGGATCCTTAAATCCGCAGCCAAACTCATCCTCTTGAATCTATATTCATACTCACAGTTTTGGTTTTGCAGGTCATAGATCTGGGCTTGGAGGTGCTCGATTTTCTCATGAAGCTTGAAGATGGCCTCCCCAATGTCCTTGGCATCCAGGTTGTGGTTGTTGGTGAACTCTGTGATCATTATGTGATTGGTGTCGAGTCCACGCTCCACCATCTCATGACACTTGAAAACTTGTTGCTCCATTGCTTCAAGCCTTGTCTCCACGCTTCCGGTCCTCCTTGGTCCCTCAACATCGCGGATGTGCAGCACCCCCTCATGCGTCTTAATGGTTTGAGGATGTTGCAGCACTTCCGCGAGGTAGGGGTTGATGACCTTCTCGAGGAACTTGTCCTTGGGGGCACTTGGAGACGTCATGGTGATCCAGATCTGTCAGAAAAACAGCTCGAAACAAAGACAGAGGATATTTGCGTGATACAGTGGTCAAAACCTTCGGGAGATTATATAATGAATTTTTACCGACCAAAAGAAGCATCGTGCAAGATAACGGAGTCCGGAGAGCACTCAAGGTGCCCACGAGGCAGGGGGCGCGCCCAGGGGGTAGGGCACGCCCTCCACCCTCGTGGACGCCTCGTGTCCTTCCCGGACTACTTCATATTTTTCTCTTTTCTTAAATATTCCAAAACGGAGAAAAATTGCCATTAGAATTGTTTTGGAGTCGGTTTACTTACCGTACCACGTACCTATTCCTTTTCGGTGTCTGAAACGTTCTGGAAAGTGTCCCTTATGTATTCCTTCGGGGTTACGGTTTCAATAACATTAGTTTCAACATTTATAGGATTACCTGAGATATAATGTTTGATTGTTTGCCCGTTCACCACCTTCGGATTTGTGCCGTCGAAGTTGTTGATTTTTATGGCACCGGAACGATAGACCTCCTCGATAACGTAAGGACCTTCCCATTTAGAGAGGAGTTTTCGTGCAAAAAATCTTAAACGAGAGTTGTATAGCAAAACATAATCACCTACATTAAACTCACGCTTTTGTATCCTTTTGTCATACCATCTTTTAACCTTTTCTTTAAACAGTTTGGCATTCTCATAGGCCTGGGTTCTCCATTCATCATGTGAGCTAATGTCAAATAGCCTCTTCTCATCGGCAAATTTGAAATCATAATTGAGCTCTTTAATGGCCCAATATGCCTTATGTTCTAGTTCGAGAGGTAAGTGACATGCTTTTCCATAAACCATTTTATATGGAGACATACCCATAGGATTTTTATATGCAGTTCTATAGGCCCATAATGCATCATCAAGTTTCTTGGACGAATTCTTTCTAGATCTATTGACAGTCTTTTGCAAAATTAATTTGAGCTCTCTATTGCTCAATTTTACTTGACCACTAGACTGCGGGTGATAAGGAGATGCAATTCTATGATTAACATCATACTTAGCAAGCATTTTACGAAAAGCACCATGAATAAAATGTGAACCACCATTAGTCATTAAATATCTAGGGACTCCAAACCTCGGAAAAATAACTTCTTTAAGCATCTTAATAGAGGTGTTATGATCAGCACTACTAGTTGGAATAGCTTCTACCCACTTAGTAACGTAATCAACAACAACTAAAATATGTGTATACCCATTAGAGGAAGGAAACGGTCCCATATAATCAAAGCCCCAAACATCAAATGGTTCAATAACAAGTGAATAATTCATAGGCATTTCTTGACGTCTACTAATATTACCAATTCTTTGACATTCATCACAAGATAAGACAAACTTACGGGCATCTTTGAAGAGAGTAGGCCAATAAAAACCGGATTGCAATACCTTATGTGCAGTTCTATCTCCAGCGTGGTGTCCTCCATAGGCTTCGGAGTGACACTTGCGTAGGATCTGTTCCTGTTCATGCTCAGGTATACAACGTCTACTAACACCATCTACTCCTTCTTTATAAAGGTGTGGGTCATACCAGAAGTAATGTCTTAAATCATGGAAAACTTTTTCTTTTGCTGGTATGTGAAACTAGGTGGTATAAATTTAGAAACAATATAATTAGCATAACAACATACCATGGAGCAGTACGAGAAGCATTTATGACAGCCAATTGTTCATCAGGAAAGCTATCATCAATCGGCAGTGGTGAGGGAGTCCTGCACTAAGGGGTCCTCGGGCGTCCGGCCTGTTATCTACTGGGCCGGAGTGATGGGCTGTGAAGACATGAAGACCGAAGGCTGCACCCGTGTCCGGATTGGTCTCTACTTGGCGTGGAAGGCAAGCTCGGTGACCGACTATTTAGATTCCCGTTGATGTAACCGAATCCATGTAGCCCTAGATCTCTCCGGTGCCTATATAAACCGGAGAGCATAGTCCGGATAGAGACGGATTCATTACCATATACTCATAGGCTAGACTTCTAGGGTTTAGCCATTGCGATCTCGTGGTAGATCAACTCTTGTAATACTCATATTCATCAAGATCAATCAAGCAGGAAGTAGGGTATTACCTCCATAGAGAGGGCCCGAACCTGGGTAAAAATCGTGTCCCCCGTCGCCGAACTATGTTCGGTTCGACCTTACGGCGGATGATGGAGAATTTTGCTTCCCACCCGCCACCCACTTCATAGCCACCGTCGAAGACCCAACCAACACACCTGACCCCTGCTCCGAAGACATCGATGGTCTGGACGACGATGAGGGGCAAGGTCAGAGCTTACTATCCGCTAGACGCGGGGCAACCACTTCCTGGTATGACGCGTGTATGGTAGACACACCCAACGACGATCTCGACGATGACAAGGAGGATCCAGTCGAGGATAAGCCTCTTGGTACACAGTCCGAACACCTGCGCCCCCGGTGCCACTCTCAGTCACGTCACTCAAGAGAAAACAATACTAGCACCGGAGGTGATAATACTCCGGACAACGAAGACCCTGTTGAGACAGGATCCGAACAGGAGCACCAGGAAAGCGGGAAAGATAGCCCTGATGAACAAGTCATATATGGAGACTCGGAGGATAGTAATTATCTCCCGCTCTCCGAGGAAGAGGAGAGCCTCGGCAACGAGGAATTCATTGTGCCTGAGGAACCTCTCGAGCAGGAACGCTTTAAACGCCGGCTAATAGCCACGGCAAGGAATCTAAGAATAAAGCAGCTGCAGCTTCAAGCAAGCCAAGATCTGCTCAATGATAAATGGACCGAGGTCCTGGCCGCCGGAGAATACGGCCTTAGTGGCCCAGACAAAAGCCACCGCAACTGTTGGTGGCTCCCTCAATACGATGGCAAGGCGTTGGAGCCCACACCACCATCGAATAAGCCGGTAGGCCGACTACAGTTCGGCTCGGACAAAGCAGCAGCCCAAGCAGAGCACCATACCAACCCATCCGGCCGTCCAAGCAAGAATAAAGAAGCTCGGGGGTACACTCGCGACATCCAACAAGACCTGGAGGGTAGAACAGGACACACAAAATCGACACACAGATCGCGGAGACATGCCCTGACCAGTAATAACGGTTATCTATTCGGACACAACAGACCCGAGCACGCTCGGTCCGAAAACCGTAAGCGGAGTCTGTCGGAGGTGCTTCACAGTGTGGCCCAACATAGAGGAGCCACGCACCCTCTTTGCTTCACCGACGAGGTAATGGAGCACGAATTTCCAGACGGGTTTAAACCCATCAACATCGCATCATACGATGGAACAACAGATCCCGCAGTATGGATTGAGGATTACCTCCTCCTTATCCTCCTGGCTCGCGGAGACGACCTTCATGCCATTAAATACCTGCCTCTCAAGCTTAAGGGGCCAGCACGGTATTGGCTAAACAGTTTGCCAGAAAATTCTATTAGCAGCTAGGAAGATATGGAAGACGCCTTTCGTGACAACTTCCAACGAACATATGTCCGGCCATCAGATGCCGATGACTTAAGTCATATTGTCCAACAGCCCGGCGAGTCAGCCAGGGAACTCTGGACTAGGTTCTTAGTCAAAAAAACCAAATTGTCGACTGTCCGGACGCGGAACCCTTGCGGCCTTCAAATATAGCGTCCGGGATGAATGGCTAGCACATCACCTTGGCCAGGAAGGACCTAAATCCATGATACCCTTACCGCTCTAATGACTCGCTTTTGTGCTGGAGAAGACAACTGGCTCGCTCGTAAAAGCAACAACACCAGCGACCCGGGCACTTCCGAAACCGAGATGGCAACGGCAAGCCACGACTAAACGAACACAACAGTCGCAACAATAATGAAAGATTACGCGACACAGCAGTCAACGCCGGATTTCACAATCCGAAACCCAGTCAACGGAAGAAGCCATTCAAGGCAAACCAGGATGGACCATCCACCCTCGACAGGATATTGGACCGACCTTGTCAGATTCACGGTCACCCTGATAAGCCAGCTAATCACACCAACAGAAACTGTTGGGTCTTTAAGCAGGCAGGCAAGCTTAACGCCGAACACAATGGGAGGAGGCCACCAGGTGATAAAGACGACGGAGCGGCTCGCCAGCCGAACACCAGGGGTCAGAAACAGTTTCCCTCCGAAGTTCGACCACTCCCGGAACGGAAATAGCAGTTCGGCTTTCGCCACCCACCCGCTATACCGGCAAGATTCACACCACGCGTACATCACTACGCGCTCAAGATACCATGGGCACCGGCGGAAGCACAATACGGGAAACCCTGCAAACATTCACGTAACATTTTTATCTGTTTTCCATATCTTTCTTTATTATCTCTTAAAAACAGGTGACCATCAGGACAGCATCTAATCGGACTCTATCGGAGTTCGGATCCGTACACTCACCTAAGGGGCCACTTCCGTTAAGGACTCCCCTCCCCGAGGACAGGCGGTGCAGATGTGTGACAGGAGGTCCAAAACAGCTTTTTGTAAACCGCACTCTTTATTTTGAGCCTGTACTATGCCTTTTTTCCTCCGTTCCCAACCCCGAGCATGTCAAATAGCCGGGTTGTGGTTTTTCCTATTTATATATGAATTTATCATTGGCTTATTACTCCACTCCCAGTAAACTATATCCGAACCAATCTTCCATACTCTTCCCACAATGAGTACGGCCGTAATGGCTGTGTCACAAGACGCACCTCGGCATAACCTGCCAGGGGCTCGGTATGGGAACAAATGAGTCGCCAATAAAAGTCCGAACAGCTCTATAGCGTACTTCGGCGTCGCAAGTTTGGCCTTATATGCATCAGCTCCGAATCATTGTCTTTGGTCAATAGTTGGGTTGCCCGGCTCCTGTGCTTGCTACCCTACGTTCCGCTCTATCGGCTAGGGTAGTAAAGGGAGAACTACTATGATTGTGCCCTGGCTTTGACCGGATGAGCACCTCAGTAGAGAAAGCCGAAAACTGACTGTCATGATGCAGCGAGAGCTGGTCAACCACTTGACGACTTATTTGAATCTTTAGCGATTCTCCGTGTCACACGAAGGATCTTTTTTAGATCAAAACATGTAAAGGCGCAAAAATTATAATACGCCGCATACATACGAGGGGCTATGTCGTAGCCCCGCCATAAAACTCCTATGGCTAAGTGAAAGTGTTAACGCCCTATAGTCCGATTGCCTGGTTTGCCGCATTATCACCTCCTTTATGGACCGAGACGTTGGATAAAGAGTGATTCAAGGCTTTTCCGAACACCCCCGTATTTCCCACGAGGGGGCTGAAGCCGACGACTAGAAAACTTTCAAATTACATTAAAACGGCCGCACAGGAGGAATACAAGCTTTCGAGCAAAAGATGAAAACAGATTAACCATATAGTTGTCTGTTACAACACTTATACACATCACTCGAACATTATGTCTTTCGAGCACTGACCCTCTATCAAGCGGGCGGCCTCTAGGACGTCTTCAAAATAATACTCCGGTTTGGGACGGTCCTTGCCTTTGGGTGGACTCTTCGCCGCAACATCTATGGCCTTCATCTTCCCCCAGAATGTCTTGACTCGGGCGAAGGCCATCCGTGCACCTTCAATGCACGCCGACCGCTTCACAGCGTCGATACGCGCCACCGCATCAATAGGCCGCTGCACCAGGCTGAAGTAACTACTCGGAACAGGTTTAGTCGGTCACAACCGGACTATGACGTTCTTCATGGCAGCCCCGGATATCCTATGCAGCTCGGCCCACTGGGACATCTGTTCATTTAGCAACAGAGGGCGCTTCGATGCGCCAAATTGTGACCAGAAAAGCTTCTCCGTTGCATACCCCTGTTGCGCATGGTAAAACTGCGCCGCATCGGCAGAACTCTTCGGCAAGTCTAAAAAGTTGTCCAGAGAACTCCACAATTGGTTAAGCTGAGCATAGTTCGGATCACCGAACTTAGCCTGTAGCAAAAAGGGCTTGCCAGCCACAATATCCCCAGCTTGCCGGATCTCCTCACGGGCTGCTCTGGATTCGGACCGCGCTTCTCTTGCCTCTCGTAAGGCCTTGTCCAGTTCAGCCGTTTTGGCTTCATTTTCCTTCTCAAGAAGTTTACAGCAGCTAGCCGCATTCTCTAACTCGTGCGCCATGGTGGACATCTTCTCCTCATCTTGGCGCCGCGCAGCTTGTTCGGCTTTCAACTCAGCCGATGCCTTTTCGGCAGCCGCATCACTAAACCGGGCCTGCTCCTTGACCCGGGCCAGCTCTGCCCGAAGGGCTTCCACGGCGGTGGCACCATCTGTGTTCATGCACATTTCATATAAAACTCTTTTTCAGAGTCTGGCTTAAATTACAAGCACATTGATGTAAGGAATGCTCGAAATATATACCTTGCGAGTCGTCAAGACGCCTGTTGATCAACGCAATGTCATCCTCCGCAATATCCAGCTTTCGCTGCAGTTTGGCCACTTCTGTATTTCGAGTAGTGGCAGGAGGGGCGGTAGCCTGTATCCCAAATTAAATCAAGATTAGTACCTGAGCACATCTTTTTGATCCTCCGATTGCTTCCTTCAAAAGGCAACAATCTCAGGGGCTACTGCATACACAACAGGTGCATTCTGTCAATATCATTCAATTGGCAACATTACATCACAAACCTCAAAACCTCTTAGAAGGCTCGTAAAGGTCTCGTAAACCTGCTCTTCGCGGAGTGAACCTTTTCGACCACCGTAACCATTAAGGCATGGTGCTCTTCTGAAACGGACGCTCGTCGCAGCATGTCCGTCAGCGTCTCCGACACTCTTGGTTCTTCGGACACCGCCGCCGGAGCATGACATTCCTTTGAAGGAATCCGCTTACCCGCCTCCAGAATCGTCTCCGGCTTTAAACCGGACAGTACGGGGCCGTCATTCTTGACCCCCGAACCCTGAGGGACAGAGGCACCACCTTCGGGTAACTCCTTCCTCGCTTCCTGCGCTACTTGCCGGATGGGAGGGGCCCTCCAGGACGACGCCTCAGAATCATCCGCCCTGTTGGGCGAGGAGGCCGGAGAAGGCGTGTCACTCTCCATCATCTCTGGAAGAAGGTCTCCCGAGGAGGAGGACGATTGAGAAACACCAGGCGTTAACCAGCGAGGACGTACATATGTCAGAGGATTACTTCAGTAATAAGAAAGGAATGAGGTATGGTTAAAGTACCCTGTGTCACTTACGGTCTGGCCGGAGGTTCGTCCTCATCATCAAGCTCTACATCGACATCGCTCGCCCGACCCAAGCCGCCTGACGAAGGTGTTTTCCCTTTCTTGGAAGGTTTCCCCTCTTGACCTCGAGAAGCGGCCCTCTTCTTGCTATGGAAGGCCCCCTCTACACCTTTGCCCCTGCGCAAAAGGGTTTCGGTTTCCTCAAACACAGCGTCTGAATCGTCCTCAGGGCGGGCATCTCCTTTGGGCTCCCCGCTCTCACCCCCTCTGCAGACACCTAGTACAGTGTCGGAGTTAACATCCGCGTAAGCAGGGCGGACGCGGGGTCTTCGGGAAGGGGCGCCGGACACCAGATCAGCACCGCTTTCTTTATCTAGTCCTGTATAAGGATGGGTCATTCAGTATCTTGTCAAGAGATGCTTGAATGAAAGGTGTTCGGAGATTGAATACTTACCGGAGTGTCCGAATGATTGCGGTCAAGGCCAACATCTTCAGTAGTGTCCGGCCATTGCTCTCGCTCCCCGAAATATAATCTCCACATCCCTTCGTGCGTAGCGCCGAAGAAGTGCTGAAGAGTCCGCCTCCCTTCTGGATTAAACTCCCACATACGGAGAGGCCGCCGCTGACATGGCAGGGTCGGGCGGACTAGCATTACTTGAACAACGTTCACAAGTTCGATGCCCTTCTCGGTAAGGCTTCGAATGCGACTTTGCAGAGTCTGCACCTCATTGGCGGACCCCCAGTCTAATCCCTTATTGATCCATGAAGCAAGCTGAGTTGGAGGGCCAGGTCGGAATGCGGGCATAGCTGCCCACTTGGAGCCCCGCGGCTCGTTGACATAAAACCACCCCTGCTGCCATAGGTCGGAAGACTCGGCGAAAGATCCTTCAAACCAACCTGTGCTGCAAGCTTGTTTATTATAACGCTGCCGCACTCTGCCTGCTCCTCCTCTGTCACCCGCGGCCACAAACCAAAGTTCGGAGGAGTCTAGAGGAAGGCCTCACATGCGATGATAAATGTCAAGATGAGGAGAACGGAGTCCGGGGTCAGATCGTGAAAATCTAGTCCGTAGTAGAACATGAGCCCCCGGACGAAGGGGTTAAGCGCGAACCCTAACCCATGGAGGAAGTGGGACACAAATACTACCCTCTCGCCGGATTTGGGGGTGGGAATAACCTGCCCCTCGGCAGGAAGCCGATGAAGGATTTTTGGGGTCAGATACCTCGCCAGGCGGAGCTTCGCAATATCCTCCTCCGTGACAGAAGAGGCCACCCACCGGCCTGAACGGCTGGACCCGGACATGATTGGGGCTGGTGGCGATTGGAACCCGAGGGCTAGAACTCGAGGTCGCTGGGGTTGAGGAAGAAGCAAACGCAGAAGAGAAAGACAAGTTTGGGTCCCTATATAAAGGCCCAGAACATCGAGCGTCCCCTCCTAGATCTCGAAACTTACCTATCCTCAAAGAGTTGTACCCGGGGGACGGTTGGGTTACCCATGCCTACATTATTGAAAATCCCGTGAATAAGGGGACACGATCTCTGCTTGGACAAGACGTGCAAATAAAACCGCTCCCCGAGACGTGGGGCGACGGGCTAGCCAACGGTTGGAAATAGTAACCGGGCAGGCGTGATGCAATGTCATAAACAGTTGTCAGCAGATTGGACTCGTGGAGTGTTGTATTTTCTGCAATTACATACACAGGTCGGGATATCTTCACTACATCCGAAGACTATCTTGGAGTTCGGAAGAAGGGGAACCCGCCTTGCAATGCCGAAGACAATTTGCGCGCCGGACTCCTCGACATTGAAGCCAGGTTCAGGGGCTACTGAGGGAGTCATGGACTAAGGGGTCCTCGGGCGTCCGGCCTGTTATCTACTGGGTCGGACTGATGGGTTGTGAAGACATGAAGACCGAAGGCTGCACCCGTGTCCGGATTGGAATCTACTTAGCGTGGAAGGCAAGCTTGGCGCCGACTATGTATTCCCATTGATGTAACCGACTCCATGTAACCCTAGATCTCTCCGGTGCCTATATAAACCGGAGAGCATAGTCCGGATAGAGACGGGTTCATTACCATATACTCATAGGCTAGACTTCTAGGGTTTAGCCATTACGATCTCGTGGTAGATCAACTCTTGTAATACTCATATTCATCAAGATCAATCAAGTAGGAAGTAGGGTATTACCTCCATAGAGAGGGCCCGAACCTGGGTAAACATCGTGTCCCCCGTCTCCTGTTACCATCGACCCTAGACGCACAGTTCGGGACCCCCTACTCGAGATCCGCCGGTTTTGACACTGACAAGTGGGTCATAGAACATTCTCTAACCTAGACAAGTTGTCTGCAACGGGGTTCTCAGCTCCCTTTCTATCAATAATATGCAAATCAAATTCTTGTAGCAGGAGAACCCATCTAATAAGTCTAGGTTTAGCATCTTTCTTTTCCATAAGATATTTAATAGCAGCATGATTAGTGTGAACAGTTACTTTAGAATCAACAATAAAAGGTCTGAACTTATCACAAGCAAAAACAACTGCTAAAAACTCTTTTTCAGTAGTAGCATAATTTCTCTGAGCATTGTCTAGAGTTTTACTAGCATATTGTATAACATTTAATTTCTTATCAACTCTTTGTCCTAGAACAACACGTACAACATAATCACTAGCATCACACATAATTTCAAAGGGTAAATTCCAATCAGGTGGCTGAACAATAGGCACAGAAATCAATGCTTTCTTAAGTATTTCAAATGCTTCTACACAATCATCATCAATGACAAAAGGAATATCTTTTTGTAAGAGATTAGTCAGAGGCCTGGAGATTTTAGAGAAGTCCTTAATGAACCTCCTATAAAAACCGGCATGACCAAGGAAACTTCTTATACCTTTAATGTCTTTTGGACACGACATCTTTTCAATAGCATCAACTTTAGCTTTGTCAACTTCAATGCGTCTTTCAGACCACTTTTACTTGTCCTTTTGGTACCTTTGCTTATAGACGTATGCCTTTTTGTTTATGTAATGCACCTGCTACTTTTCAAAGAAGCATGATGGCTACATTCTCTGATTTTTGTGAAAAGATTGTTGAGGTTTTCATGGATGATTTCTCCGTATATGGAACTTCTTTTGATGATTGCTTGTGCAACCTTGATCGAGTTTTGCAGAGATGTGAAGCAAAAATGTGTGTGTTTGGATAGTCTTTCTAGCATTTGATCAATAAAAGGTAAAGGGTAATGAACCTTTTTAGTAGCTTTATTTAATTTGCAGAAATCAATTACCATTCTATAACCTGTAACAATTCTTTGTGGGATCAATTCATCTTTATCATTAGGAACAATAGTAATACCTCCCTTCTTAGGGACACAATGGACATGACTTACCCACTGACTATCAGCAACGGGATAAATTATACCTGCCTCCAGAAGCTTTAGTATTTCTTTCCTTACCACTTCTTTCATCTTAGGATTTAACCGTCGTTGGTGATCAACAACTGGTTTAGCGTCTTTCTCCAATTTTATTTTGTGCTGGCATAGAGTGGGACTAATGCCCTTAAGATCATTAAGAGTATATCCAATAGCAGCACGGTGCTTCTTCAGAGTTTTCAATAATTTCTTTTCTTCATGCTCTGAAAGGTTAGCACTAATAATAACGGGATATATCTTCTTTTCATCAAGATAAGCATATTTAAGAGTATCAGGTAATGGTTTAAGCTCAAACACGGGATCACCCTTGGGTGGAGGAGGATCCCCTAGGATTTCAACAGGCAAGTTGTGTTTCAAAATAGGTCCCTGTTTAAAGAATACCTCATCTATTTCCCTTCTTTCATTCATAAACATATCATTTTCATGGTCTAGCAAATATTGTTCTAAAGGGTCATTAGGAGGCACGGCAATAGAAGCAAGACCAATAATTTCATCTTTACTAGGCAATTCCTCGTCACGGGGTTGTCTACGAAATTTAGCAAAATTAAACTCATGAGACATATCCCCCAAACCAATAGGAACAACATCCTTTTCGCAGTCTATCCTAGCATTAACAGTATTCAAGAAGGGTCTACCAAATATAATGGGACAAAAGTTATCTTGTGGGGAACCAAGAACAAGAAAATCAGCAGGATATTTAACTTTCCCACACAAGACTTCAACATCTCTAACAATCCCCATTGGTGAAATAGTGTCTTTATTAGCAAGCTTAATTGTAACATCAATTTCTTCTATTTCAGCAGGTGCAATATCATGCATAATTTCTTTGTATAAGGAATGAGGTATTGCACTTGCACTAGCACCCATATCACATAAGCCATGATAACAATGATCTCCTATTTTAACAGAAATAACAGGCATGCCTACAACAGGTCTATGTTTATTTTTAGTATCAGGTCTGGCAATTCTAGCAGTTTCCTCACAGAAGTAAATAACATGCCCATCAATATTATCAGCCAAGAGATCTTTAACCATAGCAATACTAGGTTCAACTTTAATTTGCTCAGGGGGTTTGGGGGTCTTAATGTTACTTTTATTGACCACAGTTGAAGCTTTAGCATGATCCTTTATTCTAACAGGGAAAGGTGGTTTCTCAATATAAGCAGTAGGAACGACAGGATCATTATAAGTGATAGTCTTTTCTTCAACTTTAATAGGTGCAACTACTTTTACTTCAATGGGAGGATTATATTTAAAACACTTCTCCTTTGGGAGATCAACATGAGTAGCAAAGGATTCACAGAAAGAAGCTACTATCTCAGAGTCAAGTCCATATTTAGTGCTAAATTCACGGAAAACATCGGTATCCATAAAAGATTTAACACAATCAAACTTAGGTGTTATACCTGACTCCTTACCTTCATCGAGATTCCAATCTTCAGAGTTGCATTTAATTCTTTCCAATAAATCCCATTTGAATTCAATAGTCTTCATCATAAAAGAGCCAGTACAAGAAGTATCGAGCATGGAGCTATTATTGAGAGAAAGTCGAGCATAAAATTTTCGAATAATCATTCTCTTGAGAGATTGGGGCATGAATATAACATTGACTTAAGCCTCCCCCAAGCTTGAGCGCTGCTTTCTCCTTCGCGAGGCCAAAAATTATATATATAATTATGGTCACGATGAACAAGATGCATAGGATAAAACTTCTGATGAAATTCCAATTTCAATCGGTTGTAGTTCCATGATCCCATATCATCACATAGCCTAAACCATGTCAATGCCTCTCCCTTCAAAGATAAAGGGAAGACCTTCTTCTTGATAACATCCTCGGGCATACCTGCAAGCTTAAATAATCCACAAACTTCATCCACATAGATTAGGTGCAAATCGGGATGTAATGTTCCATCTCCTGTAAAAGGATTAGCTAGCAGTTTCTCTATCATACCCGAAGGAATTTCAAAGTAAACATTTTCAGTAGGTTCAGTAGGTTGAGGAGCAACTCTTTGCTCTACTGGTCGGGGTGAAGATACCCCGAACAAGCCCCTCAAAGGATTACTTTCCATAGTAACAAGTGACAGTAAATTTAAGCACACTATATAAAATTTTCCTTACCAAATTCTACCTACCAAAGGCGCTTCACTCCCCGGCAACGGCGCCAGAAAAGAGTCTTGATGACCCACAAGTATAGGGGATCTATCGTAGTCCTTTCGATAAGTAAGAGTGTCGAACCCAACGAGGAGCAGAAGGAAATGATAAGCGGTTTTCAGCAAGGTATTCTCTGCAAGCACTGAAATTATAGGTGACAGATAGTTTTGTGATAAAGTAATTTGTAACACGTAACAAGTAATGAAAGTAAATAAGGTGCAGCAAGATGGACCAATCCTTTTTGCAGCAAAGGACAAGCCTGGACAAACTCTTATATAGAGAAAAGCGCTCCCGAGGACACATGGGAATTATCGTCAAGCTAGTTTTCATCACGCTCATCTGATTCGCGTTCGTTACTTTGATAATTTGGTATGTGGGTGGACCGGTGCTTGGGTACTGTCCTTTCTTGGACAAGCATCCCACTTATGATTAACCCCTATTGCAAGCATCAGCAACTACAAGATAAGTATTAAGGTAAACCTAACCATAGCATGAAACATATGGATCCAAATCAGCCCCTTACGAAGCAACTCATAAACTAGGGTTTAAGCTTCTGTCACTCTAGCAACCCATCATCTACTTATTACTTCCCAATGCCTTCCTCTAGGCCCAAATAATGGTGAAGTGTCATGTAGTCGACATTCACATAACACCACTAGAGGAGAGACAACATACATCTCATCAAAATATCGAACGAATACCAAATTCACATGACTACTTATAGCAAGACTTTTCCCATGTCCTCAGGAACAAACGTAACTACTCACAAATCATATTCATGTTCATAATCAAAGGAGTATTAATATGCATAAAGGATCTGAACATATGATCTTCCACCAACTAAACCAACTAGCATCAACTACAAGGAGTAATCAACACTACTAGCAACCCACATGTACCAATCTGAGGCTTTTTGGACAAAGATTGGATACACGAGATGAACTAAGGTTTGAGAGGAGATGGTGCTGGTGAAGATGTTGATGGAGATTGACCCCCTCCCGATGAGAGGATCATTGGTGATGACGATGGCGATGATTTCCCCCTCCCAGAGGGAAGTTTCCCCGGCAGAACAGCTCTGCCGGAGCCCTTGATTGGTTCCGCCAAGGTTCCGTCGCGGCGGATTTTCTTCCCGAAAGCTTGCTTATGATTTTTTCCAGAGTAAAAGACTTCATATAGCAGAAGATGGTCACCGGAGGCCTGCCAGGGGGCCCACGAGGCAGAGGCGTGCCCAGGGGGGTAGGGCGCGCCCCCCGCCCTCATGGCCAGGGTGTGGGCCCCCTCTAGTGGATTCTTTCACCAGTATTTTTTATTAATTCCAAAAATAACTTCCGTGAAGTTTTAGGACTTTTGGAGCTGTGCAAAATAGGTCTCTAATATTTGCTCCTTTTCCAGCCCAGAATTCCAGCTGCCGGCATTCTCCCTCTTTACGTAAACCTTGTAGAATAAGAGAGAATATGCATAAGTATTGTGACATAACGTGTAATAACAGCCCATAATGCAATAAATATCGATATAAAAGCATGATGCAAAATGGACGTATCAAACTCCACAATCATGTCGGAGGCTCCCAAGTGACACCTAACCAATCTAGGAGACACCACTCTCCAAAAGGTAATATATGGTGTGTTGATGATGAACTCCTTGCTCTTGTGCTTCAAATGATAGTCTCCCCAACACTCAAGTCTCTCCCACAGATTATGCTATGGTTGAGGGAGTCCTAGACTAAGGGGTCCTCGGGCGTCCGGCCTATTATCCATTGGGACGGACCGATGGGCTGAGAAGACATGAAGACCGAAGACTATACCAGTGTCCGGATTGGACTCTCCTTGGCGTGGAAAGCAAGCTTGGCGACCAATTCTGAAGATTCCTTCCTATGTAACCGACTCTATGTAACCCTAGATCCCCCGGTGTCTATATAAACCGGAGGGTGTAGTCCGGATAGGACACATTCATTACCATAGTCATACATGCTAGACTTCTAGGGCTTAGCCATTACGATCTCGTGGTAGATCAACTCTTGTAATACCCTCATATTCATCAAGATCAATCACGCAGGAAGTAGGGTATTACCTCCATAGAGAGGGCCCGAACCTGGGTAAACATCGTGTCCCCCGTCTCCTGTTACCATCGATCCTAGACGCACAGTTCGGGACCCCCTACCCGAGATCCGCCGGTTTTGACACCGACATTGGTGCTTTCCTTGAGAGTTCCACTGTGCCGTCGATGAAAGGTTCGATGGCCCCTTCAATCATCGATAGTGACGCTGTCCAAGGAGAAACCTTCCTCCCAGGACAGATTTTCGTATTCGGCGGCTTCGCACTGCGGGCCAACTCTCTTGGCCATCTGGAGCAGATCGACAGCTACGCCCCCGGCCACCAGGTCAGATTTGGGAGCTTGAACTATGTTGCGGATACCGTGGAGACTTGATCTTCAATGGATTCGAGACCGCGGCGATCGCTCCCCCTCGCTCCGACGAACATGGCTTAAATCTGTCATCGGACCATGTTTAGCAGATGGTTCCTATAACTGCTACGGCCTTAGATCAGGAGCAGATAGCACCATCCGAAGCCGCAGAGTCCGCGGTGTTGGAGCCGCACATAGAATCAACAGCAGGCAATATCAGCGTCGACGGAATTCCAGACTCGTCTCCGGCTATAAGTTCCGAACCATGCACACCCCCGGTCACCGAGTTGGATCGGTTATCAATCTTCGAGTTCAGCGCCATAGATATCTTTCAACACTCGCCCTTCGGCGATGTGCTGAATTCATTGCAAAGCCTGTCCCTAGCGGAGAACTCGCGACCGAACTATGTCCGGTTCGAGCTAGAGGCTGATAATGGTGAATTTCGCTTCCCACCCACCACCCACTTCATAGACACTGTCGAGGACTCAACCGACATGCCTGGTTATGGCTCCGAAGACATTGACGGTATAGACGACAATGCCGACAAGGAGCAAGGTCAAGACCCGCCAGTCACCGGACGTGGGACGACCACCCCTTCGTACAACGCGTACATGGTTGATACACCTAAAAAAACTCGCGACGATGACAAAGGAGATGCAGTTGAGAATAAACCTCCTGGGACACAGTCTAAGTACCGGCGCCCTAAACACCGCTCCAAGTCACATCGCAGCGACGCTGGCACCTGAGTAAATAGTACTACGGACGACGTCGAAAACAATGAAGACTATGTTGGAGCAAGATCCAAACAGGAGGAACAGGAAAACGGGCAAGCCAGCCCCGATGAACAGGCCCTGCCCAGCGACAATTCGGAGGACGACAACTACCTCCCGCTCTTCGAAGATGAGGTAAGCCTCGGCGACAAAGACTTCATCGTACCCGAAGAGCCCCTCGAGCAGGAGCGCTTCAAGCGCAGGCTAATAGCTACTGCAAGGAGCCTGAAAAAGAAGCAGCAGCAGCTTCAAGCTGACCAAGACCTACTCAACGACAGATGGACCGAAGTCCTGGTCGCCGAAGAATACAACCTTAGTGGCCTAGCCGAAAGCTACCCAACGCACAGATTGCTATACCAGTCCGACGACAGGGCGTTGGAGCCCGTACCATCGTCACACAATGCGGCAGGTCACCGACGACTCTGTCCGGATAAAGAGGCAACTCAACCCAAACACCAGACCGCCCCACCTCGCCGTAAAGGCAAGAATAACGCGGATCACGATCGCCCAGACGACCTGCAGTGGGACTTGGACAATAGAGCAGGATACGCAAGACCGATCTACGGAACACGCAAGCATGCCTCGACACGCGACGATGGCTACCTATTCGGACGTATCAAACCTCTCCACGCCCGAACCGAAAACCACAAAGGGACTCCTTCGGAGTTACGTCGCAGTGTGGTCCAACATAGAGGCGCCGCACACCCGCTTTGCTTCACTAATGAAGTAATGGATCATGAATTCCCCGAAGGATTCAAACCCGTCAATATTGAATCGTACGACGGGACAACCAATCCCGCGGTATGGATAGAAGATTTCATCCTCCACATCCATCTGGCCCGTGGGGATGACCTCCACGCCATTAAATACCTCCTACTAAAGCTGAAAGGGCCAGCTCGGCACTGGTTAAACAGCCTGCCTGAAAATTCCATAGGCAGCTGGGAGGACATGGAAGAGGCCTTCCTCGATAACTTCCAAGGAACATATGTCCGGCCACCGGATGCCGATGACCTAAGTCACATTGTCCAGCAGCCCGGAGAGTCAGCCAGGAAGCTCTGGACTCGGTTCTTAGTCAAAAAGAACCAAATCGTCGACTGTCCGGACGCGGAAGCCCTGGCGGCTTTCAGACACAGTGTCCGGGACGAATGGCTTGTGCGCCACCTCGGCCAAGAAGGACCTAAATCCATGACAGCCCTCACTGCTTTGATGACTCACTTTTGCACGGGAGAAGACAGCTGGCTCGCTCACAGAAGCAACAGCGCCAGCGACCCGGGCACTTCCGAAATCCGAGACGGCAACGGTAAGCCACGACAAAGCAAATACAATAGTCGCAACGATGATGAAAGATCACGCGACACAACGGTCAACGCCGGATTCAACAATCCCAAGACCGGTCAACGGAAGAAGCCATTCAAGGCAAATCGAGACGAACCATCCAACCTAGACAGGATATTGGACCGACCCTGCCAGATTCATGGCCACCCTGATAAACCAGCTAATCATACTAACAGAAACTGTTGGGTCTTTAAACAAGCCAGCAAGCTCAACGCCGAACACAAGGGGAGAAGGCCGCCAGGCGACAGGGATGACGGAGAGGTTCACCAACGAAGTACTGGAGGTCAGAAGCAATTTCCGCCCGAGGTTCAGCCACTCCCAGAGCGGAAATAGCAACCCAGCTTCCGCCGCCCACTCCGTACACCTACAAAGTTTGTACCGCGCATACATCATTACGTACTCAAGATACCATGGGCATTGGCGGAAGCACAATATGGACAAGCCTGCAAGCACCCCAGTAACATATTATTATTATTATTTAGTTTCTCTTTATTTCCTCCTTCTCTACCCTTTAAAAATAGGTGGCGAACAGGATAAACATCTGAAACTGGCTCTCTCGGAGTGCGGATCCGTACACTCACCTAAGGGGCTATTTCCATCAAGGATTCCCCCCACCGAGGACTGGCGGCGCGGACGTGCGACAGGAGGTCCAAAATAACTTTTCTAGACCGCACTCTCTATTTTTGAGCCTGTACTATGCCTGTTCCTCCCCCTCCGACCCCGAGCATGTCAAATAGCCGGGAGGATGGCTTTTATATATATCATAAGTAATCATTGACATATTGCCCAGTTCCCAGTAAACAGTATCCGAACTAATCATCCGTGTTGTCTTGCCACTAAGTATGGCTCACATGGTTGTTTCATAGATATACCTTGGCATAAACTGCCAGGGGCTCGGTATGGGAACAAATCAGTTGCCAGCAAAAGCCCGAACAGCTCTACAGCGTACTTCGGCGTCGCAAGTTTGGCCTTATATGCATCAGCTCTGAATCATTATCTTGGGTCAATAGTTGGGTTGCCCGGCTCCTGTGCTTGCTACCCTATGTTCCGCTCTATCGGCTAGGGTAGTAAAGGGAGAACTACTGCGATTGTGCCCTGGTCTAAACCGGACGAGCACCTCAGTAGAGAAAGCCAAAAACTGACTGTCATGATGCGGCGTGAGCTGGTCAACCACTTGACGACTTCTTGGAATCTTTAGCGATTCTCCGTGTCACATGAAGGATCTTTTTCAGATCAAATATGTAAGGCACCATACGCCACATACACACGAGGGGCTATGTCGTAGTCCCACCGTAAAACTCCTATGGCTAAGTGAAAGTGTTAACGCCCTATAGTCCGATTGCCTGGTAGGCCGCATTATCACCTCCTTCATGGACCAAGACGTTGGATAAAGAGTGATTAAATGCTTTCCCGAACACCCCGTACTTCCTACGAGGGGGCTGAAGCCGACGACTGGAAAACTTTCAGATTATATTAAAACGGCCGCACAGGAGGAATTCAAGCTTTCGAGCAAAACATAAAAATAGATTAACTATAAAATTGTCTTTTACAATTCCCATACATCTCACTCGAACATTATGTCTTTCGAGCACTGACCCTCTATCAAGCGGGCGGCCTCTAGGACGTCTTCAAAATAATGCTCCGGTTCCGGATGGTCCTTGCCTTTGGGTGGACTCTTCGTCACAACATCGATGGCCTTCATCTTCCCCCGGAACGTCTTGACTTGGGCAAAAGCCATCCGTGCACCCTCAATGCACGTTGACCGCTTCATAGCGTCGATACGCGGCACCGCGTCAACAAGCCTCCGCACCAAACCGAGATAGCTATTCGGAGCAGGCTCGGTTGGCCACAACCGGATTATGACATCCTTCATGGCAGCGCCGGATATCCTATGAAGTTCGACCCATTGGGACAGCTGTTCATTAAGCAACAGAGGGCGCTTTGACGCGCCAAACTGCGACCAAAAAAGCTTCTCCGTTGCATACCCATCTCGCGCTTGGTAATACCACGCCGCATTGGCAGAACTCTTCGGCAAGTCCAAGAACTCGTCCGGAGAACTCCACACTTGTTTAAGCTGCGCATAGTTCGGGTCACTGAACTTAGTCTGCAGCAGAAATTGCTTTCCAGCCGCAATCTCCCTAGCCTGCCGAACCTCCACACGGACTGCTCTTCCGATCGCGCTTCCCTCGCCTCTCATGAGGCCTTGTCCAGTTCAGCCATTAAGGCTTTATTCTCCTTCTCCAGCAGTTCACAGCGGCCAGTGGCATTTTGCAATTCAAGCGCCACCATGGATATCTTCTCCTCGTCCTGGCGCCGTGCTGCTTGTTCCGCTTTTAGCTCGGCCGATGCCTTTTTGGCAGCAGCATTGCTACGCCAGGCCCGCTCCTTGGCCTGGGCCAGCTCCGCTCGAAGAACTTCAATGGCGGCAGCACTATCTAGAGCCACACATACTCCAGCATACAGATTTTAGCGTCATGCTTATACCATAAAAATATATATGGATTGCACCGAATACATACCTTGCGACTCGTCAAGACGCATATTGATTAATGCAAGATCATCCCCTGCCGCATCAATCTTCCGCTGCAGCTCGGCAATTTCCATAGTCCGGGAAGTGGCCAAGGGGGAAGCAGCCTGTGTTCAAAGTTTATCAGGTTAGTCCTCAAGCGATCCTTTTCGATCCTCCGTTTGCTTCCCCAGGGAAGGCAACCCGAGTCTTAGGGGCTACTACCTATACACTGGCGCATCTTCACAAATGAAACATAGCTGAAAACATTATGTCACAAACCTCGAAACCTTTCAGTAGGCTCGCGAAGGCATCATTTAATCCGCTTTTCACGGACAAAACCTTCTCAATCACTGTACCCATCAAGGTACGCTGCTCCGCCGAGACAGATGCTTTCCGCAACACGTCCCGCAATATATCCGAAGTCTCCAGGTCCCCGGAAGCTGCTCCAAAAGCACAATCATCCTTTGAAGGAATCTGTTCACCCGTCTCCAAAATCACTGTCGGCTGTGAACCGGACAATCCGGGGCCTTTGTTATCATCAGCCCGGGACTCCCGGATGGTCGGAGGTCCACCTTCGGGTACTGCCTCTTTTTTCCCCTAGTCTAAAGGGACCCTCCGTGATGACACTTCGGAGTCATCCGCCTTATTGGGCGAAGAGGTTGGAGGAGGCGTTTCGCTCTCCATCATCTCGGGGAGGAGACTTCCCGAAGAAGAGGATCCCCAGAAAAACTCTAGGCCGACCTGTAAAAATGTATGAACGCGTTACGGTAACAGCAACAAAGCGTGACGCTATCAAAGTACTCCAGATTCACTTACGGTTTGGCAGAGGGCTTATTCCCTTGTTGGAGCTGTTTAACGGCGTCGCCTTTGCTACCTCTTGAGCACTGCGTTGGTTTTCCCTTGAAGAGGAAAGGGTGATGCAGCATAGTAGCGTAAGTATTTCCCTCAGTTTTTGAGAACCAAGGTATCAATCCAGTAGGAGGCCACACACAAGTCCCTCGCACCTACACAAACAAATAAATCCTCGCAACCAACGCAATAAAGGGGTTGTCAATCCCTTCACGGTCACTTACGAGAGTGAGATCTGATAGATATGATAAGATAATATTTTTGGTATTTTTATGATAAAGATGCGAAGTAAAGAAAGCAAAATAAAGACAACGCTAGAAATAACTTGTTGACAGGAGATTAATATGATGGAAAATAGACCCGGGGGCCATAGGTTTCACTAGTGGCTTCTCTCGAGAGCATAAGTATTACGGTGGGTGAACAAATTACTGTTGAGCAATTGACAGAATTGAGCATAGTTATGAGAATATCTAGGTATGATCATGTATATAGCCATCACGTCCGAGACAAGTAGATCGACTCCTGCCTGCATCTACTACTATTACTCCACACATCGACCACTATCCAGCATGCATCTAGAGTATTAAGTTCATAAGAACAGAGTAACGCTTTAAGTAAGATGACATGATGTAGATGGATAAACTCATGCAATATGATATAAACCCCATCTTTTAATCCTCAATGGCAACAATACAATACGTGCCTTGCTACCCCAACTGTCACTGGGAAAGGACACCGCAAGATTGAACCCAAAGCTAAGCACTTCTCCCATTGCAAGAAAGATCAATCTAGTAGGCCAAACCAAACTGATAATTCGAAGAGACTTGCAAAGATAACCAATCATACATAAAAGAATTCAGAGAAGATTCAAATATTGTTGATAGATAAACTTGATCATAAACCCACAATTTATCGGTCTCAACAAACACACCGCAAAAGAAGATTACATCAAATAGATCTCCACAAGAGAGGGGGAGAACATTGTATTGAGATCCAAAAAGAGAGAAGAAGCCATCTAGCTAATAACTATGGACCCGAAGGTCTGAGGTAAACTACTCACACATCATCGGAGAGGCTATGGTGTTGATGTAGAAGCCCTCCGTGATCGATGCCCCCTCCGACGGAGCTCCGGAAAAGGCCCCAAGATGGGATCTCACAGGTACAGAAGGTTGCGGCGGTGGAATTAGGTTTTTGGCTCCGTATCTGGTAGTTTGGGGGTACGTAGGTATATATAGGAGGAAGAAGTACGTCGGTGGAGCAACATGGGGCCCACGAGGGTGGAGGGCGCGCCCAGGGGGGTAGGCGCGCCCCCTACCTCGTGCGCTCCTGGTTGATGTCTTGACGTAGGGTCCAACTCCTCTGGATCACGTTCGTTCCAAAAATCACGTTCCCGAAGGTTTCATTCCGTTTGGACTCCGTTTGATATTCTTTTTCTGCGAAACTCTGAAATAGGCAAAAAAACTGCAATTCTGCGCTGGGCCTCCAGTTAATAGGTTAGTCCCAAAAATAATACAAAAGTGTATAATAAAGCCCATTAATGTCCAAAACCGAATATAATATAGCATGGAACAATAAAAAATTATAGATACGTTGGAGACGTATCAAGCATCCCCAAGCTTAATTCCTGCTCGTCCTCGAGTAGGTAAATGATAAAAACAGAATTTTTTATATGGAATGCTACTTGGCATAATTTCAATGTAATTCTCTTAATTGTGGTATGAATATTCAGATCCGAAAGATTCAAGACAAAAGTTTAATATTGACATAAAAATAATAATACTTCAAGCATACTAACTAAGCAATTATGTCTTCTCAAAATAACATGGCCAAAGAAAGTTATCCCTACAAAATCATATAGTCTGGCTATGCTCTATCTTCACCACACAAAGTATTTAAATCATGCACAACCCCGATGACAAGCCAAGCAATTGTTTCATACTTTTGATGTTCTCAAACTTTTTCAATCTTCACGCAATACATGAGCGTGAGCCATGGACATAGCACTATATGTGGAATAGAATGGTGGTTGTAGAGAAGACAAAAAAGGAGAAGATAGTCTCACATCAACTAGGCATATCAACGGGTTGTGGAGATGCCCATTAATAGATATCAATGTGAGTGAGTAGGGATTTCCATGCAACGGATGCACTAGAGCTATAAGAATATGAAAGCTCAACAAAAGGAACTAAGTGGGTGTGCATCCAACTCGCTTGCTCACAAAGACCTAGGGCATTTTGAGGAAGCCCATCATTGGAATATGCAAGCCAAGTTCTATAATGAAAATTTCCCACTAGTATATGAAAGTGATATCATAGGAGACTCTCTATCATGAAGATCATGGTGCTACTTTGAAGCACAAGTGTGGTAAAAGGATAGTAACATTGTCCCTTCTATCTTTTTCTCTCATTATAATTTTTGGCCTTTTTTATGGCCTTTTTTTAGTCCGGAGTCTCATCCCGACTTGTGGGGGAATCATAGTCTGCATCATCCTTTCCTCGCTTGGGACAATGCTCTAAAAATGATGATCATCACACTTTTATTTACTTACAACTCAACAATTACAACTCAATACTTAGAACAAAATATGACTCTATGTGAATGCCTCCGGCGGTGTACCGGGATATGCAATGAATCAAGAGTGACATGTATGAAAGAATTATGAACGGTGGCTTTGCCACAAATACGATGTCAACTACATGATCATGTGAAGCAATATGACAATGATGGAGCGTGTCATAGTAAACGGAATGGTGGAAAGTTGCATGGCAATATATCTCGGAATGGCTATGGAAATGCCATGATAGGTAGGTATGGTGGCTGTTTTGAGGAAGGTATATGGTGGGTGTATGATACCGGCGAAAAGTGCGCGGTATTGGAAAGGCTAGCAATGGTGGAAGGAAGGAAGAAAAGTGCGTATAATCCATGGACTCAACATTAGTCATAAAGAACTCATATACTTATTGCAAAAATCTACAAGTTATCAAAGCAAAGTATTACGCGCATGCTCCTAGGGGGATAGATTGGTAGGAAAAGACCATCGCTCGTCCCCGACCGCCACTCATAAGGAAGACAATCAATAAATAAATCATGCTCCGACTTCATCACATAACGGTTCACCATATGTGCATGCTACGGGAATCACAAACTTTAACACAAGTATTTCTCAAATTCACAACTACTCAACTAGCATGACTCTAATATCATCATCTCCATATCTCAAAACAATTATCAAGCATCTAACTTCTCATAGTATTCAACACACTCATAAGAATTTTTTTTACTAATCTTGAATGCCTATCATAATTAAAGCAAAATTACCATGCTGTTTTGTAGGACTCTCAAAATAATCTAAGTGAAGCATGAGAGAACAATAGTTTCTATAAAACAAAACCACCACCGTTCTCTAAAATATATAAGTGAAGCACTAGAGCAAAAACTATATAACTCAAAAGATATAAGTGAAGCACATAGAGTATTCTAACAAATTCCGAATCATGTGTGTCTCTCTCAAAAGGTGTGTACAGCAAGGATGATTGTGGCAAACTAACAAACAAAGACTCAAATCATACAAGACGCTCCAAGCAAAACACATATCATATGGTGAATAAAAATATAGCTCCAAGTAAAGTTACCGATGGAAGTAGACGAAAGAGGGGATGCCTTCCAGGGTATCCCCAAGCTTTGGCTTTTTGGTGTCCTTAGATTATCTTGGGGTGCCATGGGCATCCCGAATCTTAGGCTCTTGCCACTCCTTGTTCCATAATCCATCAAATCTTTTACCCAAAACTTGAAAACTTCACAACACAAAACTTAACAGAAAATCTCGTGAGCTCCGTTAGCGAAAGAAAACAAAACACCACTTCAAGTTACTGTAATGAACTCATTCTTTATTTATATTGGTGTTAAACCTACTGTATTCCAACTTATATATGGTTTGTAAACTATTTTACTAGCCATAGTTTCATCAAAATAAGCAAACAACACACGAGAAACAGAATCCTTCAAAAACAGAACAGTCTGTAGTAATATGTAACTAACGCAAACTTCTGGAACTCCAAAAATTCAGCCAAAATAGGAAAACCTAGACAATTTGTTTATTGATCAGCAGCAATTGGAATCAATATTTTATCACCTCCTGGTGATTTTTAACAATTGTTTTAGTGAACAGAAAGTTTCTGCAATTTTCAGCAAGATCAAATAACTATCATCCAAGAAGATCCTATAAGTTAAACTTGGCACAAACACTAATTAAATCATAAAAACAAATCTAACCAGAGGTTAGATAAAATATTTATTCCTAAACGGAAGCAAAAAGCAAAAAACTAAAAATAAAATTGGGTTGCCTCCCGACAAGCGCTATCGTTTAACGCCCCTAGCTAGGCATAATAGCAAGGATAGATCTAGGTATTGCCATCTTTGGTAGGCAATTCTTAAATGAGACATCTATCATCCTTAGGAATTTCTTTCTTTTTATTAATTATCAAACTTCTAGGCACATAACCGAAAAATTCATTTGTAGCAAATGGTTCCTTAATGATAGCAAAAAGATTGGGATGAATACTTATAGATTTGAGATCCGCAGTTTCTTTACTAGAGGATTCACCCTTATTTTTAGGAACATACATAAGCTTGGCAATTTTATTTGGAGGACTTGGAGTATTCTTTACGGAAGAAAAAGCGGTTCCCAAGTTGGTATTGAGACCCTCAAGTTTATCGATTCTAGTGGAATCCTGATTTATTCTTTCATTAACTATGGGTTCCTTGTCCTTAATATTTTTCAAAGTGACTCCTACTTTAGATCCATATTGGGTAATTTGGTTGTGGATCTTTTTACCTAGATTTTCAATTAACTCTACGGTAGCAACTTTGTTTTCAATAATTTCAAGTCTTTGCATTACATGCTCCAAAGTTAACATAGTTCCATTAACCAAAAGAGGTGGTGAGCCAAACAAATCTATCATAGCATTATAAGAATCAAAAGTATGGCTACCCAAGAAATTCCCTCCGGTTATGGTATCAAGGATATATCTGTACCAAGGAGTAGCGCCTACATAAAAATTGCGGAGAAGAACGGAAGTAGATTGCTTCCTGGTAGATCTATTTTGAGCATTGCAAATTCTATACCAAGCGTCTTTTAGATTTTCTCCCTCCCTTTGCTTAAAATTAAGAACTTCATTCTCGGGAGACAACGGAGAAGATAGGGGACTAGCCATAGTGACAAGCAAGCGAAAAAAAGGCAAACGGAAAAGAGAGGGCGAATAAAGCGGCAAGGGTGAAGTGGGGGAGAGGAAAACGAGAGGCAAATGGAAAATAATGTAATGCGGGAGATAAGGGTTTGTGATGGGTACTTGGTATGTTGACTTTTGCGTAGACTCCCTGGCAACGGTGCCAGAAATCCTTCTTGCTACCTCTTGAGCACTGCGTTGGTTTTCCCTTGAAGAGGAAATGGTGATGCAGCAAAGTAGCGTAAGTATTTCCCTCAGTTTTTGAGAACCAAGGTATCAATCCAGTAGGAGGCCACGCATAAGTCCCTCGCACCTACACAAACAAATAAATCCTCGCAACCAACGCAATAAAGCGGTTGTCAATCCCTTCACGCTCACTTACGAGAGTGAGATTTGATAGATATGACAAGATAATATTTTTGGTATTTTTATGATAAAGATGCAAAGTAAAGAAAGCAAAATAAAGACAACGCTATAAATAACTTGTTGACGGGAGATTAATATGATGGAAAATAGACCCGGGGGCCATAGATTTCACTAGTGGCTTCTCTCGAGAGCATAAGTATTACGGTGGGTGAACAAATTACTGTTGAGCAATTGACAGAATTGAGCATAGTTATGAGAATATCTAGGTATGATCATGTATATAGGCATCACGTCCGAGACAAGTAGACCGACTCCTGCCTGCATCTACTACTATTACTCCACACATCGACCACTATCCAGCATGCATCTAGAGTATTAAGTTCATAAGAACAGAGTAACGCTTTAAGTAAGATGACATGATGTAGAGGGATAAACTCATGCAATATGATATAAACCCCATCTTGTTATCCTCGATGGCAACAATACAATACGTGCCTTGCTACCCCTACTGTCACTGGGAAAGGACACCACAAGATTGAACCCAAAGCTAAGCACTTCTCCCATTGCAAGAAAGATCAATCTAGTAGGCCAAACCAAACTGATAATTCGAAGAGACTTGCAAAGATAACAAATCATACATAACAGAATTCAGAGAAGATTAAAATATTGTTGATAGATAAACTTGATCATAAACCCACAATTCATCGGTCTCAACAAACACACCGCAAAAGAAGATTACATCAAATAGATCTCCACAAGAGAGGGGGAGAACATTGTATTGAGATCCAAAAAGAGAGAAGAAGCCATCTAGTTAATAACTATGGACCCGAAGGTCTGAGGTAAACTACTCACACATCATCGGAGAGGCTATGGTGTTGATGTAGAAGCCCTCCGTGATCGATGCCCCCTCCGGCGGAGCTCCGGAAAAGGCCCCAAGGTGGGATCTCACGGGTACAGAAGGTTGCGGCGGTGGAATTAGGTTTTTGGCTCCGTATCTGGTAGTTTGGGGGTACGTAGGTATATATAGGAGGAAGAAGTACGTCGGTGGATTAACGTGGGGCCCACGAGGGTGGAGGGCGCGCCCAGGGGGGTAGGCGCGCCCCCTACCTCGTGCCCTCCTGGTTGATGTCTTGACATAGGGTCCAAGTCCTCTAGATCATGTTCGTTCCAAAAATCACGTTCCCGAAGGTTTCATTCCGTTTGGACTCCGTTTGATATTCTTTTTCTGCGAAACTCTGAAATAGGCAAAAACAGCAATTCTGGGCTGGGCCTCCGGTTAATAGGTTAGTCCGAAAAATAATATAAAAGTGTATAATAAAGCCCATTAATGTCCAAAACAGAATATAATATAGCATGGAACAATAAAAAATTATAGATACGTTGGAGACGTATCAGCCTTCCAAACCCAAGCCGCTCGATGGTGGCACCTTGCTCTTCTTGGAAGACCGCCCCTCCCAATCTTCAGAGGCGGCCCTTTTCCTCCTGCTTGGAGAAGGGATACTGGGTCCTTTTCCGCCTCCGTGTTCGGGCGAGGAAAGGTCGATTTCTTCGGACCCAGTGTCTGACTTACCTCCGGAACCAAGGTCATCTTGGGTCTTCTCACCCTCCCCTGCTGATGCCCGGTATGGCGCCGAGACCAGCATCCTTGTTAACATAGGAGTAGCTGAGTCTTCGGGAAGGGGAGCCGGACACCTAATCCGTTCCACCTTCTTTATCCAGCCCTGAGAAAAGGATGATACTGTTGGTATCTTGCCACCGGGCATCTGACTATAAGGTATTCGGTAAACGGGTACTTATCGGGGTATCCGGATGGTTACAGTCTAGGCCGACATCTTCGGTGGTGTCCGGCCATTGCCTTCGTTTCCCAAAGAATAATCTCCACATTCCTTCGTGCATTGTGTCGAAGAAGTGCTGAAGAGTCGGCGGCCCTTCCGGATTGAACTCCCATAGGCGGAGAGGCCGTCGCTGGCACGGCAGGGTCCGACGAACTATCATTACTTGAACGACGTTGGCTATGTCGATGTCCCTCTCAACGAGGCTTCGGATGCGACTTCGCAGAGTTCACACATCATTTGTTGATCCCCAATCCAGCCCCTTGTTAATCCACGATGCAAGCTGAATTGGTGGGCTGGATTGGAAGGCAGGCGCAGCTGCCCACTTGGAGCCACGGGGCTTGGTGATATAGAACCATCCCTGCTGCCATAAATCGGAAGATTTGGAGAAGGATCCTTTCAGCCAAACAGCGCTAGCAAGCTTGCTCATAGTAGCGCCACCGCACTCAGCTTGATCCCCTTCTATCGCTTGCGGCTTCACATCAAAAGTCATGAGCCACAAACCAAAGTGCGGAGGAGTGTGGAGAAAGGCTTCGCACGTGACGATAAACGCCGAGATAAGAAGAATAGAGTCCGGGGCCAGATCGTGAAAATCTAGCCCGTAATAGAACATGAGCCCTCGGATGAAGGGGTTAAGTGCAAACCCTAAACCATGAAGGAAGTGGGATACAAACACGACCCTCTCGCCGGATCTGGGTGTGGGAATGACCTGCCCCTCGGTAGGAAGCCGATGATGGATTTCTGCGGTCAGGTACCTCGCCGACCGAAGCTTGGCGATATCTCCCTCTGTGACAGAAGAAGCTACCCACCGACCTTGACAGCTGGATCCGGACATGATTGGAGCTTGAGGCAATCGAGACCCGGGTGTTGGAACTCGGGGTAGCAGGAGTTGAAGGAGAAGCCAGCGTGAAAGAAAAAGACGGGTCTATACCGCGATATAAAGCCTGCGAATATCAAACGTCTCCTCCTGGGCCTCGAAACTTGCCTATTCCCAAGGAGTTGTACCCAAGCGACGGTTGGATTACCCACATATGGGTTGGCAAGAATCCCCTAAAGAAGGGGAGACACGATCTCCGCTTGGATAAGACATACCAATAAAACCACATCTCGAGACGTGGGACAGTGGGCCAGCTAACGGCTCAAAAATAATGGCCGAGCAGGCGTGATGTCATATTACCAAAAATTATCAGCGGATTGAGCTCATGAAATATTATATCCTCTGAAGTTGTGTATACAGGTCCGGATACAATCATTACATCTGAAGAATATCTTGGAGTTAGGAAAGGGGAACCCGCCTTGCAATGCCGAAGACAAACTGCGCGCCGGACTCCTCGTCATTGAACCCAGGTTCAGTGGCTACTGAGGGAGTCCTGGACTAAGGGGTCCTCGGGCGTCCGGCCTATTATCCATTGGGCCGGACCGATGGGCTGAGAAGACATGAAGACCGAAGACTATACCCGTGTCCGGATTGGACTCTCCTTGGCGTGGAAAGCAAGCTTGGCGATCAATTATGAAGATTCCTTCCTATGTAACCGACTCTATGTACCCTATATCCCCCTGGTGTCTATATAAACCGGAGGGTGTAGTCCATATAGGACACATCATTACCATAGTCATACAGGCTAGACTTCTAGGGCTTAGCCATTACGATCTCGTGGTAGATCAACTCTTGTAATACTCATATTCATCAAGATCAATCAAGTAGGAAGTAGGGTATTACCTCCATAGAGAGGGCCCGAACCTGGGTAAACATCGTGTCCCCCGTCTCCTGTTACCATCGATCCTAGACGCACAGTTCGGGACCCCCTACCCGAGATCCGACGGTTTTGACACCGGCAATGGTGGAAAGATGATTTGAGTGGAAAGCAACTTGGGGAAGGCTAAGATCAAGATTCTTGTGGTTGGATTGGAATGTCTTGGTCTCAACACATGAGTAGGTGGTTCTCTCTCAAAAATAAGTAGTGCAAGTGTAGGCACATTCTGATGGCTCTCTCACAAATGGAGAAGGGGGTGGAGGGGTATATATAGCCTCCACACAAAATCCAACCGTTACACACATTTGACCCAACTCGGTCAGACCGAATAGATGAACTCGTTGAGACCGATTCAGTTCAAAATGTGAACGTTAGGAATCTCGATGGGACCAACATGATCAACTCGGTGGGACTGATGTGCTCGGGCTAGGGCAAAACCTCATCTCGGTGAGACCGATTGCATGAACTCAGTGAGATTGATTTTAGCAAAGATCAAACAAAGAGTTGGTCAAGCAAACTCGGTGGGACCGATTGCACATTTCGGTGAGACCAAAATAGTTACAACAGGTAATAGAGAGTTTGCAAGGCCATCTCGGTGATGTGAGACCGAATTGTCTAGGGTTTCTGGCAGTGGATAGGTCAAATGAACTCGGTGGCGCCGGATAGATCAAATCGGTGGGGCCAAGTTTGACTTTGAGTTTTGGACCAATGTGGAAATGAGAAATATCACTAAGCACTTTGAGCAAGTAGATCATTAAGCAACACCTCATCCCCTTTTAATAGTATTGGCTTTCCTATGGACTCAATGTGATCTTGGATCACTAAAATAAAAATGAAGAGTCTTGAGCTTTTGCCTATCTTTGTCCTTAGCATTTTGAGGGATCCACACCTCTAGTCCATGCCAAGCCAATCACTGAACTTTCTGAAATGTCAAACTTGAATGGATATTAGTTCAATGAGCTATATGTTGTTATGAATTACCAAAACCACCCGGGGATTAGTTGCACTTTCAATCTCCCCCTTTTTGGTAATTGATTGCAACATATAGATCAAAGCTTCGACAAATGATAATATGAATGAAATAAATCATCGCTTTGAGAAGTATGTGATAAGCAAGAGCTCCTCCTAAATTTGTGCATTATTTAAAATTTGCTTTTGAATGCAAATGCACAATCGATTAGGATCATGGGTCACTCTTCCATGTCACATACATCTTGGTGTAGGACTCAAAATAATAAGAGTTAAACAACATGCACTCATCACACAGGGTAAATGATGACCCACAAGTATAAGGGATCAGTCATAGTCCTTTCGATAATTAAGAGTGTCAAACCCAACGAGGAGCAGAAGGAAATGACAAGTGGTTTTCACCAAGGTATTTTCTGCAAGCACTAAAATTGTCGATAACATGTAGTTTGATAGCAAGATAATTTGTAACGAGCAAGTAACGATAATGGTAAGTAAAGTGCATCTGGAATCCCAATCCTTTTGTGGCAAAGGACATGCCAAAATGGTTTCTTATAATAGGCAAAGTGTTCTTGAGGGTACACGGGAATTTCATCTGGTCACTTTCATCATGTTGGTTTGATTTGTGTTCGCTACTTTGATAACTTGATATGTGGGTGGACCGGTGCTTAGGTGTTGTTCTTACTTGAACAAACCTCCTACTTATGATCAGCCCCCTCGCAAGCATCCGCAACTACGAGAAAAGTATTACGATAAAATCTAACCATAGCATTAAACATCTATATCCAAATCGGTCCCTTACGAAGTAGCGCATAAACTAGGGTTTAAGCTTTTGTCACTCTAGCAAGCCATCATCTAATAACTACTCCACAATGCATTTCCTTAGGCACAAATATGGTGAAGTGCCATGTAGTCGACGTTCACATGACACCACTAAGGGAATCACAACATACATACCATCAAAATATCGAACACATATAAAATTCACATGATTACTTGCAACAAGATTTCTCCCGTGACCTCAAGAACAAAAGTAACTACTCAAAATGATAATCATGCTCAATATCAGAGGGGTATTAAATAGCATAATGGATCTGAACATGTAATCTTCCACCAAGTAAACCATATAGTAATCAACTACAAGATGTACTCAACACTCTAGTCACCCAGAAGTACCAATCTATAGTTCTAGTACAAAGATTGAACACAAGAGATGAACTAGGGTTTGAGAGTAGATGGGGCTGTTGAAGAAGTTGATGGAGATTTCCCTCCCCAAGATGGGAGATTTGTTGGTGATGATGATGACGATGATTTCCCCCTCCGAGAGGGAAGTTTCCCCAGCGGAATCGCTCCACTAGAGGGCAAAAGTGCTCCTGCCCAAGTTCCACCTCGAGATGGCGGCGCTTCGTCCCAAAAGTCCTCCCCTTATTTTTTTCTAGGTCAAAAATGACTTATATACCAGAAGAGGGGCACCAGAGGTGGGCCGAGGAGGGCACAACAAACCAGGGCGCGCCTGGGCTCCCTGGCGAGCCCAGGTGGGTTGTGCCCACCTGGTGGCCCCCCTCTGGTACTTATTTGCTCCATTATTTCTTATATATTCCATCAAGTTTCTCCGTCAGGTTTCAGATGATTTGGAGTTGTGCAGAATAGGTAGCCTGACGTAGCTTTTTCAGGTCCAGAATTCTAGCTTCCGGTATTCTCCCTCTTTGTGTGAACCTTGCATATTATGAGAGAAAAGGCATTAGAATTACTCCAAAAAGCATTATTATACATAAAAACATTATATATAATAGTAGGAAAACATGATGCAAAGTGGACGTATCAACTGCCCCAAGCTTAGACCTCGCTTGTCCTCAAGC
Source organism: Aegilops tauschii subsp. strangulata (assembly GCF_002575655.3). NCBI lineage: Eukaryota > Viridiplantae > Streptophyta > Magnoliopsida > Poales > Poaceae > Aegilops > Aegilops tauschii. The sequence continues at coordinate 257,062,120 of NC_053036.3, read as the reverse complement.
GAAAACCGAAATCGAAAAACATGTCCACATGCTTAGAGAGAGAGAGAGGTGTCGATAAAAACAAAATACAGACATAGAAGCATCATGTATATTATTATAACAACAACAAACTTTAACATAAAACTTTTATCATAGACTTCTCATGAATAAGTAGCAATTGATCACAACATCGAAGTATAAAGCATAAACTCTATTGGAAACCAACAAACTATGTTCTCAGTCAACTTTGCAACTACAATTCATCATCTTTTCAGGAAGGGTCACGTATCGGAGCCCTTTTGGCAAGTCCACATACTCAACCATCATATAGTATTCTATGATTGCTAACACTCACCGCATACATATGAGAAAAACGTTTCAACCGGACACATAGAAATATAGGGGCTTATAGTTTCGGCTACCAACGTATTCACCTCAAGGGTGATGTCAACAATAATAACTCATGCCACCCATATCCAACTGGATATATGTGCCTAGATCTTTCGTCACCACATGATGCTTGCCAAAGGAGAAAATAAAAAGGAATAGAGAGAAAAACTTCGACTCTTGCATAAAAGTAAATACATAAAAGTAAAAGATAGGCCCTTCGCAGAGGGAAGCAGAGGTTGCCATGCGCTTTTTGTTTTTATGCTCAATCTCTTAGTGCAAAAGAACGTCACGTCATATTGCCCCTTATGATAGCAACCTTTATTATGCAGTCTGTCGCTTTTATTCTTTACCATCACAAGTTCGTACAATGCTCAATTTTCTCTTACACTAAATGATCTAACACTTTTAGAAGCAATTTTTTATTGCCTTATTGCACCGATGACAACTTACTTCAAGGATCTTACTCAATCCATAGGTAGGTATGGTGGACTCTCAAAATAAGATTTGGGTTTAAGGGTTTTTGGATGCACAAGTAGTATCTCTACTTAGTGCGGAATTTTTGGTTAGCAAAGATAGGAAAAAGCACCACATGTTAAAGGATCTATGACAATATAACTTCTATGTGAATATGAACAAACATAAATCATTAAGTTGTCTTCCTTGTCCAACGCCAATAATTTTGGCATATAATAATTTTATGGGGGCTCACAATCACAAAAGATGTCCAAGGTTGTATATTTGTATGTGAATCTTCTCTTCTGTTATTAATTCTTTCATGAATTGCATCATTGACCAATGCTATGTTTGTAAATCTCCAATAAAATTTTCTACTTATACTCCTCCTTATGTGATGTCATTACTTGCCATAAGATTAGCATATGATCTTTTTCATTTATTTCCTTTCTTTTTATTGAAACATGAAAGTAAAGGAAGCAAAACTCAAACTAAACTTTATTATATATCTCGCACACAATTACAAGGATAGATCACTAAGCAAACTCTCAAAAAGAAAGGATCGAACTAAACTTTTATGCATATAAAGCAAAAGATAACTATGGATGGAACTAAGAAAAGTAAAGGCAAAAGATAGTGGAGGTGGTACGATACCCGGGCACCTCCCCCAAGCTTGGCACAAGCCAAGGGGAGTGCCCATACCCGATACTCTTGTTTCTTTTGGTGATGAAGAAGGAGGTGGTGGTGATGATGTAGCAATCTTATCCTTGGGATTCCATGGCAGAGGCTCACCATCATAAGAGCAGGAGTGAGTCTCACGGGTCCTACAACCGGCAGCCGAACTCATACCTTTAAACCTCGCCTCATATTCAAAGACATGGCTCTGGAGATCGTAGATCTAGCTTTGGAGGAAGTTGATTTGCTCATTCAAGGTGAAGACGATGTCCTTCATGGACTTGCCATCCACCTTGAGATCACGGGTGTAGTCAGCGATCATGAGGTGATTGGCATTGAGTCCACGTTCCACCATCCCCTTGCACCTGAAGACCTCCTGCTCCATAGCTTCAAGCCTGGCTTCCAAGGTTCCCGTCCTTTTGGGACCTTGCACATCGCGGATGTGAAGCACCCCCTCATGCATCTGGATAGCCTGAGGGTGCTGCATCACCTCTCGCAAATATGGGTTGATGACGTTCTCAATGAACTTGTCCTTGGAGGAGCTTGAAGCGGCCATGGTAGATGGGATCTTTCAGAAAATAGCAAGGAAACGAAAATAGGAGATTTCTCTGCGATACGGTGGTCAATAGGTTCGGGGGGTATATAAAGATTTTTTATCTCGGGAAACAAGCAAACGGAAGAAAAACGGAGTCCAGAAGGTACCCGAGGTGGGCACAACCCACCTGGGCCAGGCGCGCCCTGGTGTCTTGTGCCCACCAGGGTCACCTTCCTGGTAGTTTCTTATTTTCCTAAAATTTTAAATATTCCAAAACTGACAAAAAATATTTTTGCGGATTTTTCGGAGTCCGTTTACTTACCGTATCACGTACCTCCCCTTTTTCACGATTCTGGAGTATTACAGAAGGTTTCCTTTATGTGTTCTTCCGGTGTCATAGTTCGGATAATATTGCTTTCAGCATTAATGGGCGTACCTGAGATATAATGTTTTATTCTTTACCCATTGACGACCTTTGGGTTAGTACCTTCGGCATTATTTATTTTGATGGCTCCCAATCGATACTCCTCGATAACATAGGGTCCTTCCCATTTGGAGAGGAGTTTTCCTGCAAAGAATCTGAAATGAGAGTTGTACAAAATAACATATTCTCCAACTTTGAACTCACGCTTTTGGCTTCTTTTATCATGCCATCTTTTAACTTTTTCTTTAAGTAACTTGGCATTTTCATAAGCTTGGGTTCTCCATTCATCTAGTGAGCTAATATCAAATAACCTCTTTTCACCGGCAAGTTTGAAATCATAGTAGAGTACTTTAATTTCCCAATATGCTTTATGTTCTAACTCAAGAGGCAAATGACAAGCTTTTCCATAAACCATTTTATAAGGAGACATACCCATAGGATTTTTGTATGTTGTTCTATAAGCCCAAAGTGCATCATCTAATTTCTTAGACCAATTCTTCTAGGACCTATTGATAGTCTTTTGTAAAATTAATTTTATTTCTCTACTGCTAAGTTCAACTTGACCACTAGACTGAGGATGATAAGGTGATGCAATTCTATGGTTAACATCATACTTATCAAGCATTTTACGGAAAGCACCATGAATAAAATGTGAACCACCATCAGTCATTAAATATCTAGGGACTCCAAACCTTGGGAAAATAACTTCCTTAAGCATTTTAATAGAGGTGTTGTGATCAACACTACTAGTTGGAATAGCTTCTACCCACTTAGTAACATAATCAACAGCAACCAAAATATGTGTATACCCATTAGAGGAAGGAAAAGGTCCCATATAATCAAAAGCCCAAACATCAAATGGTTCAACAGCAAGAGAATAATTCATAGGCATTTCCTGACGCTTACCAATATTACCAATTCTTTGACATCCATCACAAGATAAAACAAACTTACGGGCATCCTTGAAGAGAGTAGGCCAATAAAATCCGGATTGCAATACCTTGTGAGCAGTTATGTTTCCCGCATGATGCCCTCCATAAGCTTCAGAGTGACATTTTCATGGGATTTGTCCCTGTTCATGCTCAGGTACACAATGTCTAATAATACCATCTACTCCTTCGTTCTAAAGATGTGGGTCATCCCAAAAGTAATGTCTTAAATCATAGAAGAACTTTTCTTTTGTTGGTATGTGAAACTAGGTGCTATATATTTAGCAACAATGTAATTAGCATCAGCATACCAAGGAGTGTTATGGGAAACATTTATTGCACCTAATTGGTCATCAAGAATATTCTCAAGCCTAGACAAGTTATCAGCCACGGGGTTCTCAGCTCCTTTTCTACCAGTGATATGTAACTCAAATTCTTGTAGCAACAGAACCCACCTAATGAGTCTAGGTTTAGCATCTTTGTTTTCCTTCAGATATTTTATAGCAGCATGGTCGGTGTGAACAGTTACCTTATAATCAACAATGTAAGATCTAAATTTATCACAAGCAAACACCACTGCTAAGAATTCTTTTTCAGTAGTAGCATAATTTCTGTGAGCACTGTCTAATGTTTGACTAGCATAATGAATAACATTTAATTTCTTATCAACTCTTTGTCCTAGAACAACACCAACTGCATAGTCACTAGCATCACACATAATTTCAAAAGGCAAGTTCCAATCATGTGGTTGAACAATAGGTGCGGAAATCAAGGCTTTCTTAAGTGTTTCAAAGGCTTCTACACAATCATCATAAAAAACAAATGGAACATCCTTTTGTAAAAGATTTGTAAGAGGCCTAGAAATTTTAGAGAAGTCTTTAATAAACCTCCTATAGAAACCAGCATGACCAAGGAAACTATGAATACCTTTAATATCTTTAGGACTCTCAATTGCATGAACTTTAGCTTTATCCACCTCAATATCTCGTCCAGAAATTTTATGTCCCAACACAATACCTTCATTAACCATAAAGTGGCACTTCTCCCTATTTAAGACAAGATTAGTTTGCTCGCATCTCTGCAAAACTCGATCAAGGTTCCTTAAGCAATCATCAAAAGAAGTTCTGTAAATGAAGAAATCATCCATGAATACCTCAACAATCTTTTCACAAAAATCAGAGAATATAGCAGTCATACATCTTTGAAAGGTAGCAGGTGCATTACATAAACCAAAAGGCATATGTCTATAAGCATAAGTTCCAAAAGGACAAGTAAAGGTGGTTTTCTCTTGATTAGGTGTTGAAACAGGTATTTGAGAAAAACCAGAATATCCATCAAGGAAGCAAAAGTGGTGTGCTTTGATAATCTTTCTAGCATTCGATCAATAAAAGGCAGAGGGGTAATGATTTTTTCTAGTAGCTTTATTTAATTTTCTAAAATCAATTACCATTCTATAGCCAGTGACAATTCTTTATGGAATAAGTTCATTCTTATCATTAGGAATAGCAGTAATACCTCCCTTCTTAGGGACACAATGAACAGGACTTACCCATCTACTATCAGCTATAGGATAGATTATACCTGCTTCCAGAAGCTTCAGTATTTCAGTTCTTACCACTTCTTTCATCTTAGGATTTAAACATCGTTGGTGATCAACAACGGTTTTAGCATTAGGTTCCATATTAATTTTGTGTTGACAGAGAGTGGGACTAATGCCCTTTAAATCATCAAGAGTATACCCAATATCAGCTCGGTGTTTCTTTAGAACCTTTAATAATCTTTCTTCTTCATGTTCTGAAAGGTTAGCACTAATAATAACATGATATGTCTTTTTCTCATCAAGATAAGCATATTTCAAAGTGTCTGGCAATTGTTTTAATTCAAACACAGGATCACCTTTAGGTGGAGGAGGACCTTCTAGAGTTTCAATAGGCAAATTGTGTTTAAGCAGAGGACGTTGTTCAAAGAAAATCTTATCTATCTCATTTCTTTCATGGATATGCATATCATTCTCATGGTCTAGCAAATACTGTTCTAGTGGATCAGTAGGAGGTACATCAATAGAAGCAATACCAATTATTTCATCCTTACTAGGCAATCCTTCCTTATGATGCTTTCTACTAAACTTAGAAAAATTAAACTCATGAGACTCATCACCAAAACTAACACCGCCGGTTTGTTTCTCACAATCTATTTTAGCATTAACGGTGTTCAAGAAAGGTCTACCAAAGATAATGGGACAAAAGTTATCTTTTGGGGAACCAAAAACAAGAAAAGCAGTAGGGTATTTCATTTTCCCACACAAGACTTCGACATCTCTAACAATCCCAAGTGGTGTGATGGTGTCTCTATTAGCAAGTTTAATAGTAACATCTATGTCTTCTATTTCAGCGGGTGCTATGTCAATCATAATTTCTTGATATAAGGTAAAAGGAATAGCACTCACGCTAGCACCTAAATCACATAAACCATGATAACAGTGATCTCCTATTTTAACTGAGACAACAGGCATGCCAACTACGGGTCTGTGTTTATCTTTTTCATCGGGTTTGGCAATTCTAGCAGCTTCATCACAGAAGTAAATAACATGCACATCTATATTTTCAACAAGGAGATCCTTAATCATAGCAACACTAGGTTCTACTTTGATTTGTTCAGCTGGTTTAGGTGTTCTAATATAGCTTTTATTGACCATAGTTTAAACTTTAGCATGTTCCTTTATCCTAACAGGAAAAGGTGGTTTTTCAATATAAGCGGTAGGAACAAATGGATCAACATTATAAATAATAGTTTCATCTTTAGCTATTACTGGTTCTTTAATTTCTTCTTTAATAGGTGGGTGATATTTAAACCACTTCTCTTTAGGGAGATCAACATGAATAGCAAATTTCACAATAGGAGGCTACTATCTCAGAGTCAAGTACATATTTAGTGCTAAACTTTTGAAAAGCATCGGTATTCATAAAAGATTTAACACAATCATACTTAATCTTAATACCTGACTCTTTACCTTCATCGAGTTCCCAATCTTCAAGTTGCGTTTAATTCTTTCTAAAAGATCCCACATGAAATCAATAGTACTCTTCATAAAGGAACCAGTACAAGAAGTATCAAGCATGGATCGATCATCATGAGAAAGTCGAGCATAAAAATTCTGAATGATAATTTCTCTTGAGAGCTCATGATTGGGGCATGAATATAACATTGACTTAAGCCTCCCCAAGCTAGAGCGATACTTTCTCCTTCACGAGGCAAAAAATTATATATGTAATTCCGATCAAGATCAACTAGATGCATAGGATTTTTTTTGGTGAAACTCCAATTTCAGTCGATTCCAATTCCAAGATGCAATATCATCGCATAGCCTATACCATGCCAATGCTTTTACCTTCAAAGATAAAGGGAAAACCTTCTTCTTAGCTTCATCTCCGGGTAAACTTGCAAGCTTAAATAATCCACAAATTTGTTCCACATATATCAAGTGCATATCAGGATGTTCGGTTCCATCTCCTGCATAAGGATTAGCTAGCAGTTGTTCTATCATACCCGAAGGAATTTCATAACCAATATTTTCCGTAGGTGCAGTAGGTTGAGGGGTGACTAGTTGTGGTTACGGTTGAGGTGAAGATACCCCGAACAAACCCCTCAAAGGATTGTTTTCCATAGTAACAAGTGACAATAAATTTCAGCACGTAGTAATAATTTTTCCTTACCAATTTCCACTTACCAAGAGCGCTTCACTCCCCGGCAACAGCGCCAGAAAAGAGTCTTGATGACCACAAGTATAGGGGATCAATCGTAGTCCTTTCGATAAGTAAGAGTGTTGAACCCAAGGAGGAGCAAAAGGAAATGACAAGTGGTTTTCAGCAAGGTATTCTCTGCAAGCACTGAAATTGTAAGTAACGAGTAGTTTGATAGCAAGATAATTTGTAACGAGCAAGTAATAATAGTAGTAGCAAAAGTGCAGCAAGGTAGCCCAATCCTTTTGAGGCAAAGGACAGGCCAAAATAGTCTCTTATGACAAGCAAAGCGTTCTTGAGGGTACATGGGAATTTCATCTAGTCACTTTCATCATGTTGGTTTGATTTGTGTTCACTACTTTGATAATTTGATATGTGGGTGGACCGATGCTTAGGTGCTGTTCTTACTTGAACAAACCTCCTACTTATGATTAACCCCCTCGCAAGCATCCGTGATACGTCTCCAATGTATCTATAATTTATGAAGTATTCATGCCATGTTTACAACAATTTTATATGGTTTTGGTATGATTTGCATGGAACTAACCCGGACTGATGTTGTTTTCAGCAGAACTACCGTGGTGTTGTTTTTTGTGCAGAAATGAAAGTTCTCCAAATGAGTTGAAACTCTTTGACAATTTTTTTGGAACAAAAGGGACCGCCGAAGCTTCGTGGAAGGACCAAAAGATGGAGGAGTAGGGCACAAAACACCGGGGCGCGCCTGGGCCGTTGCCCGTGCCCCGGTGGGTTGTGCTCACCTCGAGGCCCATCTTAGCGTGAAACCAACGCCAAAAAATCCTATAAATAGAGATACCATCAGGGGTTACCCTAGATCAGAAGTTCCGCCGCCGCAGGCCTCTGTAGCCACCGAAAACCAATCTAGACCCCGTTCCGGCACCCTACCGGAGGGGGAAATCATCTCCGGTGGCCATCTTCATCATCCCGGCGGCCACCACGATGAGGAGGGAGCAGTCCACCCTCGGGGCTGAGGGTTTGTACCAATAGCTACGTGTTTAATCTCTCTCTCTCTCTCTCTCTCGTGTTCTTGAGATGTCACGATCTTGATGTATCGCGGGCTTTGTTAATATAGTCGGATCATATGGTGTTTTCTCCTCTCTATCTTGTGATGAATTGAGTTTTCCCCTTTGAGATTTCATTGTTATCGGATTGAATACTTTTATGGATTTGAGAACACTTGATATCTGTCTTGCAATTGTCGTGGTGACAATGGGGTATCATATTGATTCACTTGATATATGTTTTGGCACTCAACTCGCGGATTCTCGAGGTGACATTGGGGTAATCTATGCATAGGGGTTGATGCACGTTCTTGTCTTTATTTCTCCGGTAGAAATCTTGGGGCACTCTTTGAAGTTCTTTGTGTTGGATTGAGTATTATGAATATGAATTAGCTTTGGTGTTATTTTAGTACGAACTCTAGGATAGATCGAACGGAAAGAATAGCTTTGTGTTATTTTAGTATGAGCTCTTGAATAGATCAAACGGAAAGAATAGCTTTGAGGTGGTTTCGTACCCTACAAACAATTTATTCTTATGTTCTCCGCTAGATAGGAACTTTGGAGTGATTCTTCATCGCACTTTGAGGGATGGTTATATGATCCAATTATATTAGCATTGTTGAGAGATTGCACTAGCGAAAGTACGGACCCTAGGCCTCATTTTCAAGCATTGCAATACCGTTTTTGTGCCAGTTTACTATTTGTTACCTTGCTGTTTTTATTTATTCAGATTATAAAAATATATTTCTACCATCCATATTACACTTTTATCACCATCTTTTTGTTTCTTCACATGATGTGTGCTATTCTTGGAATCGCATTTTGTTTTGTTTTTGCTTGCGGTTTTAATAAAATACTTAGATCTGAAAGTTTTTAGATAAAATAGAGTCCTCAAATATTTGCCAGGGAGGCTAAGTAAGCGGCACTCAAATCCCGTCAACGAAGCTCTTTTCTTTGAAATTGCTCTAGTGCTTCACTTATATCTTTTTGAGCACGGTGTGCTTTAGTATTTTTGAAGAAATTCTCTCTTTCTTCACTTAAATTAATTTGAGAGAAAGAAATATTATGCTCATGATCTTCACTTATATTTGTTTGAGCTTATCAAAAGCAATACATGAGAATTAGTTCCAAAGTGATAGATATCCAAGAAGGATATAATAAAAAATTTCATGAAGATCATTGGACAAAATAAACTTGATTCCTTGTAATAGTTTTGAGATATGATGATGTGATATGTGAGTCATGTTGATGAGTAATTATGCTTTAGTAAAAATATTGGTGTTAAGGTTTGTGATTCCCTATGCAAGCACGAAAGTCAATAGTTATGCAATGAAATGACATCCTAGTTGTGGTGCATTATTCAGTGTTAATTATGCTCAATGCTCGCTTATGATATTATTCGTTTCTTGGTTGGTCGCTTCTCAATCTTTTGCTAGCCTTCATTTTGCACTAAGTATGATCACTACTTGTGCATCCAAAATCCTTTAAACCAGTTTTGCCACATGAGTCCACTATACCTACCGATATGCGGTATTCTTTTGCCGTTCTAAGCAAATTTGTATGTGCCATCTCTAATTCTCAAAATAAATTTCTCTTTTGTGTGCTCGTACCGCTCGCGAGGCGGTGAGGGGTGGCCAATATTTTCCATGCTATATGTGTTATTCTGACGATAAGTGTTTATTCACTTGTCTTTGCACGAGAGTAAGGCAAAGGTATTAGGGATGCCCAGTCCCGAAATGAAAAATGAATTTAATTTATGTTGTCAAATAATAAATTCCTTGGAAAGTGTTGGTATGGAGGGCACCCATGGATACGATTAGCCATGGAAAGTGAAAGTATGGTGGAAAAAGGAATAAAATTTATTTTCTGTTTGGGAACCGCCTATGATATATCTAGCATGGAAAGTGTTGGGAGCTCTAAGTCGTTTTCGTTGGTGGGAAAAGTATGCCTCTCAAAATGTTTTTATCTCTCAATTTTCACTTTGAGCTCTGGCACCTCTACAAATCCCTACTTCCCTCAGTGAAGGGCCTTTCGTTTACTTTATGCAATTTTTATTTTTAATTTGAGTCTGCTCTTCTCTTATAAAGCACCCACTAGGAGGCACTATGATCGTACTTGAGCATTGGGTGTAGCTAATATGCGAGTGTGTTTCATGAATGGATCAATGATTGAGCATGATGGGCTAGGGATAACTTATTTTAGCGTTGATATTTTGAAGACATGGTTGCTTGTTGGTATGCTTGAGTATTAAAGTCCTCATGTCAAAACTAGACTATTTCTTTGGACCATACAAAAGTCCTAATGTCCATGCTACAAAATAAAAGAGTTTATGATGAATATGATAGGTAGCATTCCACAAAAAAAATCCATTTGAAATTGCTACTTTATCATGATATTTTTTATGAGAAAGAGTTGCTGTTATGATGCTAGGAGAAGTGATTGAAATTATCATTGATCAAACTTATGCACTTTGCTAGCATTCACACTTCATAAATTATTTCTTTTATCATTTACCTACTCGAGGACGAGTAGGAATTAAGCTTGGGGATGTTGATACGTCTCCAACGTATCTATAATTTATGAAGTATTCATGCCATGTTTACAACAATTTTATATGGTTTTGATATCATTTGCATGGAACTAACCCGGACTGATGCTGATTTCAGCAGAACTACCGTGGTGTTGTTTTTTGTGCAGAAATGAAAGTTCTCCAAATGAGCTGAAACTTTTTGATGATTTTTTTTGGAACAAAAGGGACCCCCGAAGCTTCATGGAAGGACCAGAAGATGAAGGAGTAGGGCACAAGACACCGGGGCGCGCCTGGGCCGTTGCTCGTGCCCCGGTGGGTTGTGCTCACCTCGAGGCCCATCTTAGCGTGAAACCAACGCCAAAAAAATCCTATAAATAGAGAAACCATTAGGGGTTACCCTAGATCAGAAGTTCCGCCGCCGCAGGCCTCTGTGGCCACCGAAAACCAATCTAGACCCCATTCCGGCACCCTGCCGGAGGGGGGAATCATCTCCGGTGGCCATCTTCATCATCCTGGCGGCCACCACGATGAGGTGGCAGTAGTCCACCCTTGGGGCTGAGGGTTTGTACCAGTAGCTATGTGTTTAATATCTCTCTCTCTCTCTCCCTCGTGTTCTTGAGATGTCACGATCTTGAAGTATCGCGGGCTTTGTTAATATAGTCGGATCATATGGTGTTTCCCCCTCTCTATCTTGTGATGAATTGAGATTTCGGTGTTATCGGATTGAATACATTTATGGATTTGAGAACACTTGATATATGTCTTGCAATTGAATACTCATGGTGACAATTGAATACTCATGGTGACAATGGGTATCGTACTGATTCACTTGATATATGTTTTGGCACTCAACTCGCGGATTCCCGAGGTGACATTGGGGTAATCTATGCATAGGGGTTGATGCACGTTCTTGTCTTTGTTTCTCCGGTAGAAATCTTGGGGCATTCTTTGAAGTTCTTTGTGTTGGATTGAGTATTATGATTATGAATTAGCTTTGGTGTTATTTTAGTACGAACTCTAGGATAGATCAAATGGAAAGAATAGCTTTGTGTTATTTTAGTACGAACTCTCGAATAGATCGAACGGAAAGAATAGCTTTGAGGTGGTTTCGTACCGTACAAACAATTTATTCTTATGTTCTCCGCTAGATAGGAACTTTGGAGTGATTCTTCCTTGCACTTTGAGGGATGGTTATATGATCCAATTATATTAGCATTGTTGAGAGATTGTATTAGCGAAAGTACGGACCCTAGGCCTCATTTTCAAGCATTGCAATACCGTTTTTGTGCCCGTTTACTATTTGTTACCTTGTTGTTTTTATTTATTCAGATTATACAAATATATTTCTACCATCCATATTACACTTTTCTCACCATCTCTTTGCCGAACTAGTGCACCTATACAATTTGCCATTGGTTGGGTGTGTTGGGGACACTGTCGGATTTCGGGTTCCGGCAAAACCCTTGAGGTTCGAACACTCGGGTGCGCACGAAGATTTCCCCCTACCTAATCACGCCCTCAGCCTCGTTGTGATCTCAAAGCCTAGCTCGACGAACCCGCAACACAAGAGACACGAGATTTATACTGGTTCGGGCCACCGTTGTGGTATAATACCCTACTCTAGTGTGGTGTGGTGGATTGCATCTTGGGCTGAGGATGAACAGTACAAGGGGAAGAACAGCCTCCTGAGGAGAGGTGTTCTTGTGCTTGGTGGGTGTGAGGATGATCCGAATCTATTCTCTCATACTGTGGTGGCTAGTTCTATTTATAGAGGCCCTGGTCCTCTCCCCAAATATTGAGTGGGAAGGGAGCCAACAACGGCCAAATTCGAAGGGAGACAACTAGTACGAGTTATCCTGACTAAAGGTGGTCTTCGCCTGCCAAAGGCTCTAGTGGTGACGCCGTCTTGGGCTCCACAGTGACCTCCGTCCTGCCGTCCTGCTGGTCTTGGTCTCGTTGCACCGATATGGAAACCTTTGCCTGATGCCTCGGTACTCCTCGCCTGCGCTTGCCTCCTTACCACCAAAGAGAAAACGAGGACACTGTGCGCGCTGGCGCCCGCCTGGTCTTGGTCGTCATGGCTTACGTCATTGGAACCTCGCGAGGTTCGCCTTGCCTTGATCTCTCCGCCCCTCGCGAGCCAGCCTGGTGAGGCCGCTCCCGAGGAGGTCTTGTGTCGTCCGCCTCGCGAGGCTTGGCCCCTCGCGAGGGTCTTGAGCGTTTGCTGGTGAAGACGACCCGTACTGGGCCGCGAGTGGAGCCACGTCGTGGGCCGCAGGCAGGCAAGTCTGGGGACCCCCGTTCCTAGAACACTGACAGTAGCCCCCAGGCCCAAGGCGCGCTCGGACTTGGCTTTGAGGCGAAGCCAAAGGGCAAGTGCGGAGCGCCGCGGGCCACAACAGCCTGCGGCCTTGGTCGACGCGTGGTGATTGATTGGACGTGAGTGTCTCCGCTTCCCCATGCTGCCTCGTCAACTGCCCGACGTGACGAGTCCGTGCTGCATGCAGAGAAATATCATCATTACGTGTGATCGTGGGGACCCCGGTTGGCCTTGTCCTACTATAAATGAGGAGGGGGGCAGAGCCCCCGTCGCCCATATCTTCCTATTCCGCTCGCTTCTCCTCCCTTGCTCCATTGCCAGTAGCGACTCCCATGGCGCGTGCGAAGAGGTTTTCAGCCGCAGAGAAGGGGAAGGCTCGCCAGGAGGGGCCCGGCTCTCCGCCGCCCAAGCATGAACGCGGCCGTCCTCGCAAGCACTCCGCGACCCCCGCCGTGGCCCCTCGCGGCCACGGCGGTGCCCCTTTGTGTGGTGGGAGCCACCCATGTCGAGGCAGCCCCGTCGATGAGGGGGGGCCCACCATGGTCGCGCCGCCTCCCCGGCCGTGCTTCCACTCGGCGGAGGTGCTGCCGGAGTTCATGGTGTGGTCGGAGAACCCTGCCGGTAACTGGCTTCAGCTCCCGTGCTCCTTCGCCGATGAGCTGCCGGCCACAGGTCCAGGCGGGCTCTGGCTGCAGGCGGACGACTGCTGTAACAAAGCTTCCTGGGTTGCGGTCGAGGCCTCCGTTGCGGGCAACGCTGCCCTGGCCCGTGGTTGGCAGACATTTGCCCGCGCGCGCGGCCTGGGCAGGCGGTGCACCCTGCACTTCAAGTACGACGGCAACGCGACCCTCTACGTGAGGGTCTTCGGAGAAGATGGCCGCCGCGTCGGGTGCTGCCCTGAGGACAACAACGACGATGAGGTGCTTGGTCTTGGCGACGGTCGTGATGAGGACGAAGGCGGACCCGCTCTCAGCACCGACCGCGGCTCGTCAAGCTATGGTGGCTCTTCCTCCGGCGGCAGCTCCACCAGCGGTGGCTATGACCAGCCGCCACGCCGCCGCGCCCGCTTCGAGGGCGGCAGCGGGTCGTCTCGTCGTCGCGCTCTGGTGAAGCGCGAGGTGGGTCTGGCTGAGCCCAGGAGGGCGTCATGGCTACCTCCTCGCGAACTGTTGCAAAGCACGCGCCGCTTTTGTTTCGTTCTTCATTTCTTTCCTGCATTGAGACAGTCAAGTATGGGGCCCCGCGGGGGCGCGTAACAAACTATGATTTCCAAGTTGTTACGCTGTGTTTATCGTTCCTGTGCCGTGTCGCAATATCAATGTTTTATATAGGCACGTAGGAATAACTTAGCTTGACGCGCTTGAAGTAGTTTCTGCCTCACGAGGCGCGCGTTTCTCGGTACCTGGCGAGGAGGAACTGCAAAAATTTGTTAGGAGATCCGAGCCCCGGTCGCAGGCACCTCTGGCCACGACCAAGCTCCTCGTATCGCGGTACCCGAGGGGCACGGATTGAGAGAGGTGTGCCAGCATGCGGCTCGAACGAGGGTGCCTCGCGAAAAACAGACAAGACGCTCATGAGGGCACCTGTCTAGCCCCCTCGCGAGGGACGCGAGAGAGGGTACAGGTCAAACAAACAACCCAAGGCAGAAAACAGAGGCAGAAGTCGATGGAACAAGATCAGCAAGCAACACCAGAAAGCAAATTTCGATTAAAGAGGGGCAAGCCAACTAAGGAAAGGAAATGGAAAGCCGCGTCCGGCACCTAGTCTAGTCTTCTTGTCTTCTCACCAGCGCGGAGCTAAGTGCTGCAACTAGGACGTGGGAGGGAGCCCCAGAGGCCCGAGGGCGGCACTCCTGAGACTCGGGGGCGTGTACAGACTCACTCATTATTACGTGAGAGCGTCACGAGTGGAGACCTTCAAAGGCACGGGGCCTTCTTCACAGGCGCTGGGCCTTTCTTCATGGGTAGAACTTCCGGAGGTGCTGGATGTTCCAGGCGTTCTGGATGGGTACCCCGTCCTGCGTCTCCAGGCGCGCGGCGCCAGGCCTGGAGACGTGGGCGACCCTAAACAGGCCCTCCCACATGGGTGAGAGCTTATGCAGCCCTTCCCTGGAGAGCACCCGCCTTAGGACGAGGTCACCCACCTCGAGCATCCTAGAGCGGACGTTGCAACAGTGGTACCGTCGCAGCGCCTACTGATATCTTGCAGCCCGTAGCATGGCTTCACGGCGGTGTTCCTCCCCCAGCACGAGGTCCACCCCCCGCATGGCGTCCTGCTGTGCCTCATCAAACGCCAGGGCCCGCGCGGAGCAATGCCTGACCTTGTGAGCGAGAACCGCCACTGCTCCGTAGACGAGGAAGAATGGGGTCTCGCCCGTTGGCTTGGTGGCGGTGGTGCGGATGGACCACAGTACGGACTGGAGCTCGTCGTGCCAGCCCCTGCTGCAGGCCTCGAGCTTCTTCTTGAAGGTCCTGGTCTTGAGGCCTCTCAGGACCTCTGCGTTGGCGCGTTCGGCCTGGCCATTGCTCCGGGGGTGCGCCACCAAAGCGTAGCAGATTTGCGTTCCAAGGTTAGCACAATATGTCTTGAAGAGGTTGCTAGTGAACTGCGAGCCGTTGTCGGTGATGATGTGGTTGGGGACCCCAAACCAGCTCACGAGACCTTTGATGAACTTGACCGTGGAGCCGGCCGGGATGGCATGGACGGCTTCTACCTCTGCCCACTTGGTAAACTTGTCGATGGCGACGTAGAGGTAGCGGTAGCCCCCATGCGCTCGAGGGAACGGGCCCAAGATATCCAGCCCCCAGACCGCAAATGGCCACAAGAGTGGGATGGTCTAGAGGCCCTGAGCCGGCTGATGGATCTGCTTGGCGTGGAACTGGCAGGCCTCGCAGGACTTCACCATCTCAGTCGCGTCGTTGAGTGCCGTAGGCCAGTAGAATCTACTGCGAAACACCTTGCCGATGAGGGTCCGTGACAACGAGTGGTGCCCGCAGTCCCCGCCGTGTATGTCGGCTAGCAGCTCTTTCCCCTGCTCCCTGGAGATGCAATGCAGGGAGACGTCATTTGGTCGTTTCCTGTATAACTCACCGTCCTGGACGCAGTATGTCATGGCCTGCCGGGCCACATGCTCCGTGTCCTCCTCCTCCGGCAGCGTCCCTTGCATCAGGTATTCCTTGAATTCCCTGGTCCAGCACCCCTCCTGAGGCTCGAGCGCCAAAAGTAAGCGTGCTCCCGAGGTCGGGCCACAGGCCGGGGCTCCCGAGGCTGGTGGTTGAGGGAGCTCCTCCCGAGGCAGCGCTGTTCTTGAAAGTGGCGGTGTTGCCGATGGCTTGAAGAGCCGCTCCTCGAAGACGCCAGGCCCTTGGGGTAGCCGCTTGGATGCTCTCCTGTCGATGTCGTTGGCTTCCTTGTTGGTGCCACGGGGCACATGCTGCAATTCCAGGCCCAAGAACTGCTTCTCCATCTTGCGCACCGCCGCGAGGTACGCCTCCATGTGCTCGTCCTTCAGCTCGTACACCTTGTTGGAGAAGTTGACGAGGAGCTGCGAGTCGCCCTTGATGGTGAGGCGCTTCACCCCCAGGGCCACCGCAGCCTTGAGACCAGCTATGAGGCCTTCGTACTCTGCTATGTTGTTGGAGACCTTCTCGCCCTGCTGGAAGTAGAGCTGCATGTCGTAGTAAAGCTTGTCCTGAGTGGGTGAGATGAGCATTGCTCCCGCCCCCGCGCCCTGGCGCGCAAAGGCGCCATCGAAATACATAACCCAGCCGCCTGGCGCTTCACTCCCCGGTGAGAGGGACCGATCCTCGCCTTCTTCAAGCCCTGGGGCGTCCGTCCATTCTGCCACGAAATCTGCGAGCGCGGCTCCTTGATGACCCTGGTTGTGCTGAACTCCAACTGGAATGCCTGTAGCTTGATGTTCCACTCAACGACTCTCCCGGCGGAGTTGGGGCTCCTGAGCACCCTCTCCAACGGGTAGGCCGAGACGACCTTGATGGGGTGACCTTGGAAGTAGTGCTGAAGCTTGTGTGAGGCCACCAATAGCGCGAGCAGGAGCTTCTGAGCCATGGGGTACCGCACCCTCGCGTCCCGCAACACCGTGCTGACAAAATACATAGGGTGCTTGACGAGGGCGGGTGCATTGACGAGGCTCGCGGCTTCCGGAGGTTGGGTTGTCTCCTGAGACGATGAAGCCCTCAAAGC